>NW_003852556.1:1927181-1947669 GCF_000181295.1 Otolemur garnettii | reverse complement strand
CTTCACTGTGCTGTCTTGTCTGCCACTCTGCCCTCTGCCCCGTGTGCTCTTGAAGACAGGGATGACTGGGGTTCCCCCCCACCCCGGGTTCGATGTTTCTTTAGGAGCACTCCCAGGACCATGGCTTGTTACAGCAGAAGGGACCAAGTAAATCCAGCAAAGGGAAAGGTCCCAGAAAGGTACCAAGGCTGGGGGAAATGAGGACAAGCCCCCCAGGGCCCTCTTCTGGGGAGTCCCTTAGAGCATCTCCTCCAAGGTAAAGAACGTGCTCTTCTTCATTCCTCCTCCCTGCCAGGTGGAAAGATGTTGTGAGGGCCAGAGTGATGGCAGCCACCATGGGTCATGAGGCAGCCTCCAGGGAAGGAGCCGCATCTCTGGTTTCCTGACTAGCCCCCTTCACAACAGGAGAAAGAAATCCTTGCTGGGGTGAAGTCACTCTTCTCTTGGGGGTTTATTGTTGTTATTCTCTCAAACCTAATCTCAGCTAATACTTAGGGCTAGGGCTTTTCCCATTACGCCAAACTGGAAAAAATGTCTATAAAGAGTGAGTTATGGTGATGAGGCTCCCTGCCGTGTCTCTGCCTCTAGGGGAAGCTAGCACTGGCTCTAAATATAAAATTGTCAGTGGCTGTATCTCTGTGTAAGGTATCCAAGCATTTCTTTTTGAGTTAAACACTCTTTTTTTACATGAGTTTAGTTAATTTCTGTGAACCTCTGTTTCCTTATCTCTGTCAATGGCATAAAATATTGCTTTGAGTGTTGGTTGTGAGAACTGCCCAGCACAGTGCTTGACACTTAGGACAGATTTGGGCCATGCTGGTTGTGGTGCTCCCAGCAGTATTGTCGAGGCAGTGTATTTTGGGATAGAATTTAAGGAGGGATGCTTAACTATGAAATATTTTGCATTCCTTGCAAAGATCTTCTGATTCTTATGTTTTCTCTTCTTTTTTCTTGCAGTTTTTGGCCAGGGCTGGGTTTGAACCTGCCACCTCTGGCACATGGGGCCGGCGCCCTACTCCTTTGAGCCACAGGCACCTTCCTCTTATTTTTTCTTTGCCGGTTTTGTTTTGCTGCTCATTCTAATAATTTGCAATGAATTTAAACAGTAATAAAAATAGTCAACAACATCTTTTGATAGATGGGGACTGTCTCAGAATCCCTGGTATAAGGCAAATCTCCACACATGTCCAATATGTCTTTGTCTGAATTTGGGTTGGTAAGCTTGTTAGAGGCGAGGCTTGCCTTTGATCCTTAGTAAAGTGAAAACTGTATGTGTGCACGTATGTGTGTGTACATGTGTAGACACATATAAAGTGGAGTTTTAAATGACTGGTCAGATAAAAGGGGAAAATGCATGCACAGATTGTGGGGAGTTCACGTAAGAGCCCATTTCCTGCAGACGTAGTCTGGATCAGGTCTGATCGTCTAGACTGAACGTTTTTTAAGGATAACTGTGTTTGTAAGAAGCTGAGCTTCTCCCCCTTGTCATTTAAACAGCAGGACTTCCCCCCCCCCCGCCCCCTTTAAACACTGCAACTTTTGTCATGCTAATCAGCTGGGGAACATTTCCAATTCAATTTTACCTGGGCCTGGTCAGCTGAGCTCCCTTTTGTTGGCCATCTCTGGGGACCTTCCTTGTCTTTTAAACTGTAATTTAGTTGGAGCTGCCGTCAATTTCCTCTGCTCATTACATTTGTGGCGTTATCAGAGATACTTAATCGTGTCCCCTGCTCCCGGACCCAGAGGGCCATGTGCCGGCGTGAACCCAGCGCAGAGGCCACAGCAAGCCTGCTCACCATCGGGCTGCCCGCCACCAGGCCACCTCCACCAGCCCACCTCCACCAGCCCACACACTGCCAGGCCACCCGCCCCACTGCCCAGTCTTCGGTTGTGGAGTCTGAGAACAGGACCTGGTGCCTGTCAAGAGGTGCTGCTGTCCCATAATGAATTAACAATTTCACTGAGGTACACAGGTTGTGCTAGCCTCTAGGGAGACCATTTTGGTAGACATAAGATTCTGAACTGCTGCATATAAACTCAACACAAGAGCCCCAGCCATTAAACGTGTTTGGTGATTGATTTGTATCACAATTACCAGCTATGGTGGATGTGCTCAAACCTGGAGATAGTCTCTAAGGTGGGCCTAATGGGTGCCCCAGCTGAGGGTAGTTGGGGCCCTGAGCAGGTGTTTGGTGGCAAAGAAGGAAAAAATGCCCCCTCCCCACATATCTGGGGCCACTTTAGCTGTGGGGCTGCCACATGTAATCCCAGGAGACCCGATAGCTGGGCCTGCGTGTCCCAGAGGATCCTTTCCTGTCTGAGGGAAAGCAGCCTCAGATCAGCTCAGGGGCCATGAGCCTGTGACCTGCAGGATCAGTGTGGGGGTCTCCAGACACAGCCTTCCTGGGACACCCGACTGTGCAGTGAGCAGTCTGGGGGTGAGAGACAAAGACACAGAGAGATACAGAGACAGAGCGACAGAATCAGAGGCAGAGATAGAGAGGTAGAGACAGAGACAGAGACGTAGGGATGCAGAGAGAGACAGGAGAGACACACACAGAGACACAGAGAGATACAGAGACAGAGGGACAGAATCAGAGGCAGAGATAGAGAGGTAGAGACAGAGACATAGGGATGTAGAGAGAGACAGGAGAGACACAGACAGAGACACAGATACAGAGACACAGACAGAGATACAGAGATGGAAAGTGAGACAGAGATAGAAAGAGAGCTGGCACTTAAGCAGGAAGAGTCTTTTTTGTATGGAACAGTTAGTACATTTGACCTGAGACTCTCTGGAACATTCTCTCTGCTCAGAGTCCATCCTTAGACTGTGGTGCTGACTCCAGGCCACTCTCTCCTAGATGGGCTGCAGTGAGACAACCCTAATGGGGAGAGTAACTTCACAGCACCACGTCGGCTAAGTTGACTCATGTGACTCTCAGGTTGAAACAGGCTGGGGGGTGAGTCCTCAGCACAGGGAGGGTGACAGGAGGCTATGATACCCCCATGAGACCCCTATACTCCCTGCACAGCCCAGTGGCCTCCAAGTCCTGGGAGAGCTGGGCCTTCCCTCAACCACCCATAGCCTCCCCTGGCCCTGTTCTCATACCTGCTTCCTCTCCTAGCTGACCATCGTGTCCAGGCCCACCTTTGCTTCCAAGGCTTTTTGCTGAACCTGTTCCAGGCAACGCTGGTCCCATGGCATCCAGCTGGAATGGGACCCCAGGGGTGCACAGCCTGTGAGCACAGCTGACAGCATTATCCACATGTCCAGGCAGGCAGTCTGCCTGGCACCTGAGCAGACAGCTTAGCATTTAGGAAACACCCTGTCGACAGAGGTGTGCAGGCATCACTGTGCTATCCTAAGACCAGACCATGCAGACCACAGGGACAGGATCAGCCTCACCCACAGAGAGGTAAGGAAACACCTGCCTATGAGGGCTTGTGCCACATCTGAGAAACTGGAGGGGAAACCAACAGAGCTGCTCTGGGACCAGGTGCAAGTGTCCAGGCTGCACTGCTGAGGGCAGCAGGCACCAGGTGCGCCTTCCAGGTACCCACTCACCCTGAAATACAGGTCATGCCCCTTTGCAGGCATCTGCCGGGATGGTGCGAGTAGTCTGAGGGCTCTAGTCCTGACTCTTGAAGGATCTTAACAGAGAAGCCTGTGCAGATGGCGGGAAAGGCCTGAGCATGGGTGGTGGACAGTAGACCAAGCTGAAGTGCTCCTCTTGCGGGGTGGGCAGGGTGCGTGGCGCCCACTGAAGCAGCATCCCAGCAGCTTGGCCCTCAGAAGCTGCGTGGCCCCGGGAGGCCTGTTCTTCTCCAGCCTCTGTCTCCTCGTGCAGAAAGTGATGTCACACTGTCAGATGGACTGACAGTGGCACGTGCCCGTGAGCTGCTTTGGGAGTGGTCAGGTGTTCGCTCTCACTGTACAGAGAGGACAGTGCCTGGGCATCGTCACTGCGTCGTACCCGCAGAGCCAGGCAATATTACTTTGTCAAAGGAACATGTGCCTGAGGCAAGGGTGAAAATACAGCTGTGAAGCTGCCTTTCAGGTTAGGACATAGTCGAACTCTCCTTAATTTGTTTCCATCCAAGTTTTAACTCATGACTAAGTTTAAAAGGTGGCAGAAGAATTTTATTTATTTATTTATTTATTTGAGACAGAGTCTCACTCTGTTGCCCCTGGTGTAGTGCTGTGGTGTCACAGCTTACAGCAACTTCTTGGCCTCAAGCGATGCTCTTGCCTCAGCCTCCCAAGTAGCTGGGACTATAGGTGCCCACCACAACGCCCAGCTATTTTTAGAGTCGGGGTCTCACTCTAGCTCAGGCTGATCTCAAATTCGTGAACTCAGGAGATCCCACCGCCTCAGCCACCCAGAGTGCTGGGATTACAGGTGTGAGCCACGCACCCAGCCTGGATTATATTTATTTAATCAGCTTTTTTGGTGGGGGAGGGTATTGTGCCATGGCAACTGCTTCTGAGTTTTCCATCTTCACCTGAGCAATCCTTTGTGGCATCACCAATCAGCAAAGATAGGAATTTAAAGGAATCTCTAACCCTTCAGTGCAATCAGGGTATTAATGGGCTGGGATGGGGAGAAAGGTCCTTCTTAGTTTCATTCATTGCAAAACTGTTTTCCTTCCGTGTGTGTTTAGCTGGATCCCCCAGAACAGAACCAAGGTGAGTTCTGCCCAGACTTTTTCTCTGCCTGTGCTCATAGTGGTAAAGCCCAGGCACTGACTGGCCACTCTGGGGCCACTCTAGCATCTCCTGATTCTTGGGCATCTACTGGGGGTGGTGTAGCTGCCACTGCAGGCTGGGTGAGCTCAGGCCTTGGGGGAGCAGCAGGAGCAGGCCCTTGGGGGCTGTTCAGAGGACCAAGATGCAGGAGCAGGGCTTTGTGCTGCCGAATGTGGGCAATAAAGGGCAGAGAGCGAGAGAAGTGACTGGGAGGCCTCTCCACCTGCTGTTTCTCCTGTGTTTTGTGCTTGTTTGGCTTCAGTGGGCAGATGGGTTGCTGCCCACCATCTTGAAGTGGGAAGCATTTTTGTACTGCCCAAGAGGTGGTCCAGGAAGGCTGCGGCCTGTAGAGGAGAAGCCTCTGAGACTTTGGTAGAAGAGTCAGCCTCTGGAGTAGGATGTCCTGGGGCAGCGGCCCCATGATGTGCATTCTGCCTGCACGGGAATTTGGGGCCTGGAATCCTGTGACCTGAACCATCCATCAGTCAGTGGGCAGAAAAGGGGAGTTAATTAGGTGGAACTCAAGCCTAGGGATGTTCTAGCTTTGTGGCAATGTGATTAAAATGTTTGAGGACAGCCTTGAAAGTGTTCATGGCTAATGAAATTTAGTTATCTTTATTTCAATTTTTAATTTGCCTTTTGCATTATGTTAATGATTCCTTTTATTTGCAAGCAGTCAGATCACTGCACATTGGTTGATGTTTTTCTGTAAAATTCTGCTCCTGTATTCCCACTTCTAACTCCTTGCTAAGATAGGAATTTAAAGGAATCCTTAAGCCCTTCAGTGCAATCAGTCTGGACGAGTGTTTTTCAACCTTTTTTATCTCACGGCATACTTGAACCTGTATTTAAACTTTCACAGCACACTTACATTATGTTGATCAAAAAAACAGTAAAAAAGAACATACTGTGTTTTGAATTTCCTTTGAAAATAATTAATGATCTTTAAAAATGTTCATGGCACACTTGAGATCCTCTCAGGCACACTAGTGCACAGTGGCACTGGTTCAAAGTCACTGGTCCAGATGAAAGAGCTGGAGGGTGACCTGTGGCACAGGTGAGCCCTTTCCTCATCAGAAAGCTGAGACTGCTGTATGTGGTGTGTGCTGAGTCCTGGGGAAGACCTGTTTCAATTCCACTAGATCACACAGCAAGACCTGTTTCTTACCTGGAAACCTATCTTTTTGCTCTAAAATTGCAGATAGTGTCATAAGTGGCATCATCTGCCAAGTGCCTTTTGGGAAAGAGATCTGGGCGCTGTGAAGCTGTGAAGACAAACAGGCCCATTTACAGGGTGCTCATCCTCATTTTACAAACCAGCTTCTCTCTTTGTCACTAGGAAAGGGGCAGAGCCAAGATGACGCTGCCTCAGTGCTGTCCTTCCCTGGGGGAAGCCTGTCTCTCCGTCACTGCAACACACTCAGGGATGTCTGTGAGGACTCTACTTTGATCGTGGTTTAAATGTTGTCATTACCATGAACTATAATTAGTATACTCTTTGAAAACAATGATGATAATAATACTCCTATTATTTGGAGTATATTTGAGAACAATTATTTTTGAGGTTAACTCTGTTTTGGGTGTGGGAGGAGAGCACACTTGTTGGTAATAAGAAGTAAGGGGAGGTGGGGAAAGAAGCAGTGTTCTCTGTTGGACCGGCCAGCTTGCTACACCTCTGTAAACTCACTGGGACAGTCTGTTTGGGAGAAATGACTTGGCCTCATCACTGTCTCTAGAGCAAAACCATGCTGTGCTGATTTGGAACAAAATTAAGCCAGAGTTGAATGTAGTTCAGAACTCAGTATGTCTTTGTCATGAGCTGTGGGTCCTCAAAGACGTCAGGTAATGATGCTGCCTAGTCAAATTTGTTCTTTCCTGAGTCCCACCAACCACACCAGTTGTGGACTGGGGACTTGGTGGCTTGTAGATTTGGCATTAACACTGTCAGGGCTGAAGCCACTGAGCACAGAGTCCTGGAGGTGCAGAAAGCCTTTTCCCATGGTCATCACACCCCCTGGGCCTAGAAGATACTGCACTGGTGTCTCAGAAATCTGCAATGAGGTTTTGTTCTCCATCTTAATAACATAATTTAAAAATGTTATTAAGTAAAAATGTGTTTACTAATTGTATTAATCATGGATTAATTTTTCCTCTCATTCTAAAAATATTCTAAGGAAGCTGGACTATCACTTGGGGTGGGGGCTCCTTTCTTTGTCTGTGACTTTGCAGAATGCTAGAGTCAGCCAGGTTTCCTTGTCTCCGAAAGTGGCTCCCTTTCCTGTCCTCAGTAGGGACTTCACTGCTTGGAGAAAGGAGTCCAGGCTCTAGACATTTGGCTGTGATGTCAGAGCGAGGTTCCTGCAGCCAACCTCCTTCAACATCCTCTTTAAACAGGGGTCTTCCTTATAGCAGAAAAGTGGAAACCAGGTCATTATCCAATGGCCAACTGGGTGCACTAGATGCTTTTTACTGCTACTACCAGCTCTTGCAGATGAGAACCAAGGCAGGGAGAGGCATGAGCTGGGCCAAGCTCACTCTGACAGTCACCCCGTACCTCCTATTGTCCAGACTCCCTGAGAACAAAGACAGCCCCCCTGGTGTGCCTCCAGAGAACATCCAGAGGGACAAAGGGCTGGGTCAGTGCTCCACTAAGCATCACTGTGCACTGACACACTGCAGTGACATGGCCTTCCACTGCAGATGTCACATGAAGTGGGAGACTGTTGTGGGGCTGGGGCTTCCTTTGTGCATTCAGACAGGGGGTTTGATTTTGTGAGCCTTGTATAGTTTTGTTTGGGAAGCTAGCTTGCTTGGGATTTCTTTCTCCAGCTAAACATTGGCCCCACTGGAGTGAGTATTCATTTGTGGGAGTGCTAATTTTACTATCTTCTGTTGATACTATGGAAATGTCACCTGTTGGCCCCAACTCTCGGGTCTGTGTTGGAAGTCAGCTGGTAGCATTCATTTTTGTCAAAATGAGAAGGCAGAATGGGCTTTATTATGACAGTAGGCTTCATTATCCCTTGCCAAAGTAGATGCAGGTGTAGTATTCAAGACTGATGCTGATTCTGAATATGGGCAATGTAGGCTTCACAAAGAATTCTTGGTGGAGTTTGAGTAACTCTTAAAATTCTCTCCCCTTTTCAAAAATCCCTTCAAAGGAGTATGACAGTAGTTTGCATGTTACCAAAACAAACTTACTCCTTTAGCTGAAGGTTCATAATTCTGTGCGATTTTGGTAAAAAGGCTAATAATGAGGACCTTAGAAAGGGCAGCATCACCCAGCAGTGACAACCTTTGTTAGGGCAGCTGACCTGAGGTCCTGGGGTCATGGGAGGTTCACCTGCTTCCTTGCAGATAAGGCCGAGATGATGTGGATTGTTGGTGACATGCTAATTTGGTTGTCACTTTATCTGCATAGCTTTGGACTGGAACAGAGCCGCCATGGTCTGCTCACCTCTGGCTCTGGGTCTCTGGGCACACAAGTTAGAGGTGAGGGAGGTCTCCATCATGGGGAGTCTCCCTCGCCACCTATAGGCAACCACTTTTAATTCTTCTAGTATTTTCTCCATATTCCTAAGTACCATGCTTATATTGCATTTCTTGATTTTTCAGTTTTGGTCATTTATTGAGATGATAGGTATGTAGATAGTAAGATCAGTATTGTGGGAAATTTAACTTCCTTACACCCACTGAGCACATACTTTCGATTTCTCTCCTCCCATCTTGAGTAGCAGTGTCTCAGTGTTTGATTGTGTGGATACATGGTATTTACCTCAACTTGTCTAAATTTCTACCGTTTATGGCTGAGTCATGTAATATATAATGGTTGAATTTTTCCTTGTACAAATTTTTGCTTTCCCTGGAGTTAATAATTGTTTTATTGTTCCATTTTCTACATTTTCCACATACTTCCCATGAATTTGCCCTTGAAATCCTCGTAACTTAAGTATAAACTATTGGACACACTCTCACTGTCCTCCCTTGCTGGCAGCACCTCTTCATCCTCCCCACTGACTTCCTCTAATCTGGACCTGCCACTGCTGTCCTAGAATTTCCTTCCTGAACTCCCTGGGCTGGCTCAGCCACACCCCTGGGCCTTGTCTTGTTTGCTGGATCCCATGTGACTGAGGCTTTTCCCTCCTTTGGTGAATTAGATCCTTCATGAACTTTTTGAAGATGGGCATGTGGAAGATGAAAAATTAAATAATTATCTTATTTTCTACTTTTAGCCTTAGTTGGTGGTTTGTCTGGGGATATCTAAATTGTTACAGTTTTTCCTTGGGTTCAAAGGTATGGTCCTACTGTTTCTGAGGTTAAAGACCTGATGGCATTCTGGTTCCCCATTCTTGGTAACTGACTCTTTACCCCTCCTTTCTTAGAAGCTTTTGAAAAAAATTTTATTTTGCTACAACTACACTGAAGCTTTCAGATTATGTTCCTTTTTACTTATAGTATTTGTACATGCAACCTAGATACTCACAGTCTTCAATCTGGAACTTTTTCTCTAATTATTTTTATAATTTCCTCTTCTACATTTTCTGTATTCTCTCTTTCCAGAACTATTCTATCTTTTCTATAAACCATCTAATTTTAATTTTGTCTCTGTTTCCCATATTGTAGATTGTTATTCTTATTTCTATATATTTTCATCATTTTTTTCTATTAAAATTTTAACTCCAATCATCATATTTTTAATTTCTAAGAAGTCTTATTTTTTGTTTGGAAATGAATGCTAGGCATTTTTTTGCTATTGAAGTACAGAGTCTTTTCTCTGTAACATTATTAGTAGTTACTTATAATTGTCAATTTTTTTCTGATCTTGGCTCCTTAATTTCCCTTCTGCTATTTATTAATTTTTTTCTGTTGATTTAGCTTCTGTCTTTATTAACAACAACAGTTTCTGAAATACCTGGTGCCAGGCATGTGAGGGGGGAGAGACAGGAAACAACCATGCTGGGGTAGGCTTAGAATGGCTCATCAGAACTATTAAATTTTTAGGAATTTCACCAGCCTATTATACGTGGTTATTATTAAAAAATGATTTTATACACTCAGAATTTATAAGAAGAACAAAGGTAATAAATACTTAAAAGCTTATAGCCCTAATTTTATTTACTATGTTTTACTGTTACTCTTGAGAGTCTGTGTCTCTTTGTGGCAACTACACTCCATTGTGGCACGCCATCACACTTTCCTGCCCACACCATGGTTAGTCACATCACAGTGGCGACTTGGACAAGCCACAGGGGTGGGTGGGGTAGTATTTACACCATGGAAACTGGTACCACTATAGAACAGGGCTTTCCCAAGTCTCTGTCCCCCCTAGCAGAAGCTACTGCAGTGTCCCTGGTCTTTAAATTAGAACTGGTGCTTATTGAACCTATTAATAAGATGTCCATTTTGGGTTGTTTTCCAAATGAGAGAATGAACTTGTACCTGTCAGTCCCATGACCTCAACCTCAGCCCAAGGCCTGAGGACCTACAAAGGAATGTGCCTGACTTTCTAACACAGCAGGCAGAGCTGCCTTCCTCAGTCAAAGCTCCATTTCTACCAGGGTAGGTCTAAACACAGACCAAAACTTTGGACGAATAGTCTTTCTGTACTTCACAAAACCATTTTATAAAAATATTCACATTTAACAATTTTGAAATGACTACTTTCCAAAGAACAAGGTTATTTCAATTTAGCTTTTACTTCTCAGTAGGGATGTTGGGTTTTAGTTCTTCTGTATGTTTAAGAAACTATAGTTTTTGTGGGGTATGCATCATTTTTTTCTATTCTTTTATTTGAAAATATTTATAATAGTAATTAACACCATACCCTGTAAGAAATGTTTAATATTTGCCATAAAGAGAACTGTAGCTGTGAATACCCACTGCACGATGATATTTTAAAGCATTCAGAATGAAGAGATCTATAGTTAAGACATGAGACATTTTTTGATTACATTTTGATTTTCTTAAAAAGTTAAAATAAAAATTAAACCATATACATATATCAATTATAACAAAACTAATATTTTCTAAGCTCAATATTTTCGTAGGAAAATTATGACATTGTGAATAGGAAAAAATATAAACAGCTAGAGTAAGACAATCATGAAGAGATGAGATAATAGTCTTCAGATGAAACAATTAAATGTGAATTATGACATAATTACAGACCCCCCGATGGGTAAAGAAGAAAGCTACTGATGATATAATGGTGTTTTCTGTAATGTCGACTGCTGTTTAGGCTAAAAAGATATTCCATTGCAAATTCTTCTATTTTGTTGTTTTTAAACTTTCTCAAAATGTTCCATCAGGCAAGAAATTTCTGTGCTTCAATTAAATCAAAGTCATAATATTGAAAAAGTTCAGTGAAAGTTCTAGTGGATTTTTGCGTTGGAATTTCATTCCCTTAACTGTCCCAATTCCAGAAAGGGAAACACAGAGTCCCTCCCATGGGCCATCATATCAAAATATCAACGGTAAGAACTTCCAAATCACCAGGAATGTGTCTTCTAAGCAGTTATGCATAAAAAATGATTTCAAAAGTGGAAAAACAGATGATGTCAACTTGTACAGGACTAATATGATTATTTGACTTTTTAAGTTTTAGTAATTTTTAAATTCACATTCAGGAGCAAATGTTGTCATGCAGACAGGCAAAGTCACAGATTTAAAGGTGAAACTTAGCTCCTGGAGTCATGTAACTGGACGCACCTGAACTCATACACTCGCATGTTAGCCATACACATCATTGGAGAGGTCCCCACAGACGTACATGGAGTGTCCCACATGCACAGAGACAGCCTGTCTCACAGCTGTGCCATCAGACTCGGGCGGTGGTGTTTGGGAGAACTCCGAGGGCACCGCAGCAGCTATTCAGCTTTGCATTCTGTGTACTTTCAGACTCACGTCAGGTTTCGCTGGTGCTTGGGTGCCTGCGTCTAGCTCCTGGTGGTGAATTTACCCAGGACTGCGCCCTGCTCTGCAGTGACTGGTAAAGATTAAGGGTAACAATGTATGAGGTAGCTGGCTGGGGTCTCTTATTTATAGATATATATGATCCCTTTTAAAATAAAGCTCTTTCTTCTTATATTGAAAGTACTTCATGGCTTTTATAAAAAAGGGAACCATGTGGAAGACAGGGTGGACATAGCAGAGCTGGCTGCTGGGATGGCATCGCGTTTCTCCTTCTGGGGTTACTGCCGCTGTGGCTGCACCTCTGGTGCCACACAAGTCCCAGTATGTGGCCACAGCCTCTGGTATGGACATTCAGTCTCTGTTTGGGGCATATAATAAGGTTGCACTGAGCATCTGTGAATTAGGGTTTATTTTCTAAGAAAAGATCTTCAGAAGTGAAGCTACCTCACCTAGAGAGAGGTGAGTATAGTGAAGTCTCCTAAGGCACCCCAGCGCCTTTCCAGAGAAATCAAAGTCTGGCATGTGCTCCCCAAACCACCTGAGGGTGCACTCCCCAAACTACACCTGAGTGGTACCCCCCAAACCACGTCTGAGCAGGCATCCCCAAACCACGTCTGAGTGGGTACCCCCAAATGACGTCTGAGCAGGCACTGCCAAACCATGTCTGAGCAGGTACCCCCAAACCACGTCTGAATGGGCACCCCCAAACCACATCTGAGCGGGCACCCCCAAATGACATCTGAGTGGGCAGCCCATAGGCTCTTTCTGGACTCAATCCCAGTGTCCCAATGTAAAGACTGGCCTTGTTCTCCTTAACACCAGGCTGTCTGGGGTGAGGAGTGGGGAGGAGACACCACTTTGAGCCCCAGAGATGCAGGGATAATTTTCCTCAGCTTCCCTATCCTGTGCCGAGTGGGAGCCAGGCCTTGCCTGGCTGCTTACTTTCTCATAAACATCTCAGGTTCTTCACTCCTGCTTTGGCCAAATTGTTCAATTTTTGGATTTTCCTCCTGGTTATTCAGACTTTATTAAATTGGATATTGACACAGGTGTGAAATTCAAGCCCTTCTTTGACAAACATAGACACATAAAAACCTAATCCTCATAGGAAGAGCAGAAAAGACAGAGGATTTGGGGTGAGTATGGGCAGGCAAAGAGGGGCCTACCCAAACAGGGTGACTCTCCCCCTGGACACTGCTCACAGAAGACCCCAACCCCCCCCCCGGCTCCAGCAGGTCCTCTGTCCTCTGCCTCCCTCAGCCGCTCCTCAGAGGTCCTCACTGAACTTGCAGATCCCTGTCCTGTGCTCAGGGCTGCTCCTTCCTCCACCCTTCCCAGATGCTCTCAAGGCCAGTCCTGTTAGGTAGGAGGACCAAGGCATTCCATAGATCAAAGGCCCTACCTCCCTCTTTCTAAGGAGTTGTGATCCTTGCGGCAACATGTCCCCTCATCACAGTAAACACTGAGCTCTTGAGACAGTGCTCGTCCTAACCCTGGGTAACGACAGTTAGAAGGAGGACGAGGCTGGTATTGCCCTCGCTCAAAGTTTGCTGTCCTCTCCCTCCATCTCTGCGCAGAAAGCTCCGATTTCACAGGGATTTCAAATGTTCTGGTTTGACTTCATTGTTTAATAAAATAAATACTAGGCCCTGCTGGAGGGTTCTGTAAGCAAAGAGGAAGTAGGTGCTGGGCAGAGCACGGTGTGGGAGTGGGGTGAGGGCATGGCCATGGAAGGTACATGCACCTGCTGGGGTCCCAGTGCTGGGGGGTGAGGAGGACACTCTGTCTCTGATGAGGGTCACAGATGTGGCAAAGGTGGGGTGAAGTTCAGAAAAGCAAGGTTCCAAGCAGGGGCACGGGGGATGGTGGTGAGGCTGCCAGTCTGGGAGCCTGGGGTCCTAGCTGTGCGGATGCTGGCACTTTGGGGTCTCCTGAAGACTGTGTGGTTCCAGTGTGACTGTGGCTTGAGCACATTCCCCGGTCTTGCTGAATGGCTGCACTGTCTGTGACATGAGTGAAGATGCTTGGAGGGTGGCACGCAGGGGACAGCACACTCCGTGGGAGCATCACGCATGATGGCTTATGATGACACAGCTGGCACCATCTTAGGTAATCACAGCCTCATCCACTCACTAATCCAAACTTAGCTAGACCTCACTTCACACGTGTCAGGATGCACGAGAGCCCGTGGTGTGTGCTGTGTTGTTTGTGCGCATGTGTGTACCCCCACGTCCCATACCTGAGTAGGCGATGCCCTGCACTGGTGTGCTGCCCCAGAGCTGTGGTCAAAGCATCCCTTTGTCAGGGCACACAACTAATGGTGTTGGGGGTCAGAGTTGTTCTAATAAAACATCCATCTTGGAGCTTTTTAGAGGAACCTGTTTAAAAAGGTTAAAGTGGGTAATTAGCATACCCTAATTTACAGCTACTTGGCAGTAAGGGCTGCCTTTCAATGGACCATTTACTCGATCCGCTGCTCACACTGCAGGGCTCTGCTTGACGAGGTTGGGAGATGTAATTAATAAATGGTAGGATTATTTATGGTTCACCGTGCCAGATTGGGAAATACAATGATACACAGAATGAGCTAAAAATGATTCTCGAAAGCAGCCTGGCAGTCTTTAATCCACAGATTGAATTGTCATATCATTCTGTTTAGTGAAGTGAATTCTGGATGGGACTCACAGGGGGTCATTTCTGCACCTTACTCTCATTTGTGCTGATAGAAAACAGCTATGCTTCTTCAAGCAGGGGTAGGAGTGACTTGTTCATCATCCCAGGTGTCCAGATGGGTTTGTTTTCTTTTACAGTGGGGGGGAAGAGGGCTGCTTATGTGATTGTGTGTGACAGGGATTCTAACATAAATTAGGGCTCATATTGAAATCATGGCAAGATAAACCCATAGAAATTTGGCAAACTCAACAAATGTGCCTTCATGTTCTCAAAACAGGCTCAAGTGCATGCTGCTAAGTTTTTCCAAATATGATTAGCTTTTTTTAAAAAAATAAGTGTCATAACATAGTTTGTCTTTCAAGCCACTCCTGATGCTGAATGGGGGTGGCACTCCTGTGGGTGGGTGTTGATTGTTTTGATCAACATCAGGACCCGGAGCTGCAGGCTCTTCTTTTGGGCTGGGGGAAGGCTGGGCGGCAACCCGCAGGCTCTGTAGATTTTTGCTTGGCCACCCCAGTTACAGCTGCCACCATGATTCACTTAGTGAGGTGCCAGTGGGTGCCAGGCACTTTGCAGGGTGCTTTACGAGTTTGAGAGTCTGTCCTTACTGCACTGGGGGAGATAAAGAATCTTATTTCAAATCCCAAGGGAAACATCTTGACTGGAAAGTCCAGTCCAGCCTGGCAGAGCAGGGTAAGGCAGGACCCAAGTTCAGTGAGATGTGCTGTGAGGCACCAGCCGCTGCACTGGGCGTTTCTTCGTGCATTTTACGCCATCTGCACAGCTACTCCAGGACTTATTTATTTTTCCTTTCTCAGTTCCCGCATTTGCAAAATTGGGAGCATAATACTACTTCTCTCCTGGGGTCTCTGTAGGGGTCACCTCGAGTGATCCACAAAAGCCCTTGGGCCATACCTGCACTGTGTGGGGGCTCAGCGCACCTAGGTGGTACAGGCTGTGCCCTTTCCTGTGCTTGTGGAGGAGGAAAGCAGAGCCTGAGAGTGGCTATAGGACACGCAGCTGGCAATGAGGGCCATGGACTGGCTTGGCTGCTTAGCTGGCACCTCTGAAGTGTAACCTTTGCTAGTCCTGATGAGCTGTGAGGGCTGTCACAGACTGTGGTTTGGGGAGGGGCTGGCAAGAAGGAGCCTGAGGCCGGTCCTAGAGCCCTGATCTGGAAAGGCCTCCTCCAAGTCTCGGTTCTCAACCCTGCAGGGCCGGGAGCAAATGGCTCACAATGCCCCTTTCTCTGCCCGCGCTTGGTTTAATAGCATCTCCCTACCCCCACCCCATTCATGTCCTGGAACTTGAGAATGTGGCCTCCTTTGGAAATCAAATCTTTTCTGATTTAATCAAGTTAAGAGGAGGGCAGATTGTATTGGGGTGGGCTCTAACCCAGGGCCCGAGCAGAAGAGGGATGTTGAGACCCAGATGCACACAGAGGGAAGACTGTGCTGCAATGGTGGGAGGGGCCCGGGAGCACAGAGGTTTGCCAGCCACAGTCAGAGCCAGGAGGGGATGGAAGGGCAGGAGCGCTGGCCTGTCCATGCCTAGACTGGGGACTCTGGCCTCCAGGACTTTGCTGGAATGAATTTCTGTGATGTTAAGTCCCCCAGCTTTTGGTGATTGTTATGGCAATTTATATTCTAGGAAACAAATGCACTGCCTTAAAAGGTGACATTCTTGGTTACCAAAAATTAACCTATGGTACTACATCAAACTAAAAAGCATCTTCACAGCCAAAAAACATTAACAAATTGAAGAGAAAATATTTGTAAACACATCTTACACACACGCACACACACACAGAGGATGCCAGAAAATGTCTGCACATTTTAAGAATGGAAAAAATTATATTAAAATTGTAATACTTGACATCTACCAATAAGAAAAAATGAAAACAAATCACATTGAGCACCTCTTATAATTGCAGAAGTCAAATGTGATTTAAGTATTATGACTTTAATACAGATTTTTCCTTTCATAAAATGTGTGCATGTTTTTTGGCTCCCTCTCTCTCTCTATATTGATGATATTTGTTATCTTGTATACTGTATCTTGCACCTCTTATAATTGCAGAAGTCAAAGGTGAGTTAAGTATTATGACTTTAATACAGATTTTTCCTTTCATAAAATGTGTGCATGTTTTTTGGCTCCCTCTCTCTCTATATTGATGATATTTGTTATCTTGTATACTGTATCTTGCACCTCTTATAATTGCAGAAGTCAAAGGTGAGTTGACTATTATAATTTTAATGCAGACTTTTCCTTTCTTAAAATGTGTATACATTCTTTTGGCACTACACACACAGATGTGTGAATAACAATGTCAAATTATATAAGGAGCTCAACCCAATGGTAAGAAGACAAATAACCTGGTTAAGAAACAAAGAAAATAACTGAGTTGATATTTCTTAAAAGAAGACATACAAATGGCCAACAGGTATATGAAGAATGCTCAGAATCATGAATCATCAGAGCAATGCCAGTTAAACCACAGTAAGATCTGTCTTCTCACACCCTTTAGGATGGCACCACCCAAAGATAGTAGATAAGTGTCCAAAGTGATACAGAGAAGAGTGGATGTTTGTGTACTTGTAGACTATGAATTAGTATGGCCCTAATAGAAAACAGCATGGTGTTTCTTCAAAGAAATTAAAGACAGAAATACCATATGACCCAGCAAGTCCAATACTGGGTGCACGTAGCCTGAGGAGATAGTCAGCACATCAGGAACGTGTCTGCCTCTCACATCCTGCTCCCTGCAGCTCTGTTCACAACAGCCAAGATTTGGAAGCAGCCTAAGTGCCCATCAGTGGGTGAATGGACAGAGAAAGTGAGCACACGCTCAAGGGAATCCCACTCAGCCTTGAAGAAGAGCAGAGCCTATCCTTTGCTCCAACCCGAGGAACTGGGCACAGACAGACAAACTGCGTGATCTCACTCATATGTAGAATCCAGAAGGTAGGCTCAGAAGCTGAGAGTGGTGTGGTGGTCACCAGCAGCCGGGCAGGTGGGCGGGAGATGTCGCACAGTTTCGGGTAGACAGAAGGAACATTTCCAAAGACCTGTTGTATAATATGGTGACTGCAGTTAATAACAATGTGCAGTGTCCTCAGCCCAGAGAGGTTAGACTTTCTGTGTCTTCATGAAACACAGCGAGTTGTTGGGGTCGTGCACATGTCAGCTAGCTCAATGCAGCCCGTCCACAGTGGCAACGCCTTTCAAAACAACATGCTATACATGATGCTGATATATGATTTTTACTTGTCAGATTCAAATAAATTAGAAATGAAACTGCATAAATAATTTCAAAACAATAACAACAACATAATGCTCTAACTGTATCACAAAGGAAGAATACGAAGAAGGCAATGTGTATTTCCGTATGTAGAAAATAGGCATGGCTCCCTGAGCACAGTTGGGATGAGAGCTCAGAACGCACACTGAGGCTTTGGGCCACTTCCCCGGGAAGGGTCTGGGAGACTCACATGGGTCTGCCATGCTGGTGGCTTTCCCAAGATGGTGAGTTACCCATGGTGGGTTTTCCATCAAAGCCAAGTATAATTTCTCCTCGACTCTCCTGGTAGTTGATCTCCTGAGCAATTTGGTATGTGTTGAAATTGACAGTTTTAGCTCAATTATCACTTCTGAATGTTTCCTAGGGCATTTGAAAGTTAGGCAGGAATAGGGTATCTTGCTCATAGGACATAGGACGTGGGAGGCATTTAACATCCTCGTGTCTGTGGCAAGTGCAGCATGAGCCAGCTTCTGTGACAGTCAAAATCAGGCTTGCTGTCCGATGTCCTCATGCATCAGGTGATGTTGGTGGCACCAGGAGAACAGGGCTGACAGAGACTGTGGGACTGGGGGTCATCACCTACCTGGGGCAGATATGTGAAGGCTGACAAAGGATTTCTTTTATTTCGGGCATTGTTTTGGTAGGTCTGCTGTCAGTTAGGAACACAGTGTCAGGAGGCCTTGAAGCGTGGGGAGTGTCCTCAGTTCCTAATGGGGGATGAGCCCATGGCCAGGGGATGACCCAGAGCTACCCAGCCACTGCTTTGCTGCAGTCAGGCCCCTGAAGCTGTGATTATGGAATCTGGGGTGTTGACATATATAGTTTAATCACCGACTTGGTCTTATATCCTTAAAACCCTTTTTTGAAGGGAGTGTCATAAACACATCCACCCCTGTGCTCGGTGACAGTTTGGACAGCAGCTGGGGGTCTCCTCACACAGTGGAGGGGGCAGCTCTTCAGCAACAGCTGCCTCCCTGGGCCTTGGGTCTTGGACACAGGTCTCAGATGTGGGATTCCTGATCTTTACAGCAAAATGGCAAGGTAAACATGGGTACCACCTTTTTTGTTCCAGTTGAAACTGAGGCACAGAAGTTAAACATTTAGCAGTTCATAAAACTCAACGTGCCTGAGACGGCACCTGAGCCTGGCCCCCCCCCCCACATGGTTTTGACTGTAATGTAGAACTTTCTGGCTCCTTTTTGTATTTAACAAACATAAAAATATTTTCCTCCTGTGAAGTTAAGAATCGCAGATGCTTCATGCTAGAAAAAGTTGGACTTAATTTTAAATTATTCAGGTATAAATTACCCAGTTTGTGAATTGCAACTCGATTTCCATTCCTTCCTGACTTGTTAGTGTTTTCACCAAGTTTATTCGTTAACAACTTTACCCAAATAGGAGCAGCAGCTGGAGAAGTAAAATTAGAGTAGTTAATTCCATTATTTTTTAGGTGCTGGTGATGGTTGGTGAGTGCTGAGCACACATTTGATGAAGGGGTGGTTGGGTCTGATGTGGCCATTCCCGCTCTGTTCTTAGAGGATTGCTGATCCCAGTGCTCTAAGTGCTATTTTATGTAATGAAATAACTCGTAGCTTTTTTGACAGAGCAATATTTCTTTACCCCAAAGTCTATCACTATGGCTTTGGAGCTTCACTTAATATTTTGAATAATGAAATAGAAGAATCTTTATTTGGCAGCTTGAGAGGAGAACACTGCTGAAAGATGAAGTTGCCAGAGTTAATCAGGCAGAATGATACTGACTGTACAGAGGAGGTTGCCAGGGAATCAGGACAAGGGATGTTCTTCAAGTTGTATAGACTCACCTGTGATTTTAAAAGGGGAAAAACTTGAAAGTACAATTAAGTTTTTCTGGAAGTATTTTCCTCCTTGGAGTAGAATTTCTATCTCTGATTCCGAATTTGGTGTGCTGGAGCCCCTGGCAGCTCAAGTCGAAGACGCACATTCTTTACAGGATTCTTCTTTCAGGATGGGAGAGTCACTCCCATGTCATTTCTGCTCTGTCTAACGGCCCTGTTGTTCTTGGGCCAGTGTTTATGGAGAGGATCCAGCTCCAGCCCCTGAGTGCTGCTCAAGACATTTCTTGGTATCCCTGTCTTGATCCGGATGCTTGTTTACTGGCAGGAGTTCAATTCTGTCAGCTAAGGTACAGCACCTTCTTTTCCTCTGATTTTTCAGATTTACATTTTGAAAAGCAGAGCAGGTGCTTGAATTTTGTAGCATTAGAATGAAATGGAAAATTTTCAATGTCACCAAAGTGGTTGAAAAATTTCCAAAATGCAGTTGAATTCATGAAATGTTAGGAAGCTGAAGACTAAAATAACACCACAGCTTCCAGGAGGAGGTCCTGCCAGGGGGCTTAGCAGGACGGGGGACAAGACTCTGTACGTGGCACCTGCACCCAGGTCTTCATGGATCCCCAGGAGGAATTTGGGAAAATAAGCCAAAAACAGAGTGCCGGGCTGCAATGTTAGGTAGTATGTTTAATATGGCATTGGGGAATAGCAGATGGTCAGGAGACATGGAGCGTGCTAGTGTCCTGTGAGTCTGCAGCAGGAGGACACAGGAAGCTGCGGCAATCACAGTTCCATCTCATTGATTAATGTGGCTTAAAAGAGGCATGAAAACATTGGCATTGCAACTTCAGTCTAATACTGTTCAGGCCAGTCAGACCAGGCTTACCAAAGGAAGGCCCAAATACAAGGGCCACAAAGCCATTCATTGCTCAGTCTGCATAGCTCAGCGTGTATGATACAGTTCTATAACTCGGTCTCCATAGCTCAGCGTGTAGGACACAGTCCCATAACTCGGTCTGCACAGCTCAGCGTGTAGGA
>NW_003852556.1:1921171-1926979 GCF_000181295.1 Otolemur garnettii | reverse complement strand
CACAGCTCAGCGTGTAGGATACAGTCCCATAACTCGGTCTGCACAGCTCAGCGTGTAGGATACAGTCCCATAACTCGGTCTGCACAGCTCAGCCTGTAGGATACAGTCCTATAACTCGGTCTGCACAGCTCAGAGTGTAGGATTCAGTCGTATAAGTCAGTCTACATAGCTCAGTGTGTAGGATACAATCTATAACTCAGTCTATATAGCTCAGCGTGTAGGATATAGTTCTATAATTCAGTCTGCATAGCTCAGCGTGTAGGATGCAGTCCCGTAACTCAGTTGCATATAGGCATCCTCAAACTACGGCCTGTGGGCCACATACAGCCTGTATAGACATGTGTCCAGCCCGCTAGGTGTTTTTGCCGCCACTGCCTGTCCTGCTTAGCAGCTGACTGGTCCTGGGGCCTGCAGTACAGCCCTCCAGCGGTCTGACCGACAGTGAACTGACCCCCTGTTTGAAAAGTTTGAGGACCCCTGGATTAGCATATCAGATGTAGCCCCTAGCATGTCTCTCCTCTGCATATCTCTTCCTGATTCAATGTTTAATCTGCAATCACTAGTCGTTGGCTTAGGAGTAGGCCACAGAGATACATGTTTTCATATATTAAAAAATCATATAGTGAATCACTGGGGAAGCCCAGACTTAAAGGCCAGCTAATTTCTTCCCTGGAAATAACATTTAATTCAGGCATGACGTCTCTGTTAATATAAATAAACATCTTTTTCACCAAAAGTACGAAGTTGTACTTTGACGATGTTTCCAAGCAACCACATGAAAGTTGTTTACATGTCTACTGTTTATGTTCTATTTTTTCTAAGTGTTTTATTTCATGAGAGAAGTTGTTTTGTATCCTCACTAGGAATGCGTCTGGTCAAGGCAAAAACTGCAGGAATAAAACTGAAAGCATTTTGTGAAATTTTTTCCCTTGATCTCGCATTTGTGCCCCTGGCCCTGGTTCTGTAGTGATGTAAATACAAATTTGTACTGAGCCGAGGTGAAGGTGCTGGAAAAGATGATGAGGCCCTCTTCTCCCTGACTGTCGGCCAGGGACTGTAGGACACCCTGGGTCCTGTGGAGCACAGTGTGCCTTTACCTACCAAGGGGAGGGACCCTCCTCAAGTGCCAGCTCTCCTGGATGTATTTGGCGAGGAGAAAGGTGGAATGAGAGGGAAGTCTGGAAAACATAGTCTCTAGGTGGTGAGGTGGCTCCCTTATATCTAATCTGTAGTTGAATGAAAACTAGGGAAAAAACAATGTGAGCAGGAATTGAGCCAGCCTTGTGATTGCACATCTGCACATTTCCGGCTCCCACAGAGGATTTGATGAGTACGAAGCTGTCAGTGTTTGTTTCTTGCCCTGTTGTGACAGCGTAAAGTATCTGTCTAAAGCTGAGGTGGGCGTGCTCCCTGCTTTGGGATGAAGGAGGCTGCAAAGGTGTTAGCACTAGACCTAAGGTGATGGCAGGGCCTGGGGCCATCCAATCAGAAGCCTGGCGCTGCTCTGGGAAACACAGCTTTACCTTGCACTTTGCTGGTGCTCGCTGTCTGTGCTCTGCTCTGGGCCAAGTTCCTCACTTGTGCTGACTCATGCCATGCTCCAAGTGGCTCTGTGAGGGAGGCAGTCTTGTATGTTACAGGTATACCGGTACAGATTTAGTAGCTTGCAAAGGTCACATAGCTACGAAGTAGCAGGTTAGGGGTTCAAACCAAGGCAGTGTGACCCAGCATCTCCATTACCTAAGTGAAATATTTACTAAGCCCCTACCATAGGCAGAATGTCCTGGGTTGTACAGGCGATTGTCAGGCAAGTTGGAGATGCCAGGTATCATTAGGAATTCCAGGCTTAATGCTTTCATCTGAAATTTGAGCCAAGCAAGTTGAGTTTTGCTGAAAGATTTTGCTGGATTATGATAAAATTCATTTCCAGAGTAAATCTGATTATAAAACTGAAATAATACATGTTAGCATTTCTCAAATGATTACTCTGAGGATTCCTTTATACTCTTAAAAATTATTGAGAACTCCAAAAAGATTTTATTTCTGTTATACTCATTGATACTGACCATGTTAGAAATTAAAACAGAAAAAATTGAACATTCTCTCATTTAAAAGTTATAATAAACCCATTTTATGGTAACGTAACTAACATGTTGTTTTCTTGAAAAATAACTATATTTCTCCAATCAAAAGCCATTAGTGAGAAGCATGGGGTTGCTTTAGCCGTGGCAGATTCCCTCGGTGTCTGGCTTCGTGCAGGTGGGATGACGCTCACCGTCTGCCTTCTTTCTGTTACAAGGTGTAGTTTGGGTTGAAGTAGATGAAGAAAGCCCAGCCTCACACAGACAAGCAGATGGAAAAGGAGGGTCTTAAATAGTGCTTGCAGATAATTGTTAATATTACGGTTGGATACAGCACCAGGCTCAGCAAGGGCAGTGTCTTGGTGGTGAGTTGCGGGGGATGGGGGGGGGGCTGTGACCAAATCCAGGAGCTTTGCCTGTCCTGTCCTGAGATCCACAGCCTCTGAATGGATCCTCCTTACCGCAATGTGATTTCATAACATTGTACATTAGGCATTTAGAAAGTAATGGCTTGGGCGGCACCTGTGGCTCAAAGGAGTAGGGCACTGGCCCCATATGCCGGAGGTGGCAGGTTCAAATCTAGCTTCGGCCAAAAAAAAAAAAAAGTAGTAATAATAATAATAAATAAAATAAAAGAAAGTAATGACTCGCTCAGTGAGGCAGGTCTTGTGAACATTCACAGATCCCACCACACACACCAGAGGAGGATCACGCTTGCCGACATCATCACCCTCCTCTCCAGAGAGGCCTTCAGATGCTGGGAGGCTCACTGTGGGCCGTGCCCTGCCCCTGCTGGGTATCAGTATTTTGTAGGTGAGTAGTCCAGAACCACTCGCTGCCCATGCTCCCCTGACCTGCAAGCGCTACCTGCTGATGCCACCTGCCACATATACTAGTCCCAGGGATGTGCTCCCCTGTCTGGACTCGCCCTCTAATTTCATTTATCATTTTTTCTGCTTCTGACCCAACAACATGATGTTTTGAGCACTCTCGTTACCAGGAATTCTTTGATATTTTACACCGCTGATGAGTTTTTAAAACAGGTTCACCTGTACATTTTCTCTTTTTAGACAAATCTTGATATTAGCTTGTCTGATTCCTCTGGTATTTCATTTGGCTTGTACTGAATTACTCTGGACAACTGACATCTTGATGATGATGTCCACAGCTGTGACCTTCCCTGTTCCTATCTTCATTTCCTCCTGTGCTGCTCTGACCCTGCCCTGGCTTTGGGGGAATCTCCTGTTGCTCCTCAGCACCACAGGTGCCATTTCTGCAGGGTCTGTCCTGCTCTCCACTCTTCCTGCTCTCTCTGCAGTCTGCGTTCTTGTTGAGAAGTTAGGTCATAATTCTAAAGTTCTTTCTGTCTCCTTTAGGAGGCAATTTCCACAGGCATGACTCTCCATGAATCTCACGTTGTTATTACTTTTCTCCCATGCTAAAAAATGCCCCTGCAGAGCCCTGTCAAGGAAGAGCCTGCCAGTGAGGCAGAGGGGCCTGGGCGTGGCCCAGCACTGTGAGTGTCCCCTCCCAAACGGCTCCAGGAGCCTTCCTGTCTTCCCTGATTTCTGGCCCACTGCCTGGAAGTTCAGGTAGGATGTGCCCATTAGCTTGCTATCTCCTGTGGTGGTCCTGAAAACATCTGACCCCCCAGGGCCTCTGCATTGCTAGGCTACCCATACCCCAGACCCCTTGGGCCCGTTCCTCACTCTCAGCAGTACCAGTTTTAGGATGACGCCACCTGGAGGCTCATTCCACTGGGCAGTGCCAGACAGTAAGAGGGGAGCCCAGGCCCCTCAGAAAATGCCCTGCTGGGAGCTGCCAGGGGCTCACTAGGGGCCCACATGTCTTACTTTCACCTGTACTTGGGTGGTAGCCCAGTGGATACATTCTTGGCATGCGACCATAGTATGACGTTTAAAGCACTTGTCCTCCAGCCTCTGAGTATGCCTTGGCAGGTGGGAACAACTCAGGCTGCTGGGCACTGGTGACCTCCCGTAGCAGTTGTGACTTCGGAAGTCATGCGAGTTTCTCCTTCCTTGGGGAGACATTGGTACTGTTCTGACTTTCTGGGTATAATTGACACAACATCTTGATGTGCATTAACACCAAGGCCGTCTCACTTCATGGAGAAGAAAATGTCACTGGAGTCTAAGCTGCCACTGACTTAAAACAATGCTCAGGAAGAGCACCAGACACTCCATGTTCCCTTCGTTGCAATGAGTGTGTTTTTGCCGTAGAAGCCGAGCTCGCCCCCACAGGGCCACCACCGTGCCAGCCCTGAACTGCAGTCAGGTGGGCCCTGCCAAAGGCTGGTGAGTGTCCCCACAGCTCTGAGAGGGAAGGCCCGTGCTGACGCGGCCCTGCCCTGCGTGGGCAACTATACGCCTTGGAGAAACGCCTTGGAGAAACGTGTTGCCACCCCTCACCCCTGTGAGCACCCTCCCCTGGCCCAGTGTGGCCTGCTCACAGGGCAAGAGGGGACACCAGATTGCAGGAGAGAGGGAGTAGGGTGTCTGTTCTGGGTCTGACCATGAATAGCGTGTGATAGGGACATTCCTCTGTGCTCCTAGTGCCCCATGGAGCCAGGGTCATCTGCCTAGGTCTCTGGTTGGAGTGAGAAGCATAAAGGGGCCAGTATGAGGTTAGGGTTAAGGTGTAGGGGTTAGTGCTAGAGGAATGAACGTGGCCCCTAAGTGCATAGGCCCAGGCTGGGCAAGAGCTGTGGCATTTGGTTGTTTTGCATGGCCCATGAGCCCCTCTGCACACCTACCTGGTTGGGCTTTAGTGAGCTCAGCTGAGATAGCACAAGGCTTGGCCTGGCAGGCTGGCCCAGCCCTCCACTCTTCCTTCTTCCATCTTCAGGTCCTAACAAAGTCTGTTCTCTTCTTAACAGTCCTCACTGAACCTGAGGCAGACTCACCTCTGCCTGTAGGGCTCCCAAACTCCACCTTCAGGCACCTGAGAAGCCAGGACATGGAAAACCTGAAATTGTATGAAATTCTGTACACAATTTTCTGGGGAGAAACTCCCAAAGCTACCATCAGATTCTCCAAGGAACTTCCCAGCCCCCTGGGTGTTCAGAATGTGGCTCAGTGGTCCAAGCTCTCTCTGAGATGGACACAGAGTGGGCCCACATGGCTCCAAACTGGGGGCCCCAAGGTCGAGGTTAATATTTTCCAGATCTGAGGAAGGGTGTAAGTCAGGAGGGAGGAGGTGTGGACATGGTCTGTTATGGTTCATTTTATGTGTCAACTGTCCTCAGCTATGGTGTCTAGATTTGTGGTCAAACAGTCTGGGTGTTGCTCTGAAGCCATGTTCCACATGAGATTAACAAGCCAATCAGTGGGCTTCAAGGGAAGCAGATGACCCATAACATGGGGCCCTTGTCCAATCTGTCCAAATCCTGGAGAGAAAAGAAGACTGAGATTTTCCAGAGAAAACGGTGCCCGTTCTCTTCTCAGGGAAACTGGGTTCCCTCCCATCTTGAAGGGAACAAGGAGCATCTCTGCCTCCTGAGGGAGGCATCAGCTCCTCCCTGGCCCCTGCCTGTAGCTGTCAGCTGCTGCTCCCACCATCCTGGGAGCCAGTTCCTCAGAATCTCTCTCTGGATAGATGGGCAAAGACACAGAGACAGGTGCAGGTCTCTCCTTACACGCACACACCCTGTATCTGTGGTTCTGTTTCTCTCTGGATAGATGGGCAAGGACACACATCTGAGGATGAC
>NW_003852556.1:1919054-1921151 GCF_000181295.1 Otolemur garnettii | reverse complement strand
GTGCAGGTCTCTCCTTACACGCACACACCCTGTATCTGTGGTTCTGTTTCTCTCTGGATAGATGGGCAAGGACACACATCTGAGGATGACAGGTGTAGGTCTCTCCATACACGCACACACCCTGTATCTGTGGTTCTGTTTCTCTCTGGATAGATGGGCAAGGACACACATCTGAGGATGACAGGTGCAGGTCTCTCCATATGTGCACATATCTGTGGTTCTGTTTCTGTCTGATAGACGGGCAAGGACACACATCTGAGGATGACAGGTGCAAGTCTCTCCATACATGCACGTGCACACACCCCTTATCTATGGTTCTGTTTCTTTGGAGAACCCTCACTAATATCTGGCTCCATTTCCCTTATTAATATGTACTTGGTAATTACTAACTTCTAATTATTTTGCATACTATGTTTAATTCTTAAAATAACAGTTACGAAGTGGGCAACAGCTCAGGAGTGACTGGCAGGAGGTGGGAAGAACTGGAGCTGTCCCTGCGCCCAGAGCCTCTGGGGACTTCGTGGGAAAAGGGGTGACTGAGCAGCCTGAGCCTTTCTGTCTTCCTCCCAGGGCTGGCTGGTGTGGTGTGGCGGCACCTGCAGGCTGAGTTTCTGGGTGGTGCTGGACCCTTCTCAGGGCAGACAGTATCCACAGCATGCTCAGACCCCCTTTGGTTAGGGTGTGCTCCCTCCTTTCCCAGACCTCCCCCCCTCCCAGCTCCCTTTCCAGCCTTCTTATCTGTGTATTCACTTCCAACAGAGAGGAAGGATGAGCTCGCTCAGATAGGTGGGAGGCTTCCAGAGACCCCACTTCCACCTCAGTTCCCTTCCATCTTGGGGCTGGCAGAGGGGAGCTCTGCCCAGGAGGGCCTCTCAGCTGTGGGGCTTTGCTGGACACGGCGCCTGGCCTGCTCTGCCTGTGGAAGGCTCAGACTTAGCTTGGCACAGCTCATCTGTGCAATTATCCCTGCTGGGATGCCTCCTTCTCTTTCCTGGCCAAAGCACTTGGCAGAGCCTGGCCCCCTGGGAAGGTGAGGGTGCCCCATTCGCCTCTCCTGCAGAGATCTCCACTCTGCTCACTCACACTGACCCTGCACTCAGGCCTGGCACTCCCTCATCATCCAATTACCCCAGAACACAAGGGGAAGACATTGCCACCACAAGGACAGGAGGGGGCCGAGGGGGCTCCTGGCTCCCAGGGCCCTACCACCTGCTCCCTGGCCAGTGGCCAGCCTCTCCTCTGCATGATCTCTAGACTATCATCTCTCAGACAGTGCTAGCAGGGCTGGCAGCTGCCCTTGGTTGCAACTCAGCCTTGGATGTGGCATTCCTAGGTGGCCCTGAGGATGGTGCAGTTCACCTGTCAGAGGGGTGAGCATGTGAGCAACACCACCAGGCCCACATTTCCAGGGTGAGCAGGCCATGCTCAAGTTGTCACTGAAGCCAACATCCACAGGGTGGTCAAGTGACTCCTTCAGGATGACAGCTCCGGGGCTCTGGGGCTCTGATGACGTCAAGGCACCAGACACAGCTGCAGGTCTTTGGCAGCCACCTCTGACACATGTCAGGGTGGGGGGATTTCTACTTGGCCACCAAAGAAACCGGCCATGAGAGAGGGAGCCTTTCCTCCTCCACCTTCCAGCTTCTCCACCGCCTGCGGCCAATTGTCACAGTGCCATCTTTGACATCCCAAGGAAACTTTTGCTCCACGTGGCCATGGCTGGTTCTTGCTCAGAGCTGGAATTAATCTCCCATCCACATGTCACATACTTCCCTGGCCCTGCCCTGACAGTCCCTTCATCTCCTCAGACTTAAACTTGGAGACCTGTCCTATCTCGAGTTCTCCTTAAGCCTTCTCAGGCCACTCTGGCCAGAACTGTCCCGCCACCCCTAGCCCTCGCAGACGCTGTGGCCGCGCTCCCATCCTGATGCTTGGCAGCTTCTCTGCTCCCCCGGCCATGTGCTGGCTGAGGGCCCCATGACAGCCTGTGTCGCTGTGCAGCTCTTGGCACTAGCACCGTGCTCAGTGAAAAGAGCACAAGGGAGGCAGCAGAGCCAGCAGCAGAGGGAGGGACACCCCCCCACCCCCCCCCCCCCC
>NW_003852556.1:1903611-1919034 GCF_000181295.1 Otolemur garnettii | reverse complement strand
CCCCCCCCCGTCTGCAGGGCAGTAGGGTGGGGCCAGGTGGGGAAGTAAGGGGGATACTGGGAGGGTTGTGCCTGCTGCAGGGGGTGGTGGAAGCCCAGCCTGGGGGATCATGTCTGCAGGGGCCCAGCCTGAGGGAGTCATGTCTGTCTGCAGGAGCCTACCCTGGGGGTGGGGGTCCTGTCTGTAGGGGCCCAGCCAGCAGGGCCATTGTGAGGTCCCTGGGCCTCCCCTCCTAGGTCAGTAACCCCTTAATCAGGTTGTAGGAATGAGTGTAGAAAGGTGGTTTTATGTCTCATGAGAAATAACTGTTTCCAAGAAGGAACTGTGGGATGCTCTAACTGGGCACCAATGGCCATGAATCCCTTCCCTAGAAGCTCATCCCCCACTTCAGTGGCTTAGAATGCAGAGTGCTCCTAGGATGGGATTCTGAGTGAGAGAAGCGGGTCTGGGGTGAGGGTCAGACCACTTACTAAGCCCCTCACTCTGCGAGCTTGGAGATACACAGATGAATAAGCCTCCGTGCTGACCTTCAAGTGCAGAGGGGGCTATCTGCAGATGGCTTCCTCCAGCAAACTCGACCTTGGTGGCACAGATGAGCTCACAGTTAGAAGTGCGTCTGTCCTGCCCATGACGACTCTGTCCTGTCCTTTCTTCCATCTAGCAAACGTCTCCTGGAATATGTTTTGCCATCAATGTCTGTACTAGTCAGGGTTCTGCTATTACAGATTACAGAAACCAAATCTGGCTAATTTAAGCAGAAAAAGACTTTTATTTTAGACCAAATAAAATGGAAGAATTAAGAACCAGTTTCTGAAAAAGGAGCGGGGGCCACTCTGTAGGGTCTGGAGGAAGGATGACAGGTGGACAGAGGCCCTGGCATCTCACTTCCCATCCGGCTTTGGTTACCAGGGATTGGGTGACTCCCTGAGTTAGGACAGGGGAGCTGGAAAGACCTAAGACCTTTAGGTCCTGTGTGTCGGAGATGAGGTTTGAGGGATGCAGGTAGGAGGACACTGAGTGGGGAGGAAGGAGGAACACAGTTTGGTCTGTGACATGTCAATTTATAGACCAGGCATCCTCAAACTATGGCCCGCGGGCCACATGCAGCCTGCCTAGCACATTTATCTGGCCCCCCGGGTGTTTTTGCTTCTGCTGCCTGTCCTGCTTAACAGCCGACTCATCCTGGGGCTTGCAGTCCAGCCCTCCAACGGTCTGAGGGACAGTGAACTGGCCCCTTATTTAAAAAGTTTGAGGATCCCAGTATATAGATGAAACGTCAAGGTGGAGAAAACCAGACAGCAGTCAGCCCAGCGCTCGGGGGTGGGGGGCTGCACTAGGAGAGACCTCTGGGTGCCATGTGGGTGGAAGCACATGTCAAGTAAGGGGAAGGCAAACAGCATGAGAAGAGAGAGGACAAGGGCAGAGCTCTGGGGACTCTGACCCCTGGTTCCTAATGGAGAGCAAGTCAAGGTGGGGCCACCTGCCAAGAGGAAGAAGAGGTCAGCGCCATGCTGGTCATCCACCTGCCCCCCCGCCCCCAGCAGCATCCTTTCTGGTCCACAGGGTACCATTGTGGACATAGCTACCATTAGTTTCCAGGTCTTTGAGCTATAACCTCCATAGGAAATACTTTGTAGCAGATTTCTTTGATGGAAACTCATGAAAATTGCCACTTTTTTTTTTTTTTTGGTAAATGAAATATTAACTTTGGAGAAAAATGAAATTCTCCCTCCTTAATGCTTTAGAATGGCAGGTTTTTGGAAGAACCTATTTGAACTCTTGGAAACGGGATGTGCCAGTGTTCCCCTGTCCCCTATGCCTCTTGTTCTGACAGAGCATGCATACGGCATCGCCTGGCCAGCCCCCAGGAAGAAACTGCGTGGTCTATTCCCACAGAAGGGGCGGCTGACGAGGAAAGGCCCCTGGAGTGTTCCTAGTGGTTAGTGCCGAGGGTCCAGTTTCCAGCTGGGCAGTGTAGAAACATCACTGTCACTGACCGGGCTTCTCATCCCCAAAGACAGGTGCAGCCCATGTGGGGCAGTGTCTCCTCTTCCAGTCTTTCCCTGTGCCCCAGAAGCAGAAGCTGATCACGTCACTGTGCCTCTGGTGGTTCAGGGCTGCCTCACTGGCCGCCTGGCCAGGCTTCTCTGACTGCCCCCCACGCTGGGGCTCTGCGTGCAGCCGGTGGCCACAAAGGCTCTGTGATGACTTCGGCCATCTTGGCATTGTCATCTGAGGTTTTTTTAATTAAAAGTCTGCCTTGGAGTATGTCAAGTACTCCTGTATTTTTGCCATTCTTCTTATCTCTATGGCAACAAAAATATTTCCACATTTACATGGACATCGTATTCTTCGCTAATGTGCTGTCTGAACCCTGTTTGCCAGGAGGGGAGCGGCAGGGGATGCTGGAGTTGCCACGACAACCAAGGGCCCGAAGATGCCCTCGTTAGCAGCACTAAATGGAAGCTTTAAATTAATTCACCCTCATGTGTTTTTGTAGCTTATGTTGTTAATTGAAATAATAAGGATGACCTTCCACATACCTGCGAATCGCCTGTCCTGCTGAAATGGCCTGTGTGTCGGCTCAAGTGCGCTCGCCTCTCAGGCAAATCTAGCGTGAAACGGGGAAAATGGAGACACTTATGACGAGCTGCTCTGTATCGACTCGTGTAATGGGGATGCAGTTTTTCTTATGTCAGGCTTGAAATATTGGCAATAAGACTAAATTTTAAAACTTCATTTATTCCTGGCCTCTCTTTGCTAAGTCTGAGAAACTCTGCAGCCATCACTCTGCCACACGAGAGCTTGGAGCAGGAGAGTGGCATTTGTTGACCTGCTTGTTTGTGTAAACAAACAGGGCGCTGACCTGCCCCTGAGCGCTCTGGGCTGCTCTGGCCCCTTTTCCCAGAAACATCCAGATGGGGAATGTGCTGCATCAACACATCTTAAGGGTGCAGCTGGCACACCTCTCCTCACCGGGGTCCCTGCTTTCTGGGACTCTTCTATGAGAACATCATGTCTTTGTGCTCCTTAGTGATTTTCCCTCCAAAATGAAAGTCATAGGGAAAGTTCTACAAATTGGAGGAGGGTTTCCTTATCTGTATAAATGAGGTTCAGGGTATCTGTGACACTGTTTCTCTGCTGAATATCTTATTTGGGACTATGGATTAGATTTCAAAGTTAAGTACTTAGATTTGGGAATGTGGCAGGTAGAAACTAAGCACACATCTATATGGTCCAAATTTTAAAATTTCCACCAGCTATAGAAATAAGGTTAATCGGCAGGTGACAGCTGAGAGTGTGTTGATAAATGCTGACCAGCAGGTAAGCACAAGAACTGTTCTCTGCCACCTTCCATGATATGCCTTTTTATTTAATTTTAGACTTCTGGGAGTGGGGTAGATATATTGGGCCATTATAGCCTATCAGTATCTTGCCTGATGTTTAAGTGCAGACTAGGAAGCCAGCCAGGGCTGGAAGGCAGTGAGCAGGGCATGTTCCCACCTACTGGACAGGAAGCCAGGGACCTCCATGGCTTGGACTGGGCTAGTTGTGAACAGGGTGAGTGCTCAGGCCACATGCAGGCATAATGAAGACTCAGGCTTTGGTATGAGGGTCAGGAAAAAGGAGGAAGGGAAGAGGAGACAGTACCCAGAGGCAAGCTCCGCCGACTCCACTCCCTGCCTTTGCCTGAGACTGACCTGCAGGAGGGCAGGACCGTTTGCCTCTTCTTCAGTCTTCTGCATGCATTACCGTAAAGAGTTGTGAGTTTCATTCCTGTTGTCCAGTGTCTATTGCTATGAAATAAAACAAAAGCAGCAAACAAGCAAATGTGTAGAACTCTCTATTTGGAATAAAGTTCTGGCTTTCTTAGGTGTATAAAAATATTGCTTCTAGAATGAGAAAGTAACGAGGGTCAGATCGTAGGTAAGACTGCGATGCCACAGGGCCAGTTGTGAGGATATTGGCTCGAGGGGCAGAAAGACCCAGACTGCAGACAGAGAACCCCTGTGGCTTTCCCCAGGAGCTCGCCCAGCTCCTAGCTCCCAGCTCCAGAGACTCCACCCACTTCTGGCTGCGGTGAGAGGCAGACTATGAAGGGCCCACGTGAAAGATTTCACTCCCTCCCCAATACTCAGGAAACACAACTTGCCCTCTGCAGAAAGCCTCTCGCTCTGCAGGGCCAAGCAGGTGCAGCATCCCACGTTGGGGCTTCTTCAGGCGTTAGTGGTAGCTCAGCTCTACCCTGGGAGTACCCTGGGGTTGGTGGGGGTTTGGGGGAGGAGAGTCCAGCATTGCTCTCAGAGTGACTCCAGAAGTGATTAGCCACCACTCTCTTGGGGCTTGGTAATTACTCTAATGGTCTTCTGACTGTGGATTTTAGAGACATTATCAGGAGCGCTTTTAAAACGATGACTTCTGCCTTCTAATCTGTCTTTTCATGCTTTCAGCTGAACACAGAGCTGACCTGTGCACAGCTCGAGAAAACCCTCAGATGATGCTTTTGCTATTTGAAGGAGGGACAATTTTAGTTCTGCCGGGGGTATGTTTCTTACTAGCTGGGGTCTAGCTTTTTTATTGATTGTTTACAGAAAGATAGCAAAATGTTATTTTGTTTGAGTAGATAATCTTTTTATTCCCCAATTGAAATTTTTTCTTCCTCCTTTTAAAAGAAATAATGTCACTGTGGTCATACATGCTTGATTTCACCCTTTTAGTCAAATTTGCTGGTGGAAATAAATAATAAGAGAAAAACCAGCCTGTATCAGAGTAACCCAAGACTCACACTCATGCTCTAGGTTGTTCCTGCCAGTCGTGGCTCTCCTCCAAAATTATTTGTAAAGTTTTCCAAAGGTTGAAAGGCAACAGTTGGCTAGTTTTAAAACACAAGTATATTACTAAGCATACATCTGAATAGCCACATCAGTCAATCCCTTGTTATATTGATTTGTGCATTTTTAAAAAGGAAAAGACTGGTGGAGACTGGGTAATACTCTCGAAGGAGGGTTTTTACTATTTCAGAAAGTATAGTCACTGGACGCCTGGCTTGATGGTACCAACCCAGAAACTGGATTGTGAATTGAAAAATTAACTTGGGGGAACATCTCAGAGTCAGTCATCGAGAACTTGGAGAAATCGACTATCCACAGAGATACAGATGTTAGCTCCTCACAGCCCAGCAAGGTGGACTGTGGCTTCTGTGGCTCCCTCCCTGTCCAGTGCATGGTCACGAGGATGTGTGCCACCTGGGGCGAGCTGGGCCCTCCACTCGCAGTTCTGGTGGTAAGTGAAGAGCCATGAGAGGCAGAAAGGAAGTCCAGGCTGATGAGTCTCATCGCACTGTCCTTCTTGAGTTTACTAAGTTCATTATTGCCTTGCAGTGAATTTCCCATGCCTTTGTATATGTAATTTCCTTTTTAATAGACAAACTGTCATGGGAGGTTACACAAAGCATTATTATTCAAAGGAATGTTTATATCACTCAGATAAATATCACAGAAATGTGGATGGGGAGTATATTTATTACATATACAACTGAGAAAAATGACTGCATATTATCAAGTAAATACATGCTGTATTTAAATAATGTGATAGCAATCACCAGTCACCAAGTTTTTCCTTGGTGTTCTGAAATTAGAATATACAGAAAGGCAAATTAATATTTAAACCATCTGTATAATTTTGAAAATCCCCAATATGCATCACCAAGAGAGATGCTTTGGGCCATACCAGGGTAAGATGGTATCATCCATGATTGGACCCTGGTGGCCTGGGAAAGGCTCGGCACAGGGGCCTGGGGAACTGGCGGTGACACCTCAAGCACTAAAGATAATTCTATTCTTATTAAAAGCATTTATTACCTGTGGCTCCCATGAAACACACAGGAAGTACTTGAAGCAAACAACTTCTGTCTTTGCAAGGTGAGAAATGAGGCTGCAGAGAAGAACAGGCAGAGGCTAGCCAGGCAATTCCCCAGCCTGCGTGCAACAGGTGCCTTGAAGCTGAGCAGACCCGGGGCAGGGGCAGGAGCTCAGGGTGGGGGTGGAGCCTCGAGGCGACTCGTCAGAGGTGTTCTAGATGGAAGGTTGGCCCATCTAAAGCACATGCTTCAGATCTCGTCATTTGGTTTTCTATTCTCTATTTAATCCAGCACAATTCCTTGTCTGTCTCTTGATGAGTGAAACAAGTTCAGATGTGCCCTGATTTTCAGCTGGTGTGCTGTGGCACACTGCTGGGCCCTGAGGAGATCTTAGGTGTGCTGCAAACATTTTTAAAGATCATTAATTGTTTCAAAAAAGATTCAAAGCGCATTAAGTATATTCTCTTTCTTCCTCTTCTTTTTGATCAACATAACTTAAGTGTGCTTGGAAGTTTAACTATAGGTTCAAGTGTGCAGTGAGATAGAAAAGGCTGAAAACAAGATAGAAGGTGAAGGAAACCCCAGACGAGAGAGGGCTCGTGAGTGGCCGGTGAGCAGCCTGGTGGATGTCACCTGAAGTCACCAGGAGGAGTGAGATGGGGCAGCAACATGGGGCCTTGGCCCTCGGGTCCTTGGGATTCTGAGATGTGGGCTGTGGGCTGAGGCAGTGCCTCCTAGGAGCAGAGAGGAGGCACTGTGGTTGTCTGTGACGCTCTGAAGACAGAGTGCTCCTTACCAGAGGTGAAGGCAACTGCAGTGGGTGTGTCCATTCATCACTTCCCCGCAGGCCCCTTCAATGTGTGAACTGCCATAGCACCGCCAGGTGTGGGACGGACCTGGCTGTGGCGGACGTCACTTCAGAGCACTTGGCAGGGCTGCTCCTGGAGGCTGGCTTGAGGTGGCCACAGCCCAGGATGGGCAGAGTCTTCTGGCCTGACATACCTGGCCTCACTTACTATCCTGCAGGTGGCAGCCACAGCCTTGGCACATCATCTGTGTTTCATCCCCCGTGCAGACCTCTCCTCTGAGAGGAGTCTCTGAGCCAAGGAGGCCAACTGCTGGGTGCTCTGTGATCACTGCTGGGCAGACGCACGCACATGCGTCACACACAGGGCATGTGCAACTCCCACCTTCACCATTTGAGGAAAACTCCCTGCAGTCCTGTTCCATGACACCTTCACATCCACACCCTTAACACTCACCCTCACCCACACTCACCTTCACCCACACTCACCTTCACCCACACTCACCCACACGTGCACATGTACACATACACCATGCTCACACACCCACACACTTGTACTCACACACTTACACCTTCACATCCACACACCCTCAACACTCACCCTCACCCCCCACTCACACTCTTCTCACACACACACTTGCACAGCCCCATATCTACTCACACACACACCCTTTCACACTCACCCACACATTGAACTCACACTACTCAGACTCACCCTCACAGGCACACCTGCACATACACACACCCACACTCACAAACACACACATCTCCTTATATGCTCACACACATCACATCCACATAGTCTCATACTCACCCCTACACTCATATGCACACACACTCACATGCACACTCATCCCAACACTCATAACCACACACTCTTCCAGTCTCATGCTCACACACATGCACACACACTCAGACCACTCTCCCATGCCTGTACAGACACACACACTGCTCTCACACAGACTCACACTCAGTCACACACACACACATCACACAGGCACACAGACTCACAGTCACACACATCACATAGACTCACACTCATTCACGCACATCACAGACATACAGACTCACACTCAGTCACACACACACAGACACACAGACACACATATTTCTGTATTCCAAAATACTGAAAGGATAATGGATACTATTGTATCTTGGGGAATTCTATCTCAGAGCGAGGAAGCTGAGGCATGGAGTAAGAAGTCACAAGACTCTGGTCTTGGGAGAGCCAGGAAATCTCTTCTGTCTGTAAACGCTGCCTCGTTCCAGGGAGCCTGACCTCCCCACTTGCTCAGGTGAAGGTTGCTCTCTGGGAAGTCCTTGGCATCCACGTGTGACTTTGCAGGAGGGCGGCACAATGGGGGGGGGGGGATAAGGGCCGTGTGTCAGTTGGCCAAGGGGGCACGTGAGCTCATGGCACATGCCTGGAGGTCAGTTCAGGATGCCTGTTGGACACACATTTATTTGGAGAGCTGAGATCAAAGCTGTCAGGATTTCTGTTTGGCTACCTGGCTGCCTTTCTGTTTGATCTGCACTTAATACCGTCCGTGCCAGGGGGAGCGCAGGGCCGGTCAGCTTTGCTGCCCCTCACGCCTTCGTGTGCATTGTAAGATGATGGGTGTCTGTCAGCACCAGCATCAGCCAGCAACTAATCCAGCTCACTACTCCTTCCCCATGACTGCCGATCACCAGACTGTCCGTGCCCCATGGTATTAAATACCTCTCTGACCACTGCAAGCAGCAGTCACAGTACAAGGAGAGCAAGTGACATTTACTTGTATGTTTCAGAGTGATAAACTGACAGGCGATATTGATTATGAGAGGGGGCTTTATGGGAGAATATTTAGTGCTATAGCAAAACCTGTAAGTTGACCGCCCAAGGGGCATTTTCTTCCTTATGTGTGCACAGTGGTAGCCAAGACAGCGCAGCCCTTGGTGAATGAAGGGAGTCAGTTGTTGCCAAATCACAGCAGTGACCCCAAGGAAGGCGAGGGCTCACCGAGTATGAGCACTTTCCTGTCCCACGTGCAGTAATTCACTCACTTGTCAAAGCCATCCCTTCTATGCGAACTATTGTCATTTCCATTTTAGTGCTAGTGGAAAAAAACCCAAACTCTATGAAGTAATTTAAGGAGGTTTATTCTGAGCTGAGTATGTGAGACCAGGTCTTTGGGGTCACGCCCAAGACTTCTGAGCAGTTGTCCCCAGGCAGTTGGGTTACAGTTTGCTGTTACACAGTTTAGGGAGACAGGAAGTAGACGAAAAATCATAAATGTATGGAAAGTGAGCACTGGTTTGGCCTGAAAGGCAGGGCATCTTGAAGCAGGGCTTACTGGTTACAGGTGGGTGTAAAGATGCTTTGAGATGTAATTGGTTAAATAAATGAAGCTTTGTTTAAAGTTTTCGCTTCAAGGTAGTGGTGGACAGATTATTTTGAGCGTTACAAAAAACAGTTTATTAACTTTGAAGATGTAAGTTTATTGGATTGTAGCAGTGTGGAGTCAGGCTAACTCAACTTTTTCAGGCTTCAGGAGTCCGTGGTCTCTCTCCTAGGCAGCAGGTCCTGCTGAGGGGCAGGCAGGGATTAGATGCTTTGAGGATTGTGGAGGTGAGTGAGATGAAGACTTCTCTGGCACCTGTGGGCCAGCTCCTCCGGCTGAATCTGACAGTGCCCATGCCTGGGGCTCAGCATGCCTGCCGGGGCAGCCCTGGGTCTGTGGAATGACTTTCCTCCATGTATCTGCCTTGCAGAATCCTTCACCCTCTTCATACGCCACTGCCTTTGGGAAGATTTCTCCACCTCCTTGGGGGAACTTAATTACTGTGGAGTTTCTCAAATCTTTACATTAGCAGGTGTGTGACAGTTAACTTTGGGTATCACCTTGACTGGGTTAGGGTTGCCCAGGTAACTGGTAAGCAGTATTTTGGGGGCATGTCTAAGAGGGTGTTTCAAAAAAAAAAACTGGCTTTTAGATCAGTGTACTAAGGAAGGTCCACCTCACCCAGTAGTTTAAGGTATTCTGGGTCCCCTTGCCAAAGAGTTCAGGGGGGCTTAGGATTTTGAGTTCATGTTATAAGTGAGGCATAGAGATGTTAATTAATTTTTTCCAGATCATACAGCTTGTAAAGGTAGAGCTGGGATTTTGACCTAGTACTTAGCCACTGTTCCACGCTCTAGCTCAGAAGAATAATTATAAAATCCTCCCAAAACTCTAACAAGGAAAATCAGGTTATTACGGGATAAATGGGCATGTAAATACTTCAAACGATGTCAGGTGACACTTTGAAAAGTAACTGAGGGTTCCATGGGCCCAGTGGCTTGTGCAGAGCCATGCTGGTGCCCAGGTGCAGAGACTGTGCATTAGTCCCCCGGCTCTGTGGCCCCCATGCCTGGTGTGCTGCTTTGCAGTGACACACGTCTCTGTACAGCCCCTGTACCTGGTGTGCTACTCTGCAGTGACACACGTCTCTGTGTGGCCCCCACACCTGGTGTGCTGCTCTGCAGTGACACACGTCTCTGCAGTGACACACGTGTCAGCGTCACCTGCTCTTCCAGCCAGACCCAGCTAGACTGGAGGGACGAAGATTGCTGCTGGGTCTGTGCCACATTTTCCAGTTCTTCCCAGAACCAGACCAGGTCATTTCCGAGTAGGCAGTCTTTGAATGGGTTGGGATTGTTCCTACTTGTCATTTTATTAGCAACTCATTACAGCCATTTCTTCAATATTAAAAAGAGAAGAAAGAAGGAACATGAATAGAAAAGGTGAGCTAATGGCTTACCCAGAATGCTATGGCAGTTTATGGTGTCTTGAGTGAAATGACAGAATTGCCATAATGTTAAACTTCACGTTTTATTTTAGCAATATGATCATCTGATCGTATCTCTAAGCACAACTAGCATTACAAACATAGTTTTATAATTGTAAATTCATTCAGTTTGGGATGGTTCAGAATGACTTTAGAGACTGTATTACCACAGTTTCAGCTTAAAAATGACTTTGTTCCATTAGTGATAGTAACAGAACTGCGTTCCCTGTCCGTAGAGAGGAACAGAATTAAAGCCTTTGTGGACTTAGGGCTTCCGAGGGTGAATTCTGAGGGTTGCTTGTTCCATTAAGTGTTTGCCGACATTTGTGTCTTCCTCCTGTCCGGGGAACTGAGGTCTCCTCCGATGTCTCTCTGCCCTTCTCCCTACAGACATTCCCATTGCAACTAGGGAGGGCAGGAGGGGCATCTATCTGCTGGGACCACTGTGCGGTGTGGCCAGGCTCACTGGGTGTGCCTCTCACTGGCTCATGGGCCTGACTCTGGCTTCAGGGAGTGGTGAGCACCTGTCACACTCGGCCCTCGGCCCCAGCAGGCCATTGCTGCAGTCACTAAGTGGCACTCCCTGCTCACAAGACCCAGAACGCTTTTCTCTGTGTTGGCTATTCCCCTGGCTGATTAAAAACATCCCAGTGGGCCAAGGTTTGGGACCACGTGTGTGTTCTGCTACCTGGTCCCTCTGTAAGTGCAGCAGAAGCTGCTATGTGGTGTCAGGAAGTGGGGCTGGCTGACTGCTGACCTTCAGGGCAGCCTCCTGAGAAGATAGCACAAAATTCTCCAGATTAGGGCTGTTTGGAAAAACAGTACAAGGCGAGTGTGCCGAACTCTGCTGCTCGCCAACACCCCGTGCCCCCTGCAGTCAACCTGGGCAGCGGTAGCCAGTGTGTCCTTCACTCGGTTCTCATCCAGACTCCGTCTCTCACTGTTGGTGCTCCAGGCCCTGTGGCATCAGCCCCCTCTGTGTGCAGCTGTCCCAGGCCAGGAGGTGAAACTGTGCACAGGGCCTGGAATGTTAGTAATTAGTAAATGTCTGGTGTATTATCTGACATCTTCCAGAACTAATCTTGATAATGGCAGGTGAGCCAAGGGGAAAAGTAAGTACTCTGTCATAGATTCTAGTCTGTAAACGTCTGTCCTCAGACAACCCTCTAGAAGATCCTTACTGTATTTCTCTCGACTCCTGTTGGCTGGCCCCTTCCTGACGTGGCCTTGGGACCAGAGGACGAGAACTCTACTCTGATGGACCGCTATCTACAGTGCATGTTGCAGCCCTTATCCTCCACATAATGGCCGGCGTGACCAGTCATGCCCACATGGAAGCACTCACAGCTTCCTTGCATTCTAGAATGACCTAGTAATTTCTACTGTGGCAATTTCTTAGGTAATAATTTATCAAAGCCTAGCAGGCACCCAATGCACAGCCTGGGTCCTGAGGACACAAGAACATGGCTCTCACCCTCCTTTGAATTAAATGACTTTTTAGACTAAAATAAAAATGTTTAAATGGCCCAAGGAATGTTTAATTTTCTAACCCAGGTGTCTGTGTTAGGCCTGGCTTTGCCTTTTCTGCCTCTAGGCTGACAAGTCTGTAAAGGGAACACTCAATGCCATGCTGGGAGAGGTGCAGGAGTTACCCAGAGAGACACAGGAGATTCCCAGAGAGACACGGAGCTGCCCAGAGAGGCACGGAGCTGCCCAGAGAGACCCAGGAGCTCTGGGCTGCAAGGTGGAGGGCGTTGGGAGCCACAGGTGGCCCCACGGTTTCTCCATCCGTTATCTTTCGAGGAGAAAGTCATTGCTGATTCTCTCTCAAAGGTCTATTTTCAGGGAGCTTCTTATGACTTTCACTTACAGAAATGATTTCACGTTTTCATAAATCAAACCTAATACAACCTTTATAACCAGCCCCCATGCCAAAGTCATCTCCATAAGATGACAAATCAAATTTTAAAATCAGTGGGAGAAAACTTCTAATATATGCCTTCTAAAGTTTTTGTTGCTATTGATGCTATTTTCTTTTTTTGGATGAGGGTTGTTTTGCCTGTTGTGGACGGATCCCCAGGTACCTGGTTCTATTCCTTGCCCGCTATGAATGCAATAGTCCCGGTGCTGGTCACCCTGAGAGCCACTCTTACCTGTGCCTCGGCCATGGGCGAAGGCCTCCAGTGCTCACGGTGGTGTTCTGAGCAGCCAGAGGAGCTGCATCCAACAGGCACAGAGGGCGAGAAGTGGGCAGGACAGGAACGCCCTCCAAAGCTCTGCTTTGGGCCGTTAGCTGGCAGCCCCCACTGTGCCCCTGACTAGGGGTGGTGCTCCACGGCCAGAGTCCTGCTTCTGTGCAGAACGTCCCAGGAGCCCACCATCTCTAGCTCTGGACTTGGCGTGGGCAGAGACAGTTTGTATAACAGGGTCCTCAGGGCCAAGGACAGTTCACAGTGTGAAGCCACGTAGTGAAACAGTAAAACCATCACTTTTTATTTGTTAATAAAAAGTTTTATTATTTCAGAATGTTTGATTACAACTAAATTCAAAAGGACAAATGAAAATGTATGAAAGTTAAAACTATGGTGCTGAAGAAACCCTGTTTATTCCCCTGAAGGGACCCGAGGCCAAGAGCCGCCAGGAGGTCAGGGACTGGGTGCCCTGGTTTGCTTCTTTTTAATTAACTATAACTAAAAAGGAAAACATGCTTTCACATTTATCAAAAATACTGAGCACAAGCCTGATACGGAGGCCCTCATGCCTTAGTAATATCTGGGCACTGTAAGTGGAAAAGATACTTCCTGGCTGAGCAGGTGGCTCCAGCAGACGGCCGTGCGAGGCACTTCGCACACACCGAGGGGCTGAGCTGAGGAGTCATTTGCTCTCTCTCTCTGGGTGTCCAGCAGTGACTGATGTAAATATTTTATTAGGCAAAGCTGCAGGTCTCTGAAGATTATATGTCTTATCAAATTGACCCTTATAATTATGCTGTCTTCTGCAACCATGGGGCCTCTTCTAATTCTGCAGTTCTTTGGTAAATATTGAACTGTAAGAAAGGTATACAACAGTAAGCAAAGCCGAAAGAGGGTAAGAACTGTGTAAACAGATCCCTCAATGTGGGAGCAGGGGTGCACTTCTGCTCCACTGCCCTGAGAGGCACCCCACAGGGGAGGGGCTTAACAAGGGCAGAGAACTCGCGGGTCTTTGCACACCTAACCTCACGCTACACCCCACTGCTCTGCCATGCCCTGGGATCCCCTTCTCTGTGCATTTTGCAAGAGGACTTGTGTGCTGAAATCAGACATCCCGGGGGAGGCAGTGTGGCTGGCAGGGACCAGCGAAGGTGTGGGGGTGCAGGGCTGGCCCTGCCTTTCTTTTCTCCATCCTGCGTGTCTCAACCCCCAGTGGCCTGGGTGGCTGTCACAGTTACTCAAGGCCCTCATACACACATTGCACTCTGGAGACCGACACCCCTGGGAGTGCCTGGTGGAGTCATCCTTCCTCAAGAGGTCACTGGGTGTGGCTGCCTTTCTCCCCCTGCTCAGAATCAGAGATGATCACCTCTCTCACTCACCATGCAGACACAAATAGGTTTTCAGAAAGGTGTTGCAGGCAGGCAGGGAGTCCTGGGCAGGGCTGCTGTCTGTGCTGAACTCCAAGAGGTGTGGTGTGGCGTGGTGTGTAGAAATAGGGGCATTTCCGCAGACCTGCACGGTAGGAAGTGCTGCTCCTCCCATCTTGGCTGGACTGAGGTTGATTTCTGCCAGAGTCTCTTTAGTGTGTATGTGACCAGGGCTGGTGTGGACCCAAGTGACAGCATTCACATGGGGACCTCCCTGAGTCCCTTCAGCAGTGGTCATCCATAGATGTCCCATCCCACTGTTCTCATTCCCGTACTTACCCACCCTGCCAAGGTCACTGGGTTCCTTGTCCCAGCCTCTCCCTTGCTAGTCTTCTGCTCTCTTAGACTCAGCTCGGGGCCCTAACACAGCTGTGCGCGGCCTGTGACTCCCAAGCAGTTGGCATAGCACAGCGAATCTTTACCTCCTGGATGTGGAGACAGAGGTGAGAGGAGGATGGGCTGGAAGGAACAGAGCCCTGTACTCTAGGCTGTTCTTTGCACAGGATAGACACAAAGTCTGCTGCCCTGTGGCCTGAGGCTCCCACCATCTCTCCTGCACTGCCCTGTTCCCCATGGCAAGCAGGTGTCCCCCAGGGAAATTGGAAAGTAAAATGCAATGGCATTGTCTGGCCTGCAAATGGCACGTGGGAGACCGATTCAGAAGTAACCTCTCACTCCTGGGGGACGTTCACCAGCGTCATCAGGGGAAATGGTTTTTGACTCTGACTGTTTGGATCTTTCTCAGCTTTATACTGCTGAGGGGTGACATGCCCAGGCACAGTCAATCGCGCTCCCCTCCCCCCACCCCCCTTCCCTTATTCTTTCTTCTATGTTGTAATTAAGTTGTCTTAAAAAAACTTTATTTTATTCTGAAGTAATGATAAATTTGCAAAAAGTTGCAGAGAAATTTGCATCACATGCACCCAACCGAGCCTTGCTCTTATGGTACAATAGACAACCCAGGAAATCGACAGGGCTGCTGGCTGAGGGCTGGTGTAGCCTTCACAGGCACTTGCAGACGTGTTTCTGGTGTGTGTGCAATTCTGCATAGTACCCCGCACCTGTCTGTGTCAGCCATGTGGAGATCACGCCGCGTCACCACACTGTCTCAGGGTGTACGGGGGCTGCCTCGAGCAGCCTGATTTTCTTGACGTTTAACTGACTTTTGCACGTATGAATAGTTTGTTCCTTTTTATTGCTACCTCGTGGTCTGCGGGGTAGATATATGTTGATTTGTTCAACCATTCATCCATTAGATGTTGGTTTCCAGTTTTTGGCTATTTTGTATAAAGTTGCTGTGAACATTCATGTTTAGGTTTTTTTTTTTTT
>NW_003852556.1:1902351-1903401 GCF_000181295.1 Otolemur garnettii | reverse complement strand
AACCCGTCAGCTCAGGTGTATTTGGCTGGCACCTTAGCCGCTTGAGCCACAGGCACTGAGCCCATGTCCCATGTTTAGGTTTTTATATATACCTATCTTTTTTCAGAACAAATGGCTGGCAATACAGTTGCTGGGTTATACAATGAGTTCATTTCATTTTTTAAAGAAACTATCAAACGATTTCTCAGAGAGGCTGCACTGTCTGACATTCCTGCTGATAATGAGTGAGTGATGGAGTTTCACCTGAGCCTCACCAGCACTCTGTCCAGTTGTACTCTCATTGTTAAGTATGGAGTGGTATTTCACAGTGGGCTTGTATTTTTGCATTTTTTAACAGCTAATGATGTTGAACTTCCTTTCATGTGTTTACTTGTGTGTCTTTTGTGTTGAAATGTCCATTCATGGCTTTGCCCATTTTCTAATCAGACTTTTTCCTGTTGAGTTTTGAGAGTTCTTTATGTATTTTGGATACAAGTCCTTTGCCACGTAATGTGATTGGTATATATTTTATTTCAGGCTGTTTTTTCTTTTTTCATTCTTTTCCAATTTCTTAATGAACATTTTTCCTTTGATTTATTCTGCTTTATCAATTTTTCTTGCTTTTGGTGTTATTATCTAAGAATATTATGAGTAGCCCTAGATCCTAACGATTTTCTCCTTTTTTTATTTTCTGAAAGCTTTATAGTTTTACATTTTAAATTAAGCATATAATCTGAGTTAATTTTTCTTTAAGGCGTGAAGTTTAGATCAGAGTTCAGTTTTTGGTCCATGGATGTCACAGGCAAATGTTCCAGCAACATGTGTTGAGAAGGCTGTCCCTCATTACTAGACTGTCACTAGACTGACCCTCGTCACTAGTCTGACCCTCGTCACTAGACTGTCCCTCATCACTAAACTGTCCCTTGTCAATAGACTGTCCCTCCTTAGTAGATTGACCTTTGTCACTAGACTGACCCTCGTCACTAGACTCTCCCTCATCCCTAGACTGTCCCTCATCCCTAGACTGACCCTCATCCCTAGACTGACCCTCATCCCTAGACTGTCCCTCAT
>NW_003852556.1:1901058-1902257 GCF_000181295.1 Otolemur garnettii | reverse complement strand
GTCACTAGACTGTCCCTTGTCAATAGACTGTCCCTCCTTAGTAGATTGACCTTCATCACTAGGCTATCCCTCATCACTAGACTGTCCTTCATCACTAGACTGTCCCTCATCCCTAGACTGTCCCTCATCCCTAGACTGTCCCTCATGACTAGACTGACCCTCATCACTAGACTGACCCTCGTCACTAGACTGTCCCTCATGACTAGACTGTCCCTCATCCCTAGACTGTCCCTCATGACTAGACTGACCCTCATGACTAGACTGACCCCCATGACTAGACTGTCCCTCATCACTAGACTGACCCTCATCCCTAGACTGTCCCTCATGACTAGACTGACCCTCATCACTAGACTGTCCCTCATCCCTAGACTGTCCCTCATGACTAGACTGACCCTTGTCACTAGACTGACCCTCATCCCTAGACTGACCCTCGTCACTAGACCGACCCTCGTCACTAGACTGACCCTCATGACTAGACTGACCCTCATCCCTAGACTGTCCCTCATGACTAGACTGACCCTTGTCACTAGACCAACCCTCATGACTAGACCGACCCTCATGACTAGACTGACCCTAGTCCCTAGACCGTCCCTCATCACTAGACCGTCTCTCATCACTAGACTGTCCCTCATTCCTAGACTGACCCTCATCACTAGACCATCCCTCATGACTAGACTGACCCTCGTCACTAGACTGTCCTGCGTCCCTAGACTGTTCCTCGTCACTAGACTGACCCTTGTCACTAGACTGACCCTCATCCCTAGACTGTCTCTCATGAGTAGACCATCCCTCATGACTAGACTGACCCTCGTCATTAGTCTCTCCCTCATCACTAAACTGTCCCTCATCACTAGACTGACCCTATCACTAGACTGACCATCATCCCTAGACTGACCCTCATGACTAGACTGACCTTCATGACTAGACTGACCCTCGTCACTAGACTGTCCCTCATCCCTAGACTGACCCTCATGACTAGACTGACCTTCATCGCTAGACTGTCCCTCATAACTAGACTGTCCCTCATAACTAGACTGTCCCTCATGACTAGACTGTCCCTCATCACTAGACTGACCCTCATCACTAGACTGTCCCTCATCACTAGACTCTCCCTCGTGACTAGACTGACCCTCGTGACTAGACTGACCCTCGTGACTAGACTGTCCCTCATGACTAGACTGACCCTCATCCCTAGACTG
>NW_003852556.1:1899321-1900609 GCF_000181295.1 Otolemur garnettii | reverse complement strand
CTGTCCCTTGTGACTAGACTGACCCTCGTGACTAGACTGTCCCTCATGGCTAGACTGACCCTCGTGACTAGACTGTCCCTCATGACTAGACTGACCCTCGTGACTAGACTGTCCCTCATGGCTAGACTGTCTCTCATCACTAGACTATCCCTTGTCATTAGACTGACCCTCATCATTACACTGTTCCTCATCACTAGACTGTCCCTGGTGACTAGACTGACCCTCATCCCTCGACTGTCCCTCATCACTAGACTGTCCCTCATCACTAAACTGTCCCTCATCACTAGACTGACTCTCATCACTAGGCTGTCCCTTGTCACTAGACTGTCCCTTGTCCCTAGACTGACCCTCATCCCTAGGCTGTCCCTCGTCACTAGTCCAGCCCTCATTACTGTGTATCCATGCACGTCTGTTGCTCTGTCAATACTACACATTCGTGATTATTGTGGATATGTTGTATCCAGAAATTTGGTAAACTGCTTCTTTCCACTTTATTTTTCTTTTTCAAAATTACTTTGGCTATTCTGGAACATTCCTATTTCCCCATAAATTTTAGAATAAGCTTATCTATGTTTACAAAAAAACCTTTGCTGTGATTTGGATACCAATGGTATTGAACTTGCAGATCCACTAGGGAGACTTGACATTCTCACTGTGTTAACTCTGCTAACCCCGGACACAGCACGTTCTTCCAGTGTTTTCTCTTTCTGTTCATTCCTTCTCAATACTACATTTCTAGCACATAGATTCTGTGCATGTTTGTTTCTTTGGAGCATTTATAAGTGGTGTTAAATTTTGGATTTTGGATCCTACTTGTATATTGTTAGTTTATAGAAATACAACTGATCTTTATAAGTTTACCTTGTAAACCTGAAACCTTGCTGAATTTACTTATTAATTCAAAAGTTTTTGTAAATTCTTTGCAATTATCTACATGGAAAATCATATCATCTGAAAATACAAACCATTTTTTCTTCCTTTCAATCTATATACTTTTAATTTTATTTCTTGCCTTATTGCACTAATTAGACCTAACTTGTGGTGCTAGAATAAGGGTGGTGACAACAGCCATTTGTTCCTTTTTCTGGTTCCCAAATTTAGGGAGAAAGCATTCAATCTTACCATTAGGTACATTAGGGCCTGTCATGGTGGCTCACACCTGTGTAATCCCAGCACTCTGAGAGGCCAAAGCGGGAGGATCCTTTGAGCTCAAGAGTGTGACCCTAGCCTGTATGAGAGTGAGATCCCGCCTCTGATAAAAATATAAGAACTAGGTGAGCGTTGTGAC
>NW_003852556.1:1897200-1899254 GCF_000181295.1 Otolemur garnettii | reverse complement strand
AAAAAAAAAAAAAAAAAAAGTCATAGCTACAGGGTTTTGTTTGTTTGTTTGTTTTGTTTTACTCTTTGTGAGGTTTCAGGAGTCTCTCTCTTTTATTTATTTATTTTTGAGACAGGTGGAGTGCTGTGGCATCATAGCTCACAGCAAACTCAAACTCCTGGGCTCACATAATCTTCCTGCTTCAGCCTCCTGACTATCTGGGACTATGGACACATGCTGCCACACCCAGGGAATTTTTTATATTTTTAGTAGAGACAGGGTTTTGCTTTTGGTCAGGTTGGTATTGAACTCCTGACCTTTAGTGATCCTCCCACCTTAACCTCCCAGAGTGTTAAGATTACAGGCATGAGCCACTGTGCCCAGCAAAAAACTTCCCTTTACCCCAGTTTGCTTGGAATTTTTATCATAAATGGATATACATTTTTTTTTTAAGAACCATGATCTTGCTGTGTTGTTTGGGCTGGTTTCAAACTCCTGGGCTCAAGTGATCCCCTGCCTCAGCCTCCCAAGTATTAGGACTTCAAGTGTGTACCACCGTGCCTGGCTTGGGTTTTATGAAGTCATTTTTTGCATTAATGCGAGCATGTGATTTTTCTTCTTTAGCCTATTCATATAGTAGATTACATTAATTTGTTTGTTTTTGAGACAGGGTCTTGCTATATTCCTTGGGCTAGAGTACAGAGGCACATTTCTAACCCTAGGCTCAAGTGATCCTCCTGCCTCAGCCTCCTAAAATGCTAGGATTATAGATGTCAGCCACCACACCCAGCCCATTGATTTATTTTTGAATATTGAGTCCCCTTTTCATGCTTAGAATAAATTACACCTGGTCACTATATGTTATTCTTCTTGTGCATTTCTGTATTTGGTGTGCTAATATATTTTGACTGTTTTATATCTTGGCCCTTTAGAAATATTGGTCTGTAATTTTATTTTGTCTCAGGCTGGTTTCAGCAGCAGGGTACTACTGGCCTCATCAAATAAGAATGAGTTGGGGAGTCTTCCCTTCTGTTCTGTTTTCTGGAGGCAATTGTATAAAATTTGTTTTAATTCTTTAAATGTCTGTAAGATCCTCCAGTGAAACTATCTGGGCATAGATACTTCTTTTTCTAGAGCTTTTAAATTGAAAATTCAATTTTTTAAAGGCTGCTAAATCCATTTTCTCGTGTTTGAAAAGCAGGAGATAGGCACCACATGGAAGTTTCTTGCGCAAGAGCACGGGGGTTGTGGGGAGTGGGGGTACGGCAAGTGTGTAACCTGGGTCAGTGCTGCCCCATTCTCAGGTTACTCTCCTATAAAACGGTCCACTTGGTGAACACAGCATGCAGCACAGAAGTTCTTCTGTGGTTTTATACATTATGTTCTTAAGATATTTTGGCATTATTTTGATAAACTTTGCCATTTCCTATTTCTCTTACTCTTTTAAAAATTTTGGACCTTTACAATATAAAAATGCTTCTTGTTTCAGCATAGATTTCTTCTCTTTCTAAAGCCCTCATTACATTTAGAAGTGTGTTTCTGAAGTTGTTTTCTTTTCTTAAGCTTGTTACACAAGAAGCAAGCTCCTGCCCCAGTAACAAATGGATGGGGAGGACCTGTCCTCAGGACAGTCCCTGTGTGTGTAAGGTAAAGTTCTAAATCATCATGTTCCAGTAGCAAGTACGTCAGGAGATCCACCTGTGATGGGCTGTGGTGTCAGCCTGGGATGCCCTCCTTACCAAGTACCAGGTGGCTGTTATGGGCAGCAGTGTGAGTCCAGGGGACCCTCCTTACCAAATGCCAGTCCACCTGTGATGGGCGGTGGTGTCAGCCTGGGATGCCCTCCTTACCAAGTGCCAGTCCACCCGTGATGGGTGGTGGTGTTAGCCTGGGATGCCCTCCTTACCAAGTGCCAGTCCACCCATGATGAGTGATGGTGTCAGTCCAGGGGAACTTCCTTACCAAGTGCCAGTCCACCTGTAATGGGCGGTGGTGTCAGTCCAGGGGACCTTCCTTACCAAGTGACAGTCCACCTGTAGTGAGTGGTGGTGTCAGTCCAGGGGACCTTCCTTACC
>NW_003852556.1:1892597-1896928 GCF_000181295.1 Otolemur garnettii | reverse complement strand
GTGGTGTCAGTCCAGGGGACCTTCCTTACCAAGTGCCAGTCCACCTGTGATGGGCAGTGGTGTCAGTCCAGGGGACCTTCCTTACCAAGTGCCAATCTGCCCATGATGGACAGTGGTGTCAGCCTGGGATGTCCTCCTTACCAAGTCAGTCCACCCGTGATGGGTGGCAGTGTCAGCCTGGGATGCCCTCCTTACCAAGTGCCAGTCCACCCATGATGGGTGGCGGTGTTAGCCTGGGATGCCCTCCTTACCAAGTGCCAGTCCACCTGTGATGGGTGGTGGTATCAGTCCAGGGGACCTTCCTTACCAAGTGCCAGTCCACCCGTGATGGGCGGTGGTGTCAGTCCAGGGGACCTTCCTTACCAAGTGCCAGTGCTTCTAGAATGCGGCTTCCCCTTCTATTGTTCTTCAGACGTATCTCCAGCATGCTAATGCTTTCTGTGCGGTATGCTGGTAGGGACTATGCAATCTTTGGAAAATTCCCCTGAGATCTAGGATACTTCAAGGGGATGTAAATGATGTCATCAAGGGCCTTGGAACAATACTTTATAAGATATACCTTGCAAATTTTCCAATTTTTTTCTTTTTTTTGGTGAAAAACGAAAACCCCTAAGAATCTTTGTTTGATTGCCCAAGATGGCGAAATTGGGGGTGGTTGTGGAGTCGGAGCCATGGTGGCTTGACTTACTGTTTGTGGGACCAAGAAATGACCCCTGTTATTCTAGGACACTTCACCCTGAAAGCCAACTGGAATTATCCTTCGAGAAAGCTTCCCGTTACGTGGAAGTGCATTATTGTCAGTAAACAAAATGCTCTTGTTAAGGCAGGGGATACCGCATTAACCAAGGCTCTTGTTAAGACAGGGGATACCGCATTAACCAAGGCTCTTGTTAAGGCAGGGGATACCGCATTAACCAAGGCTCTTGTTAAGGCAGGGGATACTGCATTAACCACGCACATCCCAAAGCAGGCCGTGTGCCCTGAAGCCAGATGTGGCGTGAGTACAAGTTCCCATGCTGAAGGGATAGCTCCTGGGACACTGTTTACTTCACCTTCGGAATGTGTGAGATGCTGCTGGTTTTTTCATTTCTTGGGGGTGAACAATTGCTGCTGTAAGAGATATTTAAATAATTTTTAAAGTGAAGGAATTAGACAAATGGATGCATTCAGCCCAGATTTCAGGCCAGGTTTCTGTTTTTTAAGCTCAGCGTATGAGATTCGCCTTTTAACTGGAGGTCCTTTATTCGGTCTGTTCCCTCTCCGTATTAGACGTCGTTTCTGTGGATGTTGGTATTGTTTGCATGTTAGAGCTTCTGCTGTTAAACTGTGGGGCTGAAGGGAGAAAATAATTAGATTTATGGCTTTGTACTTTTAGTTTTCAATCGAAAGGTCTATTCAAAAGTAACTCACGATGCGGCACACACAGGCCATTTTCCATTTAAATCAGCTAATCAAAGCCAGCTATCTCTGTTAGCCTTTTCCTGAGATGAGGGAAGAGATGACCTGTCCTTCCACCGGGTGAAACGCCACTTGTGATTTTCCGCAGTAGCAAACACAAAAGGCCTCATTAGCATAATTAATGATGATGTTTCTATGTAATGTCTCAATACTCGGCTGGAAGGAGGTGACCTCCCGGGTGGCCTGTCTGAGGTCATGCAGCTGTGATGGCTGGTCTCATGGCGGTCAGTGAGGCAGGCAGTCCCCACTATGTCCGGGTGACATGCAGACTTGGCCTTGAAACATGGGGAAAGGGTCACTATCGGCTCTGTTTGCTGGCTGGTCTTACTCTGCAGACAGAGTTGCTGGTTTGAGACAACCATCAGACACAGACCTGGGGTCAGACCCAGTGCTGCTTCCAGATGGTCTGCTCTGAATGATCTGCTGTAACCTCCTGAGTCCCTAACTCAGTTAGAGAGTGCGGGTATCATGTCAACATGTCTTTGGGGGACAGGAGAGAATGCAGGTGACCCCACACATGGAGGCACTCCTGGCCAGACAGTGGCCTGCATTTGCTGGTGTACCCCTAGAACCCGCACATAAGTAATGCCCTGAGTGTCAGCAACCTGACCACGCCTCCTGGGTGTATCTGAGGGTGGGGTGGGGCAGGTGGAGGCCTGAGCCCCAGCCCCACCCTGCAGGGCCTGGCCCCCTCACTGTCTTTGGGCCCCAGATTCTTTATTTGCAAAGCAGATAAAACCGTTACCTAGAGGGCTGTTGTGGGCGTCCTGGGGGTCTTATGGGTCCAGGGGGTCAACAGTCTGTAGCTTCTGTGATGCCCGCTGGGTTAAAGACATCCCGAGGTGGCATCTTCCTAGCTCAGTGAGGGTTAGTAGTTCCTGTCTCACAGGTGAGGATATTGAGGGTCAGGTGTTGTAGTGACTGTAATTGGAACTGGTTGTGCTGGGGGAGGGGGGACCAAAAAGGCACCTATGACTGTTACTGCTGATGTTGGGGCACACAGGAGAGGGAGCGACCCCTCACTGGCACCGATGGGTTTATGGCCCTCCCACCCTGCCTGTGTCCCCCTGCAGAGCTCCCTTGGAAGTCCCTGATGGCAGGATGGGATTGACTCAGGCCCCTGTGTGTGTGTTCTGGGTGTCGATGGTGCTAAGTCCTTCCTGATTCACTCTGGTTTCGTCACTCGTTAGGGGAGGCATCCTCAAACTATGGCCCACGGGCCACATGCAGCCCGCCTAGGACATTTCTCTGGCCTGCCGGGTGTTTTTGCCACTGCTGCCTGTCCTGCTTAGCAGCCGACTCGTCCCAGGGCCTGCAGTCCTGCCCTCCAACAGTCTGAGGGACAGTGAACTGGCCCCCTGCTTAAAAAGTTTGAGGACTCCTGCATTAGGGGATAATAGGCACCCAGGTAAAACATGAATAGTGAATTTCAAAATACCTCAGGGCCTCAAGGCTTCTTGCAAGCTAAAAATAATTTTAAAAATAACAAATAACAGGACACCTATTGTTTTAAATACAAATGTCTCTCAAGTACAAAGTTTTTCTGATGAAATGGTCTCAGTTTTAGGAAGCATTGCTCAGCATGTCAGGGGAAGAGAAATGCACTTTTCTCCAAAGACGCTGGTATCTTCAGAAACCACCAGTTTTATGGCAAGCGCGGTACCATCAGAGTCACAAGGGACATGGCCCTGTCTACATGGACTTCTGGTTGTGTAGCCTGTGATTTCATCTCTTAAAGCTTAAAGCTCTGAGTCTGTAAAATATGGAAATGCCACCTGCCCCTAGGGTTTTGGGGATCAAACAAAATAATGTGTATAAATACATACAAGGTGTGTGCCTCAGAGCTCGCACAGTGAGAATATTTAACAACCATTCTCTTCTCTTTCCTACAATTGTGGGGGTGAAGCAAAAGCATTTAGTAGTTTATTAAATGTCTGTCCATTCACACAGTTCTGACTTTGGATTTTGAAATCCTGTACACACACCCTCCAAAGTACCTTTTATCTTTCAGAATCCCCAAGCGTCTACAAATCCCATAAATGCAGATAACGGGCCTTCGACTCGTGGGGTTGCTAATCCACTCCCAGAACACGGCCACCTCTGAGTAGAAGGATCAGCAAATATTTATCAGCTACATACACCTCGATCACATTCAGTGGAGCCCTTTTAAAGACTGGAGATAAGAAAGCCCCCAACACCAGCTCTGTTACACCTGTGTGTGTTTATCCGGGGCTTTAAAAGATAAATACTGTAATCAGGGAGTCAAATATTAGGCAATTATGAGACTTCAGAGACTAGCTGATGAATTCAGTCCCTTTTTCTCCAGTAGGGTGATGGATTTAAATTGGAAACAATAATCTCTCCCCAAATGGGGAATTGCACTCCTTCTGGCCTAAGGAAGTGAAAGATGAGAATTTGCTGCCTTCCAGTTGTTTGTGTATTTTTCAAAAGAAGTTGTGCATCATCTCAAATAAACCTGGTGTTAATCAAGAGCCGGGTGCAGCTCATCCACAGGACCCTGAGCTCAGTTAACTGTGTTAACATTGTGAGCATGCAGATGGTGCAGCCTGGGCTTGGTCACGCCTGCCCTTCTAAGAGGACACAGCAGCCTGGGCTTGGTCACGCCTGCCCTTCCAACAGGACACAGCAACTTGGGCTCAGTCATGCCCGCCCTTCCAACAGGACACAGCAGCCTGGGCTCCGTGGTGCCCGCCCTTCCAACAGGACACAGCAGCCTGGACTCAGTCGTGCCCGCCCTTCCAACAGAACACAGCAGCCTGGGCTCAGTGGTGCCCGCCCTTCCAACAGGACACAGCAGCCTGGGCTCAGTGGTGCCCGCCCTTCCAACAGGACACAGCAGCCTGGGCTCAGTC
>NW_003852556.1:1878729-1891702 GCF_000181295.1 Otolemur garnettii | reverse complement strand
GTGCCCGCCCTTCCAACAGGACACAGCAGCCTGGGCCTGCCTCAGGCTCAGCTCAGGAACACAGCCCTGTCCCACATGACCAGAGCTTTTAGAAGACGGAGCCGGCCGGTGTGCTGTCAGGATGTGCACTTCCCTGCTTTTCTTTGTGGAGGCACTGAAGTTGAAGGTCCCCAAGACCACAGATGTGATGTCAGCAGGGTCACCTGAGCGGGGCAGCAGGACCCAGGCAGGGGGAAGGGTCCTGGCTTCTCAGGGCCCTGGCCTGGGTGGTACTGGCCGCTTATCTGGGCTGAGTGGGAAATTGGGACCACTCAGAGGCAAGGCAGAGAGCCCTGTGTCTGAAGTTCAGGGCCCCTCTGCATTTACCATTTTCCAAGGATGGTGGCTTTGACAGGGAAGGATGGAAAGTTGTAATCAGCTCCCCCCAAAAGAAGATACAGAATCCCTAAATCCCTACCATTTGGGAGTGTTCACTGATGTGGATGAGACACCATTATGGCTAAGGGGGAGGAGGAAGCAGGGAGGTCACAGAAAGAAGAAGGAAAAGAGAGAGCAAACTTCTCTGGGGAACAGGACGTGGAGTGCAGAGGGTCTAAGACAGTCACATGTGGAGAGAAGGCAGAGGGAGAAGGGTGAGGGCGTTAGAGTCAGAGAAATACTCAGTGGGACTGAGAATGGGCTGACGGTTTGTCACAGCAGCCGTTTACTGAGAACGTGTCCTGGGCAGGCAGACATACCTGGTCTCATGGCCTCCCCAGCCAGCCCTCAGCGTGGACATCACTGTCCAGAATCTACAGGCGAGGGAACTGGGTCTCAAAAAACAGCTCCCTGTGGATTATGGTGATAGCAGGGTTGCAGCAGTTAAATGTCATGATCGCTTGTGCCTCTAAGATTCTTTTTGTTTTTTGTTTTTTTTTGAGACAGAGTCTATGTCACCCTCAGTAGAGTCCTATGGCATCACAGCTCACAGCAACCTCCAGCTCTTGGGCTTAGGTGATTCTCTTGCCTCAGCCTCCCAAGTAGCTGGGACTACAGGTGCCCACCACAACGCCTGGCTATTTTTTGTTGCAGTTGTCATTGTTATTTAGCTGTTTGGGCTGGGTTTGAACCCACCAACTTCAGTGTATGCGGCTGGCACCATAACCACTGTGCTACGAGCGCCGTGCCTCTAAGATTGTTTTTGTATACTTAAAAACTATAAATTGAGCCACTCACTGTCCTCATTCCGAAGGTTTTCTTTACTTAGCACCTGTCCCACTTTCCTTGTTTGTTTCCAGTATTCTCCCCAGCAGCTGGGCGTTCACGCACCTTCCTGAGATGGCTGAGGCTGGTTCGGGGACTCCTCAGCCCAGGCGAGGGGTGAGTCAGGAGCCAAGTCTCTGAAGCCCTCCAACTCTCTCTCAGAGCTTTTGTGAGCTCATCTGTCTTTGGGAGGGGAAGTCAAGAGAATTGTTTAATGTCTTCTTAGGTTCTCTACAAAAATATCAATTGTGAGCAGGGCTGATTTTTGAATCAGTGGAAGTCACCTGACAGAAACTGATTTAATAATTTATCCCAGTCTTCTGTTTGTCTGAAGCACTCTGCAACCAGTAGACCATTTTATTATGACTTATTCTTGCTGACAATAACATACCTTGAAAATGACACAGGGGGGTGGTATATTAGAGCAAACTTGAACTTTTCAATTGCAAAGAATTTATCTGCATCAACAGTTCAGAGAAAAATACAGAACACATGCCCGGGTGCAACAGAAAGCAGACCAAGAACACACCTACCCTGCCGCGGGCTGGGCCCTCAGGGGACCGCCCACCTCGGGCAGTTGCTCCTGTGCTTGTTGCCGCCTCACCTGCGTCATCCACAGCCTCCCCTCTGCCCACCAGCAGTACTGAGAAAAATTTCCTTTCGTTCTTAATTAAATTGTCTTTTTTGAGCCTCCTTCCCAATCGCTTCATCTCCACCCAGCAGTAACATCAAGAAAGTCCTTGTTCCCCAGTAAGTGTTTCACTGGAGGGTAGGACATTAGAGTCCTAGGAACCTACGGGTCGTCTGGCTCATTTCTAAGCCGCATTGTGCCCACAAGACAGGGCTAGTGAGGGGTGGAGTCTGAGGGCATCCTCAGAGATGGGCTGTGCTCAAACCCCACGGGCCGCATAGTCTCCAGACTTCTGGGATGCAGATTCTAGAAAAGCAGAGAGACCCAGATGAGGTCTTCACAGAAGATTAGCACCCTGTGTACTTTCATTTCTGCTTTTACTATCTGCCCAAGTGGCATGGGGTTAGCAGTAGCCTCCTTGAGGGGGAGAAAACATTGTTTTAAAATGTCTGGCCAAGAAGTCAGACACTCAGGAAGATGTGTTGTCCCGTTTCCATCAAGCATGAAAGTACTTTGGGCTGGCAAGATTTTGAGGAGTAAAAAATCCACATCTGGCTTTTTTCCCAGCACAGGGTACAGCTTTGAGGTCATGGACTGGTGTCTTTACAGAGAACAAGGCCTCTTGACCACAGGGCAGGCCCTGGCAAGCTTAGCCTGGGGCCCATCTGGCTCACATCTGGCTTTGTATGGTTGGAGATCTAAGAATGGTTTTCACATTTCCAATGGTTGGAAAACAAATTAGAAGAACAAGGGTATTGGAAGGTATTGGAAGGTATATGGAAGGGTATTGGAAGGGTATTGAAATTTGTATGAAATTCAAATGTCAATGTCCCTAAACAAAGTGTGATTGGAACTTGACCATGCCCACGCGTTTGCACAGCACCTTGTCTGCCTCAGACGGCAGAGGCAGAGCTGAGTAGCTGCCAGGGAGCCTGTGTGCCCTGAAAAACCCCAAAAATGTACCTGCTCTTCTTTCAGAGAAGAAGTTTTCTGCAGCCTGTCCCCGCCGGTTTACACCTGGCACTTTGCTTTGCCTCGCTGACGCGCTCTGCTAAGTTCTCTTCAGGTACCTGCAGTATTTCCAGTTGGCTTTCACCCTGCCATGTGGGCACGTGAGGATGCAGCAAAGACGCAACACTGATGAATAAACACAAGTGCACAGCAGTTGCCAGTTTGGCATTGATGCTTCAGCACAGCAGGCTGATCAGACCAGTCCCAATTTCAAACCGCCATCCCTGAACACCCTGCCTTCCATCAAAGCTTTAGGACCCCTGCCTGCCCCAGGCATGGTGGCAGTGAGGGGGAAGGCTGGGTGTGCCCTCTGCTTCTGGGCCCTCTTTGTTCCTGCCTCCTGGGGAGCTGGCCCCTTTGTGGAGGCAGTTGGAGCTCTGTAGTGCGGTGTGGCGTGGGAGGTGGTCAGAAACGTGGGCAGGGCTGGTGCTATGGGCAATCAGTGGGGCTTTTGCTTGTCTACTGATCTGCACCAAGTTTCTGGGACCTATCAGTTTTATGAATTAGGTAATAAGAACCAATCAGTGCAGTGAAAATTAAGCTTTGGAAAGGCACCAAGTTCAATAACAATAGCAGGGGCAAGTCCAAGCCAGGTTACTAAAGCAGAGGCTGATCTCTCCCATCCCACGCCCTCCAAGTTGTTGGTTTACAGTTGGCTACCTTTGCTGTAATTGAGTCTGAAGGTTGAGTCCTTGTTCTTTAAGAATTGCCAATAGAGGCCTCTAATCTGCTGTGATCTCCCCAGTGAATCAGGACTTTGGTTATTGACATGTAATTAGATCAGTGTGTCACTACATCATTGCCAGTGTAACATCACTGGGAGGTCTGATCCCCACAGGACCTGCTGATGTCTGCCAGGGCTGGGGCTGATTCCTGCACAGGGCAGGTCTGAAACAGCACAAACCTGCTGGCTGGAGACCTTCTTATTGACATTAGAGCTCTTTGTGACCTTTGCCATTGAGGGACACCGTGACTTAAATCGGACAGGGACACATGATTCCTATCTGCTCTTCACCTCTTCCTTGCCATAGGTCACCAGCAAGAGGAAGTGGGCTGAGCCGAGAGCCCAGGGCTGCCCCAGCTCTGAAGGCCCTCTTGGCTGAGAGCTTCTGCTCCCCCACACTTCTAGTTCATATGAATTGATTTCAGGGAAAAAGAGTTTCCTATTCTAAAAATATACTGATAACATTATAAATGACTAGCAAAAACACACCAAATGGGGAAAGTTTATGAAATCCCTGGAGTCCGCCTCATTATGGTTATGTCTACAGCAGCCACCGCCTCCATCCCCTGACGCCGCTGAAGGAGCACTGGGGCCAGGCCGAGTCCACTGTGCAGTGTGGGAACTGAGGCTCCAGTGGGCTCCCACACCCCGCACAGGCTGCGACCCAGGCGGTTCAGGCCTGACTCTGCTGTCTATGAGCTTGACCATCACAGTAGGTGGTGGCAGGGGGTTCTGCCTATCACAGGCTTTGGTACTGGCAGCCCCAGTAATGGCAGTCAGCTCAGGAGAGGATGGCTAGAAATATATTTGGACAGGATGGAGAGGTGGCCCAGACTCAAAACAAGAACACTCGGCTCAAAGCTGGTTGACCTCTAAGAGGATTTTGCTGACTTAGGATAAAGGGCAGGTGTCCGCCTGTGGTAAGGCATCAGGAGCAGCCAGTCCCTGCTTCTCCCTGGTGGGCCAGCCCCTGTTCCCTCACGAGTGGGACAGTGCGGTCCCTGGGAGGGGCCAGGGCTAATGCTGTCTCAGATCCTCCTGACATAGCCACAGCAGAACAGGAAGCACAGTAGATTGAAGAGGGGATCCACTCAGGAAAATCTGTATTTTTAATGAAACATAAGATGGTATTTAATTTCTAAAAGAAACTGTAAAGAGCTCTTATAAGGTTCAGTCTGATGTTTTTCTGCCTATACAAGTAGCTGGCCTTGATGAGATAGCACATATAATTATGGACAAAATTTTGCCCTAGGGGAAAAAAAAAAGTTTAGGAGGATTTATGAAGCGATTTGTGGTGAAAATAAACCAGGGAGCCAGTGATGTAAAGTTTCTTTGACGGAGACACGGTGGTGTTCTGCACAATGCCCTTGGCCAGCAATGCTCCCGCAGAACATGCTGGAGGTGGCCAGAGGCAGTGGCACCAGTGTCCGGCCCAGGGAGGCTGAAACTTCTGCCATCTTTGGAGGAGCCTCAGAGCTACCCTGAATTTCAATTTCTTCAGCTGTAAATGGCAAAGACTCTTGCCCTGAGAATCCTCTGCCTTGAGGTAATGACTTATTGATGCGTCTGATTTCAGCACCGAGAGGTCTTTGAAGAAGACAGGCAGGCTTTAAAATGTCACATCAATCAATAGGGCAGATGGCATTTGGTGCAAAGAACACATAATATGTCTTCCTTGTGGTAGATGTACATTGTATTTCATTTTATTTTTGGTAATTAAAGTTGGGAGGGTATTTGCTTGCAGCTAAAAAACATCACACATGTCTGTGTGTCCCATGTGCACAGTGCTACACATGTAACTTACATGTTCAGTTCTCTGTCAGGGTGTAGATTTTAAAGACAGGTCACACACTCTTCTGTGCCTTATTTAACAAGATGCTTTGAAGATCATTTCTCGTGGGTGCATGGAGTCCCCTTTTCTACCCCTGGCTAAGGTTGACCTGCTGTGCACTGTCTACTCAACCTGCTTAACCCTTTCCTGTGTTTTTGCACAATGTATGAGAAACCCCTGCCTGGAGTCTCTAGGCAGCCCCACCACCCACTGCTGGCTGCCTAGGCCCTGGAGTATAAGGCACATCACAGCAGTGCCATGAGACCCCGCACCTGACTCTCACACTCTGTGCTCCTGCAGCTTGAGGCTTACCCTGCTGGACCCTGGCCAGGTGTGCTGGAGCAGGTGGTGAGGCCAGCCACCTCTACCACCCCACCACCCCTGGGGGCTGTCTGAGAGGGGCAGCCTCCAAGAGTCTACCTTGCAGTCACACAGCGTCACCCTTGGGCCACCTTGTTACTGTCAACATCCATCTCATCATATGCTCATGCCTGGATGTATTTAATGGCACAGTGTCTGTGGTGCCTGCTGCCTGCAGAGTGCTGAGGTGAGGCCCGCTACTCTGCACGTGTGGCAGAATGAATTCCTAGAAGCAGGTCTCAGTGCCATGCAGTTCCGGTTCAGAGATGATGACTGAGCCACCTCCTCCAAACCCAACCTGTTTTAGTTACCAGTGCCTGGAGAGCAAGTGTCTAGGGCCCCACACTCCTAGGCTGGGCAGCTCCAAGCGGGTGAGGCCACCCATGGACCGGCGTTTCCCTGAGTGGCTCCTGGGGACTGTGCTGATAGAAGTGGTGGCTGCACCACACTGAGAGTGTCTTAAACGCCCTTGAATTGTCCACTTTAAATGGTACATTTTATGTTATGTGAAGTTCACCTCAATGAAGTTTTTAAAAACCATTAAAAGATGCAACACAGGGCAGGTTGCTGACATTTTCTGACTCTTGGTGCCCTAGTGAACAAAGCTGTGCCAAGTCCCTCTGGCTCCACCTCATTCACTCTGGGGCATGGCCGGATAGGGGGAAAAGTTGTGTCGGCACCTCCCCACAGATGCCTGTGCTGGGTTTGGGGTGTGATTTTGGTTTGAACAAGAGACAGTATTTATCCTTTAGGAAGGATTAACCAGTTGGGCTAATGTCTTGATAATGTGTGAGGAGGTTTTCTTAGTTTACAGATAGTGGGAAGAGGAACTTAGCCATGAGGCTTTCCTCGTCTCTGAATTCTGGAATCTAGGCATGACTTAGCCTAGAGCTAGTGTTTAGTTTTCTCAGTTCTCAACCCTTAGAGGAAGATGAGGTCCCCTTTTCATGATGTGTCTGCTGGGTTCCCCTCTCGGGACCCGTCGTAAGTCCACATGGTGGCTCCCAAATGTGTCCTGCTTTGAGGGACCTTCTCCATGTCCCTCAGATGGCTGCGCTGGGTTGGACTGCATGCACCTGTCAGTCTACAGAGGCTCCCGTCATGGTCATCCCATTCACCTGTCTCGGGAAGGTGGGCTGAGCACCTGCTCGCTGTGCCCGAGGGAGGGACAGCACAGCCCTTGCTTTCTCCATGGGGGGACAAGTGGGTTTTGTTACTACGCCAGTGCCCACTGGGCTGTGGGGATCATGGAACATTTTCACAAGAAGGACTAAAATTTTAAGTGGATTTTGAAGGATGAGTAGGACTCACTTTGTGTTTTAATTTAATACCTATTGTTGTTATTATTTTACATAACAAAACTAGACATAGCGATTATCCCCAAATCATTAAATGCAAATAAGTACATGAAGAATAGACTAAGAATAATCATACCTGACTAACCAAGAGCCAAAAGCTGTGAGTACTTCATCTACATCTTTTCGGAAACCCTCATCCCTGTAGTTAGTGTAATGAGCTCAGTGCCTGTCAGGTGCTATGATGAGGAGATTTATATACAGATACCTTTTTTGAAAAATAGAACAACATTCATAAAATTGTATATTTTACCTTTTTCTCCTAATGGTATGCTGAGTTTCCCAGGCAAACAAATTTATTTTAAATAAATGCAAACTATTTTATTATGAAACTGACAATTACACATTCCCTCACTTTGGGACCCTTGAGGTGTCTGGCTTTTGCCAGCATAATCAACCCTGATACTACCCGATTTCCACATTTTCAGTGATTTCCTTTGGCTAAACTTTCAGAATTGCTGTAGCAGTGAGCACACACATTTTAAAGGGTTTCCCAGAGCAACACCAAACTGGCCTCCCAAATGCACTCGTGTTCCACTGGAGGGGTATTCTCACATCTGAGGCCCTGGGTGCTTGCCAAGCATATCTTGCCAATGTGGCAGGTGAAAACTCACCACCGAGGTGTGCTTGTCTGGTTGCCGCTGCGAGTCACATTCTGTTTTCCTTGTGCTGCCTGGACACCTCCCTTCCTTTCTCTTCATTCCCCTTCTACTTCCCCTTTTTATACTTGCCGTCCATCTCCTGGTGTTTTTACTGTTAGTTATTGGAAGCTCTTCATTTATTAGGACTATCAGTCTTTGAGTTAAATGCTGGAGCTGGCAAAGAGAAAGGGGAGGGTTATTCCAAGCACAGGAACGAGGTGGGAGAGGGGCCTCCTGTGTGTACGGGGCGTGGGGATGCAGATGTGAGCAGGTTGGAACCAACATGGTGGAGTGAGGGCCCAGGCCAGAGCGCCAGGCAGTGCACCTGCCACGGCCGGCTCGGGGCTCTGAACAGAAACTCCAAAGGCCTGTGAGCAGCCAGTGAAGATGTGAGTCTAGAGCGTGTCCGCGAGCCTGAGTGACCAGTGGGGGTGTGTGTCTGGAGCGTGTCCGCGGGCTTGAGTGACCAGTGGGGGTGTGTGTCTGGAGCGTGTCCGCGGGCCTGAGTGACCAGTAGGGGTGCGTGTTTAAGTGACCAGTGGCCAAGAGGCGGTTCTCTTATATAGGTTCAGAGTTTTAATCTCATTCTTCTATGGCTGTAGGAACTCTGTGGCTTACCAGTTTTCAGGAATGCCAGTCTGCTTAGGAACTCAATGTCTTTCTTTTCTCACCAGTGGGACTGTGCATTATTACGGACCCACTGACTGCTAGCAACTGTCAGCTACCTTCTGGTGAACCTTGTTTTCTAGATGTCACTATGTGTGGCACTGGAGGAGACCCCATGTACTGCACATGTTCAGTCTTTTGGGGAAAGATAGTGGGTTATAAATAAAGTGCACACACACATGCAATTTCAATATTGCTGATATGTGGTGTCCCCTAAGGTATGATGGCTCCAAAACATAGGAATCATGTTTGGAGAAGAAAAAAAGGCTAAGAAAGGCTCCGGTGGCAGCGGCCCTGGCACTGGGCCCGTCCTGCTGCCCAGCATGGGCATCTGCCTATTGACAAGGCCCACGGCTCATGAGAAGTTGTGGCTACAGGTGCTTATTTTTTCTGGACCATTTTCTCATGAGGCAGGGTCTAGCATTTTGGAAAGTATACTGGTTTTGGAAAGGGTCACTCTCAGGCAAGCCCAGCGCATCCCAGAGGTGGGAGCCGGCAGCACTCTGGGGCCTTGCTTAGCTTGGTCACTGTCAGCCGCATAGCCCCAGACACACCTCCTAGGCTGGGAGACACCCTAGTCATGTGCTGAAGCCCTAACTCTCAGTATTTCAGGTGGCCTCAACAGGAAATAGGGCCACTGCAGTTTCATCTAGCTCAGATGTGGCCCTTAATCTGGTGTGAATGGTGTTCTTCTACAAGGGGGGAATTCAGACACAGGTACATGGGGGTTTGTGCCATGGGAGTCCTGGGGCGGGTCCTCCCCAGGACTTCAGCATGGTCATTCTGATGCCTCAACCTCTGGGCTCCAGAGCTGTGAGAGAGTAGCCTTGTATTGCTTCAGTCACCCCATCTGTGACCTTCATTATGCTTCCTACCACCTGGTTAGATTTCCAGGAGAAATGACGGAGGTGCCCAGGTGGGGACCCCTCACCCTTGCTGGAGCCATGTCCTTCTCCTGCCAGGTCGTCCTCGGGCCAGGGCAGAAACAAGGAGCTCTGTTTGACGTTCTCAGCTGTTAAACACACAAAGTTATGTGTGACACAGAAAGCCATTTCAGGATCCCCCCTGCAAGTCACACAGCAGACATGTTACTGTTTACTTTCCACTTGTCCTTCTAAACTCCCATGATGCAAATCCCCAGAACCCAAAAAAGCCTCTTTCAAAAACACTCCACGATTCGTGGCAGGAAAGGTCAGATTGTTTGAAAATGACTAATGATTAGTTTACAGTTCTTATAATACATGTTCTGTAACAATGGAATTAATCTTTAGAAGGAAAAATTAAAAGGTAGTTTGCTCCCAAGGGAGCTGTGCTGGGTTTGCACATTAGTTATGAAGAGCGCTCATCCGGCCAGGAGCAGAGCCCCAGGGCGCCTCATTGTTTAATCAGGACGGGTGATATCGAGTTGATTAATCCTCTGCTTCTCTCTGACAGAGGCCGCGGCTGATGCCGCCGTCCTGGAAGAGCTTCCACTGTGCGTGACGGCAGCCGCTTGGTGCTGCCAGGGCCTCTGGCCCCACTGCCAGCTCGGGAGGGGCCGGGCTGCACTCCCGTCCAGTCCTCTGCTTTGGCCCCTCCTCTGTGTCCCCAAGCTCTAACCTAAAGGGTAGCAAACCTAATGGCATCCAAAGGGTGGGGACAGGCAAGTCTTCCTCCCTGTGTGGGCACAGCTGTCCCTACTTTCGTGCCTGATGTCTCAGCCTGAAGGACAGGCAACGGTGGCGGGGCTGCCAGTCCTGACAGCTTGCACAATTCTCATAAGGGCCCTCCAATCTGTGGCTGAAAATGTGGTGAGGTGGGTGTCGAGGGGAAGTGCTTACCTTTATGAGGGTGAAGGCTTGTGGTGGCCCGGGGCTGGGTGCACCTTGCTCCCCTGAGGCAGATGCCCCAGATAGCCAAAGAGCCTGGTTTGGGCATCTGGCTGTAGCCTGATCTTGAGCTTAAAGAAGTTAAAACAAAAATGAGGCTGATCCAGTGGCCATGCCCACAACATCCTGGGTCCAGTCAAAACTACTCCTTTGCCCACTGAAGGAAAGTTATTTGAAAGCCTGTAATCCTCACACTTGGGAGGCTGAGCTCATGGGTTCGAGACCAGCCTGAACCAGAGGGAGACCTCATCTCTAAAAATAGCCAAGGCATTGTGGCAGGCACCTGTAGTCCCCTGAGGGACTGAGGCTGAGGCAAGAGAGTCACTTGAGCCCAAGAGTTTGAGGTTGCTGGGAGCTATGACACCACAGCACTCTGCTGAGGGTGACAAAGTGAGACTTAGTCTCAAAAAAAAAAAACCAAAAACACTAAGAACGGTGGGATGGGAGGGAGCCACTTTCTGCTGCCACCTATCTCTGCACCCTGTGTCCAGAGTGCCCTGGAGCAGCCTGGAGCCCCTCACTCTCAGTGGGTGTGTGCTTGGAACGGACACCTGACCCAGCCAGAAAGCAGAGGCCTTTGTGTTGTGAATAGTTGAGCTGGGGAACAAAGCTGACCTGTAAGGGAAAAAAGTAAAATTATTCTTGCTTTTAATCAAGTTGTCCTTGGAGATTATAAAGAAGGGCTGGAGAGACAATGTAATGCTGAAGTTAGCACAGCTCCTAGGCACCACCACATCTGAAGCCTTGGAGTTGTATGGCCCATTTCTGGGTCCCCTACCCCCATCTGCACATAGGCATCTCACCGTTGGGTCAGCCTCTTACCAGGGACACAGCCTTCTTTCTCAGCTGTTAAATACACAAGGTTGTCTGTGATAAAAGGAAGTGATGTCAGGACCTTTCCTCGCCCCGCATAGTTACAGAGCAAACATGTTATGGTTTATTTTCAACTCATCCTTCTTAACTTGAATGATGCAAATCTCTGCAACCCAAAAAACCCTCTTTTGAAAACACTCTACAACTTGTGGCAGGAAAGGTCAGATTGTTTAAAAGTGACTAATAATTAGTCTCCTAATTGTGACTGTTGGAATAGTTATAAAGTGACAGTTTTGCCAACTTCAAAATCTTATAACAGGGCAACAAGGAAAATTAACCTGTATATGTTGGCACAATTTCTCACTAGCCTTAAAGAGAAATATAGCTTGCTATTCCAAAACCTGCTATATGGCAAACAAGGAGAATTTACCAGTATTATTGAAGAGAAGGGAAATTTTTCTGTCACTTTACTTTGTAACGTAAATAAAGAATCTTGGTGAGTACACTATTACAGCTATTTAGTAAAATTTATATTAGGAATGTTACTATTTATAAAATATATTATCTTTTAAAATGTTGCTTGTTTCTCTTTATGAAAACAAAAAAGCCTCTTACAATAATAAAACACTCTGACAGTATCTTATGACAATATATGGAACTGAATATAACATGCTGGGGACTGAGTTACCTCTGAATTCTGAATATTAGCATATTAGTGATTGAAAGAACTATTATTTTGTCTCAAGGGAAAATCTCTTAACATTTTCCCTGCAAATTTTGAGAAGTTACATATTCAAGATAAATCTTCACCTTACTTTTGAAAGTAAAGTGTAAATATATTAATTGAAAATCAGCTGAGATCTGCCACCCTTGCCAGAGCTGAGCCATGCACAGTGATGCCACTGTCTCTAACCCACACCTGCGAGCCTTCCTGGACTTGGCATTCTGTTAACCCTACAGACTAAAATCATTTCTGTGTTATATGTTCTTCATATACTCTGACTTTCATTCACTCTGCATTTAATTCACTTTCATTACAAAGTAAAACCAAATGGTTTAAATATTTCTAAGTGCCCATGGAGGGGCTGACATGTGATACCGTGTGTGGGGCGGGGCTGACGTGTGATGCTGCGTGTGGGGCGGGGCTGACGTGTGATGCCGCGTGTGGGGCGGGGCTGACGTGTGATGCCGCGTGTGCGGGGCTGACGTGTGATGCCGTGTGTGGGGCGGGGCTGCTGAGTGGCGTCTTGGATTCACTGGTTGGTAACTGGATGTTTCCTTACTTGCCACAATATTGGAAAATTGTGACCTTGCTGCTTCTTCCTATGCTGGTGTTTGACTGATTAATACACATTGTATTCCGCCCTGTGGTTCCTGTTGCAAAATACAAAGAAGGCACGTGTCTGGCAGAGTCCAGGGGGCACATGCCGGCTCTGCAAACTCCCAGCTGTGCTTTCTCGTCAGTTATATCCACTCAGCTTTGCCTTCCATCCACAGGGATTGGTCACTTAGGGTCACTCACACCATCTTGAAGAGCAGCCAGGGCTCCTTCCAGAAGGCAGTGCTGTGGGGAGAAGCTGGGCTTGTTCTCTTGTGTTGCCAGTTCTGAGCTGGAGTGGTCTGAGCACAGGGTGCTTTCTAGACCTGTCTTTCCCCCTCCAACCATGCTGGGAAGGAAATGCAGAGTGCACAAAGGCGTTGACAACCTACTCTCACCTGGGTGTCCCTGCAGGAGTGGGTGCCTTCACTGAAGGAAAAGTTAACAGGAGCCCAGAGCTCTGGATTGGTCCACTCAACACTAACCCCCTGCAAGGGCCTGTACGAGCCCTGG
>NW_003852556.1:1874661-1878040 GCF_000181295.1 Otolemur garnettii | reverse complement strand
GTACGAGCCCTGGGCGTGTTGGTCCACTCAACACTAACCCCCTGCAAGGGCCTGTACGAGCCCTGGCCGTGTTGGTCCACTCAACACTGTGGCCTCCCTGTAAGGGCTTGTACAAGCCCTTGCTGTGTTGTTGGAGGCTCCAGCACAGACCAAGTCACTGTCCCTGCAGATCCCACAGATGTGAACCAAGGTCTGCCCTACTCAAGTTGGAAGGCTGTGGACATTGGGCTTATTGGCTGAGACTTCACAGCAGGCTGTGAACAGGACATCCCGCCTCCCTCAGAAGGGTGCCCTTATAGGCAGCAGAATCCCCAGGGAAGGTGCTGGTCCCTGGAGGGCTCACAGGAAAGTTTTCTATGGAGGATTCTCCTGTAAGCAAGTGTCTGCTTCCTTCCCATGGGAGAGGTTGGGTGTAGCTCTGCCTTGAGATTGGCAGGGGTCCCACATAGCCGCAAGAGTCCAGTCCTGTGAATACCCAGAGAAGATGATTTCCACCTGTGGATATGAATGTGAGTGTATTTTAAGAGCATACATTTGGTTACATAAAACCAAATTACAGAAAATTACCTCTGTTTTTCTAGGCCCAATCAGCACCTGTCTTTCTGAACTCCTGTACAGGATGGAGGCTGGATGGGGGATCTGAGAAGTGTGGGATGAGTGGGACCGAGCCTTCTCCGGAGTGTGCCTGCGCCTGTGGGGACATGGTCCTGCCTCTGTGGAGGAGTCAGGCCTGCCCAGGAGTCACGCAGCCTCCCAGGCTCACGGCTCAGACAGGAGCTTCTAGAGGCTTATGAATAATTTATGTGGAAGGAGCCAGGAAATAGTTCCTGAGGAAGGAGGAGATGCCTTTCCTGGTTTGTTGTCACATTCTAAATTTCTGCTGAGAAACCTGCCACTTTCAGTCTTTAAAAATACTTTCAGTGACACTGTAGCTGTTTGGGGGGCAAGTTTGTAAAATTTTAGTGTGAGCGCCACAGAGGGGCTCGGAGACAGCCTGCCCCATGGCTTCTGTGGGGACACCTGGGCTTTATAGTACTTTCATGTTAAGGAAAGGCATTCCGGGGTACAGGAACAGCCCCTTCCATGGGGCAGACTCATTTGAAAGCTCCTCCCTGCTGCCCCTGGAATGTTCCTGGCATACGCTGCTGCTGTCCCACTGGGGGACACCTGGGCTGACAGAAGCCAGCAGCTGCTGAGACCATGGCCTGATGCTGACCATACCCTGCTGTTTGACGGGAGGGGCGTCTGGCTCATACAATTTCTTAAACTCTCTTTATCCACCTAGTGGAAGGATTGGGAGACCCCTAGGGCCAGCCGCTGTCCATTCCTTGGCTTCAGGTAGTTCGTACAATGAAGCAAAACCTGCATTTCTGCCTGGCCCAACACCCGTAGGCTGAGGGCAGCAGGGTAGTCTAGGGCACCTCCTGGTCTTCCCTGCCCACGGACAAGTCCAGGTATGCCACATGGGAGGCGAGCTCCTGTAGCTGGGCATGGCCAGGCCTGCCTTATTCTCTTCTGCCCAGGTAATGTCTGTGCAGGCCTCTTGGAAAGGCCAGGCAGGGAGAAAGAAGGTTGAAAATCTTTTAAAACTCCATTTCTCAGGCAGTGCCTATGGCTCAATGGGTAGGGCGCCAGCCCCATATACCAAGAGTGGTGGGTTCAAACCTGGCCCTGGCCAAACTGCAACAAGAAAATAGCCGGGCGTTGTGGTGGGCGCCTGTGGTCCCAGCTACTTGGGAGGTTGAGGCAAGAGAATGGCCTAAGCCCAGGAGTTGGAGGTTGCTGTGAGCTGTGACACCATGACACTCCACCAAGGGAGAGGGGCGTTTGTGCTGAGATATGATGGGAATCCTGGTGGAGCATCCGTGGGGAGAGGGGTGATTGTCCTGAGATGTGATGGGGTACCCTGGGGGAGTGCCTTTGGGGAGAGGGGTGTTCGTCCTGAGATATGATGGGGCATCCTGGTGAAACGCCCATGGGGAGAGGGGTGATTGTCCTGAGATGCTATGGGGCATCCTGGTAGAGTGCCCGTGGGGAGAGGGGTGATTGTCCTGAGATGCGTTGGGACATCCTGGTGGAGAGCCCATGGGGAGAAGGGCATTCGTCCTGAGATGTGTTGGGACATCCTGGTGGAGTGCTCGTGGGGAGAGGGGCATTTGTCCTGAGATGTGATGGGACATCCTGGTGGAGTGCTTGTGGGGAGAGGGGCGTTTGTCCTGAGATGCGATGGGGCATCTTGGTGAGCGCCCCAACAGCTGGCCTGCAGGTGGACATTCTGGCACGATATGGGAACTTTTCAGACCTGAGCCGTCTGCACATGGCTTGTCCCTGTAGCCAGAGTGGGTTCCTTGATGTTGGCCTCAGAGGCTTAGCACAGCCTTCCCAGGGGCAGGCTGGACCCCTCTGGGGTCTTCCCATCTCGTGGTGCCGCCATCTTTTCTGGCCTCTTTGGACTCCTTCCAGTCACAAAGCAGATCAGAAGTCTCAGGAGAGCGTAAGGGCCAAACCCAGTGATAGGTTCTGCCCAGCTTTGAGGGAGGCTGGAAGGTAATTTTAGCTGTATGCTGGGAACACAGTGGATTTGGTAGGTGTCCTGCTGGCTTTTGCCACCTCTGAGGATGGCTGCCCACCCAAAGGGGTTAGGTGCTCCAAGGAAGAGGACGGCACTGCAGGGCATGCTGATGTCTGAAGTGCAGAGAAGGAAACTGTGGGATGTCCTGAGAAATAGCTGTGCGTAGAAGGAGGTGGGGAGCTGAGGTCACCGCAGCGAGGCCAAGAGAGGGCTCCAAGGAGGGGGCACAGGTACCTGCCACACAGAGGTCAAGAGAGGGCAGATACACGTCCCTGTGTTCTAGAAGAAAGGCCTCTGGGGATTTGGGCCTGGACAGTGACGGCACAGCCCCTGCTCAGGCACTGTGTTTGTTTACCTCCCCAGTCTGCTGTGGACTAAACAGAGTAAGTTAGAGAAGTGTTCTCATGTATTCACAGCTCTCAAGCTCTCAGCTTGCATAATTACAAGGGACAGAAGCTGAAATTTCATCTGTGCTGTATCCGCTTAAAAGGAGCCAGGATAGGAAGTAACAAGGAGCTGTGATTTCCACTTTGATAACTTAAGTGAAGTAAATTGATAATTCCAAATGGGGAAAAAAATGACCAGGTCTGCCCCCACAGGCTTTAAATATTATCCAGGTTAGAAATTTCAGCAAAGGGGAGAAAAGATAAAATCTGTCATTCATTAATACACATTTTTAACACCTATGAAAGACTGTCAAAATTGGCCTTATTATATTAGTACCTTGGTATAAATTGTTGCTGTTAATATTGCTCATTTTGAGCTAAGACCTGAGCTTACTATCACTATCTAAGAACCAGACTCTAT
>NW_003852556.1:1866553-1874462 GCF_000181295.1 Otolemur garnettii | reverse complement strand
GAATTATTTCATTTGATTTTCTCAATCACCCTGCAAAGGTGAGAAAGGATAAATAGTGTCCTAATTTTATGTGGATGGATAACGATGATGAGGATGATTTGCCCAGGTGGGTACGAACAAGGCTACTTCTTGCACTTGGGCATGTCTGACCCTGAGGCAGATGTCCTCTCCTCCCGGCCCAATGTACCTGCCCAACAGCTTCTGTCACCACTGGGACTCTCAGACCCGCCTGCTCTCACATACTGTGACTATTATGGAAACCCTTTAGCACACTCTGCAGTGTTGCCTGAACCTCAGCTGTGTTTTGATCGCACATGCCACGTGAATAGGTGTGGATGTTATATAGGCAAAGGTGCAGTGATGTCCATCTTGCTGTTTCTTTGCACTCAGGAGTGTACTAGAGACAATGGAGGTTACTTTATTGGATCCTTGTGCCGGGAACCTCAGACCTCTCCCTGGCCGTGGGACTTGGGTGTCGGCAGCTGCTGTGGAAGCTGTACCCTTCTCCTCTCAGGTCTTTGTGGCTCAGGCTCATCTTCCGGAGAGAAACACCATCGTCTAAAATACTTGCAAGCCTCCACACCAAGTGTGTGTGTGAAGGTGTGCTCCTCTCCATGGGGGTGTGTAATCTGGGACGAGGATCACAGCCACGAAGGCAACATGGGCTGGTCTGCTGGAGAGCCCTGTGTTTCCCACTCTAGTTGACAGTGACTTTGAGCAGCATCCATGCAGCTTGGCTCAGAGCCCTGTGCTTGTTCTCTGCACTCGCAGAACCGGGAACCAACTGCCTTTCCAGCAGGACATTCTTTCCTTCCTTCATGATCCGAGAGAGTCATTGTCTGAGGGTCACCTGTTTCCATTTCCTAGGGCTACTGTGCCAAAGTGCCACACCTGGGTGGCTCACACCTGCAGAAATGTGGTCTCTCGCTGTCTGGAAGCCAGAAGTTTATGCTCTCCCAGGAGCCTCTAGGGAGAAACTTTTGGTGCCTCAGCCAGCATGGGCTGGCCCTGTAGCCCCAGGTTTCTGTTAGCTTAAGAGGTAATATTCTGACCTTTGTCCCTATCCTCTCCCTGTGTGTCCCTTCTCTGTGTCCAAACTTCTCTCTTCTTATGAGGTCACAGTCACCTTGGAAGGGGCCCGCCTTACCCCTGTCTGGCCTCATTTTAACTAATTACATCTGCAGCAATTGCATTTTCAAGTAAGTCACAGTGTGAGTGCTGGGGGAGGGCCTCTAAGTAGCTATCTGGGGACACAATTCAACCTGTTGCAGCACTGTGGTCCAAAGAGAGTGTTAGGGTGCAGTTCCTAGCCACTAGGGCCGGTTCTGGCCAGTGAGCTCTGACCCATCAGCACAGCTGTTCAATCACCCAGAGCAGACGGCCCCTCAGCTAAGAGGATGGTGCTGTCCACAGCTCCCATAGCCCAGGCAGAGGCCCCATCAGCAGGCGGGAAGCTTCTTCCGGACTGCCCAGCCTGAGTGTGGCTGGAGTGGAAAAGTAGGGACAGGGTTGCTGTGGGCTCAGACTTTGCCTCAGTAAGTTCCACTTAGCTCGGTGAACAGTTGGGCACCATTTTCTCGTGAAGGGACGGGCAGAGAGACTGGTGGGTTCTGGTGTGGCCTGGCCCTTCTGTGTGTCTGATGGATAAATGTCACGTCTACTCTGCCTGCTGGACAGTGGGAAGTCTAAGTGTGAGAGATGGTGTGCAGTCACCTTCAGAGGACTGGGAAGAGCAGTCATATGGCACAGGCTCCTGGTGAGAAGCCCCCTGCACACTCAAGGCGGGTGGAAGCACAGCCTGGTCCTCCTACCTGCAGTCAGTGTTAGGGAGATTAGCCGTCCTTCTTTGAGAGATGAAGGAAAAACCAACTGGAAGCCAGGAGCTCTGCTCACCTTCTAAATCTTCCACAGAACATCTGCAGAGTGGCTGGAGATGAAAGTTGCTGAATTGTCTCACATTCCTTCTCTTATTTAGTCTTGAGACTTGTTTATTTTGGGAGAGGAGTCAAGGCCTTGGCTCTGAGCTAAGCCTGTGGGGTTCACCTCTCCCCAGTCCCTCTTTGCCCAGTGGCCGCTCTGGCTGCCAGTCCCTCTTTCTTTGTGTAAGGAGCTTTCTTTTCCCTTGATGACTTTAACTTAACAACAAAAGTCTAAAAGCTGCGTGATTTCCATAGGGACACATTGCACAGGAGGGAGTTTTACACATGCGTATCTGGAGTTGCTTTCATAAGGACAAGCGTTCCTTGAGTGGCAGCACCGGGAAACAGCACCAGTCCTGCGGAAGTTGGTTCTGGGCTCAGACAGCAGGTTTTCTGGTCCCCTTTTTTCACCATCCTGAGTCACTGTCACTAATAACATGACTTTGTCTCACAGCATCTTGTATTTGATGTGTGTTTTTTTTTTAAAGAGCACCTTATTTGCGTCTTAAATATGCCTGAGCTAGACTCACGTGAAGTCCAGTGCTGTTGAACCATTTTTCTGTAAGAAATTGGTCCCTCACGGGGTGCCCTACACATGTGTGTGGCAGAAGTGCCTGTGTTTGCGGTGTTCCTGGGGGCTGCAGGGCAGGGCCCCCCACACTTGGGCTGCAGCTACTGGCTGCAGTCAGCCCGAGAGAGTCTCTTTATGGCAAAGATGAGTGACAATTAGAAACAGTGAGGAAAATTCCTGCGTGAAGTAGACCAAGGAGTCTCCGGCATTCTCAGTATGAAGACAGTTAAACATTCAGAAAAGGGCTTCTGAGGGGCCTGTGAGGTTGTGGGGGAGCAGCCAGTGTGGGGGTGTGACATCAGAGCTCAAGGGTCTACTCTATTTTAAAATTGCCACTGAAATGCTGGGGACAATAAAGCCATGATGTCTCTTTCCCCGGCGGGTAACACTGTAAATTAAAATAAACACTGTAAATAAAACTCCAAACTACAGTGTGAAAATTTGCAAGTCAGACTCTCCTTTGTGTACATATGCAGCCACTACAATAAAAACTCTCTCCCTTCCCTTTCTCTCTCTCTCACATGCACTAAAACAAAAGAATTTATTAATAGATCTTGGCAAAGTTCACAGTATTCAGGTAGAAAGACCCTTAGCAAACACTAATGTTTTGAGTCTTTGTTTCTTTGGGTCGGGTCTGTGTCTGGGGCAGGTGCAAAGCCTGAAGGAGGCAGAATCTGACGCTGGTGGCTCCTGGAGTTGGCTTAGCCTCTTAGAAGTGAAACACTCTTTATGTTGACTTAAAAACAAATGTTTGGTCTCCATTTTAAAAAGCAGAATAGCACCATTTTAGATTGCTTAAACTCTCCTCGCTAGATTTAATGGGAGAAAAATATTTCTAAATTTAAACGTCCTTATGGCAAGTAACCTAGTGGCTCCCGGGTTTGGCCATGACCACACTGTGTGAGGATTCCGAGGACCACTCATCTCCTGCATCCGCAGAGACTTCCGTTGTTTTCTTTCCTTTTTCTACACTGCCGAGGGGCCTGGAGCGGATTTTGGTTCGCATGAAAGTGTACAGTGTTAACTAGGTGACATATGGGTGGGGGGACATTCCTGCTTGTCCACTGCAGCCGGGGTGGGGGTGGGGCGTGTTTCCATAGCAATAAGAAGCAAAAGTGCTCCGTGCAGCCTAATTGGTATGCATCCCCAGCTCAGGCTCATTGTGCTTGTGCTAATGACAGGGTTGTCTCAGTAATAAGGATGGTGCACTGGAGAAATTTGCTGCCTTGGTACATTTTTCCCTGGCAGAAACGACTCAGAGACTGTAGCAGGCAGGAGAGTGACTGACAGGCTCAAGGGGCTGCTCGGCGGCGTACGGGGGAGGCTGGCACTCGGTGCCACATGCATATGCTGCCATTAGGCGCCAGCTTTGCGCTTTGTGTGATCCTGGGCCCGTGCCAGGAAGCCCACCTGCTGCAAGAATACTTGTAAAGCCCAACTCAAAAGTGATTGAAAAGCTACTAGAATAAACTGTAATAACACAGTAACACAGTGCTTCACAGATGGGACATAATTGCAAGCTAAAGTGTACAGCCTCTGCAGTAATGAAAACACGAGCCATTAAATTAAAATCACAAGGGAAAAAACGATAAAAGTCTGTTGATTTTTTTTTTTAGTTTTATTGCAAAAACTTCAATTTTCTTGCCCTCATTAATCAAATACCATAAAACTATGGTGTTACTTTGTTCTGGTGGAGATTCAGGCAATTAAAATGATGAATGTTGATTAAAATGATGTAACTTTGGTTATTTACTTGCTGGGATAACTTAAACCCTCTGGAAGCAGAGCCACGAGGTGCTGATAGACACCCATCCGTGTGCAGATGGCTGAAGCCTCGGGGAATTCGCCCTGGAAGTTTGTGGGACAGTTTGGCCATGTTTGTCTGAGGCAAAGGGTTTCATAGTCAACATGGACACATGCAGGATCACACTCTTCCTCTCAGAGGAGCCCACCCTTTTCCCTGAAATATCAGTAATTTTTATTTTTTTGGACAATTAAGAGAGACTTGGGCAACTATGTAAACACAGAGAGTGCTTGAGCGACATCAATGCCTTGCAATTAGCGTGGGCCAGCCCTCGGAACCGGCTGGCCTGTCGGGCCTTGTGGCAGCTGAAAGGGCTCAGCGGGGCTCTGGGACCCCGGCCTCTCCAGGCTTGGCCGGGGGATTGGCCCCCAGAGCGCCATTGTTCCGCTTCTTTCTGTGGGTGGGCCCTGTGAGGAGAAAGAAACGTTTGTGTCACCGTTGTCACCCAAGTAAACAGCCTTGAAAAGACTTTTTTTCTTTTTTAATTATGCATTTTTTCAGCATTCCTCATGGCAAAGTAGAAGGATTCTCACCCGTTCAAAAAAGAAAAAAAAAAGAAGGAAGAAAGAGAAACAAGCAAAGAGAAAATCGAAGTGAGGAGAGGGCAAACGTGTTTCCAACGTCTGACTGGGGAGGTGTGTATTCTCACATCCCACAGGCAAGGAGCTCAGTTCGGACAGAGCAAGGTCTCCTCCCTGGAACTGACATGCGGGTAATTTCTCTCAAAGCTGGGAGCTTCCTTTGCCCCAGGGAGGGTCCTGCTAGTCACCAGAGGCGCTAAAGGGCCGCCCACAGAATCAGCGCCCCTTTTCCCCAGAGCCGGCCTCAGCAAACACTCTCTCGCAGCGGAGGCACATTTTGTAGCTGCCTGTAAACTCAGGGTGATTTGGAGGCAGGTTAGAAAAATAATAATAAACAGAAGCATACATCAATGCACAGTGCACAGCAGAAGATGGCCCACAGGTATGCAGCAAGGAACAAGGGGACAACTTGAACTTTCCCTTGGTGTGGTTTTTGTTCAGTGACTGAGACCATTTTTCTGAAGAGCAAGACTTTTCTGAGAGGCAGACACTCTGTGTGGGCACAGGTTGACACAGCTGGGCAGCCGGGGATGGCCAGGCAGCCAGGCCCAGGTTCAGAGTTCCCAGGCCTTGGGGCACCAGGCTGCATGGTGTCTCTCCATGATGACTGCTATCCTGTGAGACTCTCAGGACCCTTGCTACATTCATATTGACTCAATTCATACTGCCGTCAGACTGTGGGACCCAGATGTGTGTACCTGGGATGTGGCATTTGTACCTTGTGCTGTGATAAGGCACAAACCTAAGAATACTGAGGCTCCTGGAGCTGCCCGTGGTTCATTCTAGCCCTACACATCTTCCTCAGCGACTCAGCATTGCATCAGTGCCTGTTCCCTGTAAAATGCCCTGGGGGATGTGGACAGGCCTGGTGTTCCCCAGGGCCAGCCACCTCACCAGCCCCACTGAGGGGCCCTGGCAGGTGTCTGCAACAGGGCCCAAGCCGGCCAAGTCTGTGGAATTCAGAGAAGGGGACAGGAGGCGAAGGGCTAGCGTCACTTGCTGCACTCTGTATGAGCACAGCTGCTGTGCACCTTCTTAATTGTGGTAAGAGTCAGTGAGTCACTCCACATCTCACTGTGGGTTCAGGGCCACGTGCAACGTGTCCCCCAGTGCTGAGGTAGGGCAGAATGTGGCTCCACCAAACCCCTAAGGTGGCATGTCCTGCTGTCAGCCTGGAGGGAGAGCACTGCTCGTGTTCGGTGTTTCTCTCTCCCTCAGGCAGATGACTGATTTATAGGAATGCACAGCAAGTGTCTGTTTCAGTGGCTTTGTGTGGCAGACCACATGTGTCTCCTCTGAAACCTGTGCTCCTGTGGCAGTCCAGTGGGAGAGCCCACCTGTTGTCACAGAGGTGGCTGCTGAGCCTCAGCAAACGGAAGCACCTGAGACCAGGCCCACTGTTGCTCCCTGGGCTTTCCCAAGTGCTATGGTGCAGCCTGGCCAGCCAGGCCACGCAGGGAGGCCCCATCTGGAATTGTACAAGGGAGCACAGAAGGGCCAGAGTGGCTTGAGAGCGTGCGTGTTCCTGCACAGCCCAGCCATCATTCGGGTGGGTTAGAGCTGTTCCTTAAGGATCCTTTCAGGAGTCTGTTTCCTTCATCTGAGAGGAAATCTTGGAGGGGCAGGCCAGCACATCCCACCTTCCAGATGACCACACTGTGAGTCAGGGTGCTCCTGGCTCTCAGGCTCTAACACTCAGAGGCTCCCACCTTGTAGAGACCTCTCTAGCTTTTGTGATGAATCTCTGGTTTGACTCTGCCCTTCTTTCCTTTGCCTTCTTTCTAATTCCTAAGCCCAAACTTAGAGGTACTGCCCGATACACTGCTGGTAGCCAAGATGGCTTGCTGAAATTAAGGCAGTTTGTGTTGAAATAGAAGTTTACAGCTGTGAGACAGTTAAACAGCATCTTCCCCTCACGCACTACACCTTCATCTTGGCCAGTCCTTTTCTCTGTGTCGCAATATGGTATAGTAAAAGCAAAATGGCATTTTCTTCTGTGGTTGGACACTTGCGGGAAGGGTCAGACATGGCAGGTGCTGTGTGGAGGTGGGATCGGAGGCTGGGCACTGGTCTCTGGAAGGACTGCTCAGCCTCACGGATACGGGTTTGGCTGTGGTATTTTACTTGTTTTCAAAAACTTGCCATCTTAGGGCAACAAAGGAATTAAGGGGATCATTAAGAGCCTAGAATCAGAGCTGTCACCAAACGCAACCCCTCAGGTGTCCATAAGAACCTGACTTGGTGCAGCAGGCCTGTCACTCCCTGTGTCTGGGGTCTAGACTATAGAAAATAGTTTGTAGACAGATTCTGCTGCTTCTTGGATTTGTTGGGGCTTTAGCTGGGCTGTGCCTTAGACTTTGTTCTTTCAGGACGGGCTTTGCTCGGCCTCAGAAATCAGCACCCTCTCTCTGCTTCAGGGCCCCTCAGACCCAGGTAGTGGCTCATGCCCAGGCCCTGCCCCTTTCCCCTGTCTCAGCTTCCTCCTTACCAGTTTTCCCACATCTTTGTCTGTGCAGACCCTCCTGAGTCTAGACCTCTCTGGTACTTTGATGAGATAACTTCCTGTGCTCACTGCAGGGCACTGGGCTCCTGTGACAGCACGGCGAGTTCACTTCCCCTGGCCAGCTGGGGACAGCCTGTGTTCACCCATTGGCGGGTTCTACTTGGAATCACTAAAGCAAGGTCAGCTCAGAGACACACCTTGAGGCCTTGGAGGTGATGTGCGTGTGGAAAACTAATCTGAGAAGCTGTGTTTGGGGGAGGTGGTGCCTGAGGAGGGGTTAGTAGTGAGCTTGTGACTGTGGAGCACCCTGGCTATCTTCTGATGACATGTGACCCTGTGGACCATCCTGACTATCCATTTGTGACCCCTGTGGGACACCCTGGCTATCTACTTATGACCCCTGTGGAACACCCTGGCTGTCCACTTGTGAATCCTGTGGAACACCCTGGCTGTCCACTTGTGGCCCCTGTGGGACGCCCCGGCTGTACACTTGTGACCCCTGTGAAATACACTGGCTGTCCACATATGACC
>NW_003852556.1:1855828-1866524 GCF_000181295.1 Otolemur garnettii | reverse complement strand
GGCCCCTGTGGGACGCCCCGGCTGTACACTTGTGACCCCTGTGAAATACACTGGCTGTCCACATATGACCCCCATGGAACACCCTGGCTGTCCACACATGACCCCCATGGAACACCCTGGCTGTCCACTTGTGAACCCTGTGGAACACTCTGGCTATCCACTGGTGACCCCCATGGAACACCCTGGCTATCCACTGGTAACCCCCATGTCGCCCTGGCTGTGTTCCAGTGACACTGAAGCTTAATTCTGGCTCCTTCTTCCTGACAGCTGTTTCAGCCTTGTTCTCAGCTCAAGGTCACAATCCACTTAAGCAATAATGTTAGGGCTACAGTAGATCCCATTAAATCTTTAATCCCCACCCACTGTGGCTCTACCACCAATGTGTTCAATTGCAACAGCTCTTGGCAGAACCCAGGCCAGCCTGGCCCGTGGGCATCATCCTCAAAGGGAAGGCCACCCTCAGTGACCCCCACAGACCATCCACTTGTGAAGGATCAAACCCTCTTATCTCTCCATGTTTTAACAATTCTACCAGAAACGTGAAAGAAAGAAAGGAAAGCTTTGGGGCCCCAATCATCCAATTTCATAAGTTTAGCAGTTTGGTAGAGCAGGGAAGGACTTGAAGGTCCAGGAATCACAGTGCATTTTATTAAAAAGCAGACACCTGTCCAGGCTTCATCCTTCAACTGACCGGACTGTGACCCTGACATTGATAGTGCCAACTTACCTTCTCAGTAATATTGAGTGTGTGCACGTGTGTGTGTGCTGATCAGTGCCCCAGCATGGAAGCTCTTCGGAGGTGGTATGCCCACAAGCACAACAGAGTCACAAGTCACATTAATGGAATTCATCATAAAATGAAGAAAAATTCTTCCTTTGCAACTCTGCCAGCCCCGCACTTTGCTGTCTATTGCAGATTGGGTTCCCAGGTAGATCTGAGCTGGAGTTTTGTGTGAAGGTCAGGGCAGAGGGCAGGCAGGCTGTGATGCTGCTGTTCTGAGGTCTGCAGGTGGAGTGCTCTGCAAGGGAAGGGCCAAGCAGGGCACTGGAGTAACCACGAGAAGCTGTATCACTTTCCTGGGGTTGCTGGAACAAAATACAACAAATTTCTGGTGACTTGAGGCCCCAGAAACTCATTTTCTTCTGGTTCTGGAGGCCAGAAGTCTGAAATAAACATTTCAGCATGGCCATGCTCCCTCTGAAGTATCTGGGAGACAGGCCTTCTTGTCTTCTCTGCCGTTTTGTGTTTGCTGGCCTCCTGGAGTCCCGTGTCTCGTAGACTCCTCACTCTAGTCTCTGCCTCCATCATTGCATGCTGTCTTCCTTCTGGGTGTGTCAGTGTCTTCATGAGGCCCTTCCATGAGGACACCCATTATGCTGGGTTAGTGTCTTCACTGCTCTTGCATAACTTCATCTGTAAGTGGTAGCATCTATAAAGCCCATCTCCAAACATGTTCCTATTCTGAGCTGCTGGAGGACATGGTTTGGGGGGCACATTATTCTACCTGGCTTTGAGGGGCAGTTTCCTTTTGTGGGTGCAACACTTGTGGGGTATTTCTGCTGTGAGTCCCTGGTGGGTATCTCCCTGAGCAGTGGCCTTAGGGTATTGGTCCTAGTGGATGGGTTTTGTTGGCCCCCAGGGTCAGGCCTGCTCCTCTTATCTTGGCTTTCCCAGCTTCCCACAGTAAGCTCCATGTGGGAAAAGACAACAGAAGACAAGGGTGCAGTGCCTCTCTCCACCAGTGGAGCCTGCAGACCACTGCCTTCTCCTTGTGCTTCTCCTTGGTCCAGTCAGAGCTCAGGTTGGATCAGGATCTAGCATAGATGAGCACATGCCCCAGAAAAGTGAGGCCTGATACGTGCAAAGGCCGTCTCTAAATCAGTGCATCATGAAAGAGCAGACTGTCTTGGGATCTGTGACATTTACAGTCAATTCTAGAACAGAAAGAGTGGTGCCTGTGGATGTTGATGGCTTCATGGCCGGAGAGCCACCAGAAGAAGTCTGATGGCAACAGGTAGTGTTGCTGGGCAGTGGTCTGCACCTGCTGGTTTGGCCACTCTCTGCCTCTGAGCTCAAGATTGAGGGAGGCAGCCAAATGCAGCAGGATGTCACAAGGGCCTCGTGGGGCAAATGAAGCAACTCCCTGCTCTGTTCTTTTTTTTTTTTTTTGAGACAGAGCCTCAAGCTATCCCCCTGGGTAGAGTGCCATGGCTTCACTGCTCACAGCAACCTCCAACGCCTGGGGTCAAGTGAGTCTCTTGCCTCAGCCTCCCAAGTAGCTGGGACCACAGGCGCCCACCACAACGCCCGGCTATTTTTTTTTGGTTGCAGCCATTATTGTTGTTTGGTGGGCCCGGGCTGGATTCAAACCCACCACCTTAGGTGTATGTGGCTGGCGCCTTAGCCACTTGAGCCACAGGCGCCGAGCCCCTGCTCTGTTCTTATCACCCTCCCTCCTTGACGAGAGCCCGGTGACCAAGGGGCCAGGCAGATTCAAGGTGTTAGCTGTTTCTGGGCCTGTTACATTATATAAATATCTTACTGTTTTATAGGCATGATGTTATAAGTGGCATCAAATGCATATAGATCCTCTGAGATTATTTTGAACTCAAAGGACATTGGTTGGGATGTCACTAAAATATAGGAACATCTCTCATCCCCTCTACATTTTTCCTGATTACTTTGTACCTTTGCACATTGCCAGAGTGAAGGCAGGAAAGTAAGACATGAAGAACTATGTTCTGTGAAACTCTATGAACCATGGAGATTTATGACCCATGAAGAGCTATGACCCATGAAGAGCTATGGCCTATGAAAAGCCATGATTTAGAAAGATCTGTGATCCATGGCAAGCTAGGATTTATGAATATATATGATTTATGAGACCTATGATCAGTGAAGATCTGTAATCCATGAAGAGCTCTGATTATGAAGATCTATGATTGAGGAAGAGCTACAACCCACAAGGGGCTGTGATCCATGAAGATCTATGTTCTAAAGAGATCTATGGGTTTTGTTGAGCTGTAATCCATCAGGAGCTATAAGCCATGAGGAATTGGGATTTATAAAGACCTATGATCTGTGAAGATCTGTGATCCATGAAGAGCTATCTGTGATCCACAAAGAAACATCTATCATACATGAAGATCTATTATCAGCCAGGTGCAGTGGTTCAGGCCTGTAATTCTAGCACTCTAGGAGGCTGAGGCAGATGGATTGCTTGAGCTCAGGAGTTCAAACCAGCCTGAGCAAGAGTGAGACCCTATCTCTACTAAAAACAGAAAAACTAGCCAGGCATCATGGCAGTGCCTACTCCCAGCTACTTGGGAGGCTAAGTTTGAGGGTGCTATGAACTATGATGATGTTATGGCCCTTTACCCAGAGTGGCAGAGTGGGATTCTGTCTCAAAAAAAAAAAACAAAAAAACCCCAAAACAACTATGATCTTTGAAGATCTGTGACCTGTGAAGATCTATGGTCTATGAAAATATATGACACATGAAGATCTATGATCTATGAAAATCAATGACCCATGAAAAACAATGATCCATAAAGATCTGTGATCCATGAAGATCTATAATCCATGAAGATCTTTGATCCAAGATCTATGAACCAGGAAGAGCAATGATCATGAAGATCTATAATCTGTGATGAGCTGGGAATCATGAACCACCATAATGGTGGTCATTATAGCATCCCCCGCAAACAGCCATTCAGATGCCCAGGATGCAGTGGTCTGTGGAGAAGGAGCAGGAGTTGTATGAGAGCTGTGCAGGTGGGGTCTGCAGGCTCTGGTGAGTGGCCAGAGGGTCTGTGTGCACGTGGGGTGGGATGAACTGGAAAGCACGGCAAGGCCACACCTCTGGGTTTGGGGTCCTGGGGCCCCTCTTAGGGTCCAGTTCTTTCCTCCAGAAGGCTCTGGGGAGCCCGCTGAGCTCTGGAAGCAGTGAAGTTTCGCACCCTCTGCCCCACTGAACACTTTCTCTCCAACAGTTCATGGCTCCAAGGGCAGAGCAGCAATTTATTTTTCTTTCTTGGCTACAATTAGGCCTCCAGCCACGGAGCTGTGCTCCTGCCGCTGCCCCGTCACCACGGAAGACAATGAGGACGTGCTCAGAGTGAAAGTTGCCAATGGCGGCACCGTTGGGCAGGGCTTTATGTGGCACTCAGCCTGGGGCAGGGAGGCCCTGCTTTCTCCAGCAAGACGTGCATCTGAATGTGAAATGTCATTAGAGCCTCCTTCCTCTAGCACTGCTTCTTTTTAGAATAACAAAAACACATCAGTGGTAAGTTTCAGTGTTATTTTTAATAAAAGAAAACCCTTTAATTTACATATATTTAAGGCTAAGTAAATGAAAATGCATTATATTACCACTGTTCTATTGAATAGCAAGCCCAGAGGGCTTAGAACAGTTTGCTTTTCAAACCTTGTACACCCCCAGCTGAAGTCTGCTGCTGGGATGAGGGAGGGGCCAGATGGCATTGATTGTCAGGGGCCACATTGGGGTGTTTTATGAGTAGGGCTGGAAATTCCCCGGTTGGAGACTTTAGGGGACAAACAGATTCTGTGCGAAGCTACTGCCCGAGGCGTGGTCATTGGAGCAGCAGTCTGCAGGTGCCCAGGCCCTGTCCAAAGCAGGTGGCTGTGGTGGCACCTGACTCTTGGAGTGCAGGCTTTCAGCCCTGCCTGTCCAACACTGTGGCCAGGAAAGCTAGCAAGTTATATACATGTGGATGCACACCAGTGCCACAAGCACACACGCATGCACATGCACATGCAAACACACTTAAATGTACACACAGACATACATGCATGCACACATGCACATGTACATGCAGACACATATACACAGAGACATTTATTCTTGCACTCACAAACACTTAGACACAAATGCATAATCACATGCCAACGTGTACATACACAAATATGCATACACACTTACACATGCATGAGCGCACACAAACACATGTAAGCAGAAACACACAAATATACACGCACATACACATATTCCTTCCCCTCTATTTTATTAGAAAAAAATGTCCCTGGGATCATTTAAAATTCAGTTTTCCCAGCTTCCACCGAGTGTTGTGGGGGGACATGCCCAGCATTGGCCCAGCACTGGAGCCCCTAACTTCCCAGTGGAAGGTTAGTCCCTTAATATAATACACATTTGCTCTGCTCTGTGACTTTAGTGGTGCCATGTGTTCCTTTCCAAGAAAAATACTCTACCTCCAGAGACCTCTGCAGAAGGAAGAGGCTTCTCATCCTGGGTTCCTGCCGTGGAGCAGAAGAAACAACCTCTGTGGGGGCTGGGGCTTCCTCTGGTCACCTCACAGGGGAAGAGCCAGCCCCTTACGGGAGGTGAAGGTTGTCCCTTCACAGGAGTGGTCAGGGCTTCTGTGCCAGGACCAAAAGGGCAAGGCAAGTAGCAGTGACCAGCAGAGCAGGGCACTGAGGGTGGAACCAGCCACCTGGAACTATGGAGGGGCTGGGTAGCCCCAGCAAAGGCAGGACAACCCCTGGCCTTTCAGTGACATTACTGCCTCATGCAAGGACACCCTCTTTTCTCTCTGTTTCTATTTTCTCCAGTTAATCAGGTGACTTGAAAAGAAGCTAGATAAGGGTATTGTTTGCATTGACAACATCCTGATGATACTGTCGGAGGAGATTGGGGGGAAATGTCGCCTTTCTGAACCGATAGAGTCATTAGGGAGACCTCTCATCACCTCAGCATCTAGGTTAATTACACAGCAACCTGGGAGCGGCAGCTATAATTTTTCTCCAGAAAGTACTGCTATTTTTACTCTTGCAGCAATAAAGTGTCCATGAAAGTGCTGCAAAGGGCCCCGTTTTATGGTACGACAGGGTGATAATTTCAGCAGAACAGCTGTCTGTGCTCCTGTCAGTGCCACCAGTGGCACTGTCCTTGTACATTTGGTTAAATTGGGGTTGCGAGTTACAAACTGGTCAGATGAAACCTAGCCTGTCTTGGAGCCTCCACGGTCCCAAGCAGGAAGGGACTGTCTTCTGCAACATCACTTGGACCTGGAGATGGACCTGCTCTGGGGGCAGCATCTGCCTGGGCCACCTTGGACCACTGTGTGTGGAAATTGACCAAGAGCACGAAGCAACATGCTTCTGGCTTTGGGCTAACAGCAAAATTATGGCAGGGAATGTTATTGACGGAATATGGGCGGTTGGTTTTATCTTAGACCAGTGGTTCTCAACCTTCCTAATATCACAGTATATTTTCATTGCTACAAAGGGGTTGCGACCCACAGGTTGAGAACTGCTATCTTAGATGATTACAAGCCTATGTGACTCTTGTGATACTAAAAAAAAAACAACACTTGGAAAAGATGTGATCTGTTTGCATTGACAGGCCAGCAATGTGTGCTGTGTATATGCTGAAATTTCTTATGAAAGAACAGACTTCTTTAATTGTAGTAACATCTCTTTCTTTTTTTGTTGTTTCTAAACCAGATAAAACTTAAAATGACTGATTCTAAAACCTGATTCACAATCCTCCAGGATGCCTAGTGGGGAGATGGTATAACTCGGTCTGAAGGCCCCTCCTTCTGTTCTCTTTGAAGAAAGCTTGCCCTTTAGTTTTGATTATGGATTTAGTGCACCAATGGTAGGTTGGGCATGGATTTGGCACACCATTCAAAATATCACAAAACTCAAAGGGGTTGTGAAGAGTTACACGTGAATGGGTCTGTGTCATTTCCTATGGTCTTCCCTGCTGTCCACCCTTTTTGATTTCCATGCTGGCTGGCAGTGTGTGTGTGCGGGGAGCGCTGCGGGGCTGGGGCACCTCTGGGGTAGGAAGTTTGGGGTAGGCAGTGCAGGGAGAGGGAGAACAGGCCTTGCAACACCAGCACCAGCTCTTTGCACAGGGTCAGTAACTACCCATGGAAAAAGAAAGGGCAAGGCCTCCCAGGGAGCTCTGTTGGCTTCCCAGGTGTGCAGGGAATGGACACAGAGACATGTGGACGCAGCCCCACCCTCACTTCTTTCAGGCACCCTTTCTGCTTCTCTGGATCTGGTACCGTGTCTGGTACCGTATATACACACTATCTATAGCATAGTGTGTGAGCCTCTCCCGAAGGGTGTGAGCTCGGGAGTCAGGACCATGCCCTGCGTGTCGTGGCAGCTAGAAGGTAACTCGGTGTCTGGCACACAGATACTTGCTCCAGGAGGGGGAGGATGCCCTATTGGGTTGATGCCAGAATGTTCTTTGAGGGAGTCCAACCCTGAATGTTTTACACTTTGAGGCAGGCAATTGATCAGAATGTTTTTGTTTTGCTTTTAAGGAAATTATCTTATTAGAGATTTGTGGGGCTATCTTTGAAAGCAAAGGTGAGTCATTCTTTTAAATGCATCCCTGGGTTACATATGTAAAGGGTTGCATTTGGGGTGAGCTAGCCTGGATTAGTGAGCGAAGCCCCTGTTCAGTTTCCCTTGGGGGTGCACATCGTGACTGTCAGAAGCGTGATAGAACTGTCAAAAGCACGTGAAATCAGCTATGCAAATGGGGAAACAGAAGTCACAGTTCCCTTTGTTCTGTGACAGGGTAAAAATTTCAAATTTTTCATGAAAGGAAATAAAATACCAGTACTTTACACATCTAAGTAACCAGGGCCTGCCCCTCCCCCTGCCTTTAACCAGCATTTAGTCATGTGGTGGCAGTTAATCGCTCTGGATCAGAACAACAAACGGCAGGGTTAATCCCTAGGTTCTCGGCCTCTGCGGGGCCTGTAGACTCACCCTCCCTGATCCTGTCATGAAGCAGGGGTGTGGTAGGAGTGGGGCTGCAGATGGGAGCCACAGGCTGCTCCCTGGGGGTCAGCCTGAGAAGCCTTATCCAGGGTCCTGCACTCGCTTCCAATCTAGCCCATGGGGCCCCTGGCAGCACTTAGCCACCAGCCTGCTCATTGCCCCTTGGCACCAAATGGAGTCCCGGACACCCAAGCAGCTGCCATGGTCCCCCAGCAAGCCCAGTACTAGGGGCACTAATGCCTACAGAAGCATTCTGAGCTGGGTCATCATGTCTTACAGCATAGTCAGGGTGATATCACTGAGTACAGCTGACCCTGAACAAGGCAGGCTGGGTGTGGTGGTCCCCTACACAGTCAAAGGTCCACAGAACTTTTGACTGCCCCAAACTTAACCACTAATAATCTATCATTGGTCAGAAGCCTTACTACACACAAAAACATATATTACTATTTTGCATATTATGTATATATTATATTGTGAATTTTTATAATAAGGCAAGCTGGAGAAAGGAAAATGTCATTAAGAAAATGATAAGGAAGAAAAAACCATTGCTGTTCACTAGGTGGGCATGGAGAAGTCTGACAGCCTTTGCCCTGAGGTCCTCAGAAGAGGTGACAGGAGGTCTCCCTCCTCCTGTCCCCCACCCAGAAGAGCACATGGAGGCCAATGCCTACCCAGCCCCAGGTCCTGCCCTCCTTGATGGCTGAGGGCCCAGGACATGAAACAGAAGCCTCTGCTTCCATCCTCAGAGCAGGGCCACCCAGCCTGCACCTCCTGCCTGGCCACCTATCCCACGAAGCAAAACACAAAGGAGTGGCCAACCCGCCTGCTGAGCTAGGTTCATAGACAAGGGTGGAGACTTCCAGGAGACAGCAGGTGTCCAACACCTCAGAACTATAGGCCCTGCAGGGCTGTGGGTGCCTGGACAAAGCCCTGACCTCACGCGGAGGGCTCAGTCCTTCCAGGGGCACAGCTGAGTGTCGTTACGAGATCATTATTCAGAGGGGACGTGGAGGCTGAGTCTGCAGCTGCACAGATGTCGGATAATTACCAGAGCCAACTTCTGCACACAGATGTCGCCACTTGTGTCCTTTGGGGGGAGGAGGAGAGTGGCTGGGGCTTCATCCTCTCAGAAGAGTAAATGAAGCTTACTTGCTGGAGGAAGTCATCCACTCAGCTCATGCTTCATTCCGCACGCGGGGGTCCGATAGTCATGGAGGGCAGAGCTTGGCGAATCCCTCTCCTCTCGTGGAACTTCCAGGAGGTCCTACTTTTACAGGGTATGGCCCACTGGTCACTATGGCACAGTCCCTAGGAGATGCTTTATAAAGTAGGCATCTGACCTCCTGCTCAGACCAACTGAATTAGTGGAGGTGGTGCCCAGAGGTCTGCAAACTCCCTAGAGTGCTTCAGCATACCAGTGCCTAGGAGGGAGCTTTTAGCCAGGGATGACTGCAGGCCCATGTGCTGAATGACTTTCTACACAGCCAGGTGGGTCTTGGCTCGGTGGGTAATGGCATCAGAACCTGGAGAGTCTGATTCTAGAGGTCAGGTAAGCACCCAGGCATCTGCCCCATATCAGGACCCTGGGCAGCTCAGACCCACTCTGGGCACCTCTGCGTGGCCATCAGCTCCATAGGTAATTCTGATGGAAACTCAGAGTTTGCATCTTCTGATTCAACTGATGAATGATGGAGACTGGCTAAGATGCAGGGACTTGTCCCAGGCCAGATGGTCAGCAGGAGGCCTGGCTGGAACATGGGTCTTGAAGCCACATCTGCTGTCTCCTGGCCAGAGGGGTAGGAAGGATGGCCTGTGTCCTCGCGGATGCTGACCACCCACAGGGTGGGGTGGTTTTGGTTGAGAAGACCGATCCCTTCACCTGCAGGTAAGGGTTGTGAAGACTTTGGTTGTGAAGACTTTACTCTGAGTCACCCAGCAGCGTGTGCCCAGAACTTGACGTGAGGGAGACTTAGAGCTGAGGGGACCAGGGAAGGAGGCTGCAGGGAACCTCAGGGCTGGCCCAGAGAGAATGCAATGCACACGAAAAAGTCAGATCTCAGGATAATGCAAGATTTACAGTGACACTGTGAAGAGGGGACAGAGGTTTCCCAGGTATCCCACACCTGGTCCCCAGGTTGCTAAAATCTGGCGTTAGTATGATCTATTTGATACACTAATGAGCCTGTCTTGACACTTTATTACTAACAAAATCCATGAGGTTTGAACTTCCTTCTTTTTATGTAACCATCCTTTACTATTTTAGGACCCTGTGTGCTTGGTCTGAAAACTCTGTGCTGGTTGAGTTGCCAGGCACTGTGCCCAAGGCCCCTGTGCATGTTGGCAGACTCTACGCCCTCAAGAGCTCTGGCTGAGGGATGCTGAGTGACGTTCACACAGGTGAAAACTTTACAGCCCTCAGGCTGATCCTTTGAGGTCAGCATCCACATTATCAGCCCTGTGCTGCTACTGACACTGAGGAGGGAGGTGACTGTCAAGGCAAAGGCATGACTCAAGTGTTGGGGCCCTAGGTGAGCCCCCAGTGTAGGATCCCAGTGTGAGACCCCCAGGGTGGGACTCCAGTGTAAGATCTTCAGTGTGGAACCTCCAGTGTGAGATCACAGTGTGGGACCCTCTGTATGAGACCCCCCAGTGTGGGAACCAGTGTGAGATTCCCCAGTGTGGGACTCCCCCAGTATGAGACCCCCAGTGTGACTCCCCCAGTGTGTGATCCCCTAGTGTGAGAGCCCCAGTATGAGTCCCCCAGTGTGAGACCCCAGTGTGAGTCCCCCCGTGTGAGACTCCCTAGTGTGAGACCCCCAGTGTGAGTCCCCAGTGCGAATCTCCCAGTGTGAGAGCCCCAGTGTGAGTCCCCCAGTGTGAGAGCCCCAGCATGAGCCCACCAGTGTGAGA
>NW_003852556.1:1853446-1855482 GCF_000181295.1 Otolemur garnettii | reverse complement strand
ACCCCAGTGTGAGACCCCAATGTGAGTCCCCCAGTGTGAATTCCCCAGTATGAGAGCCCCAGTGTGAGTCCCCCAGTGAGAGCCCCAGTGTGAGTCCCCCAGTGTGAGACCCCAGTGTGAGTCCCCCAGTGTGAGTTCCCCAGTGTGAGTCTCCCAATGTGAGTCCCCCAGGGTGAGACCCCCAGTGTGAGTCTCCCAATGTGAGTCCCCCAGGGTGAGACCCCCAATGTGAGTCCCCGTGTGTGAGTCCCCCGTGTGAGTCCCCCAGTATGAGTCCCCCAGTGTGAGAGCCCCAGTGTGAGTCTCCCAGTGTGAGAGCCCCAGTGTGAGTCCCCCAGTGTGAATCCCCCAGTGTGAGACCCCAGTGTGAGACCCTTAGTGTGAGTCCCCCAGTGTGAGTCCCCTAGTGTGAGACCCAGTCTTATACCCCAGTGTGAGACTCTAGTGTGAGACCCAGTGTGAGATCCCTGATGCAAAACCCTCAGTGAAGGGTTTGTTTATTCCTTTTTTAAAATTAATTTTTCTTATACATATGTATATTAGGTTTCCACTTTTGCCTTTACAGAATTAAAAAGGCTAAATTTAATGACAATAACAATATTTAACATAAGGACTGAGAACAAAAACCTCATAAAGAGCAAATGAAGATAAGTACAAACCCTCAGTGAAGGGTTTGACACAGGAATTCAGTGCAGCACCCCCAGGAGGGCACCACAAGGCAATTTCCCAGAATGAGTTGTCAGAGGGTTGTGAGGACTTTACTCTCAGCCTGGCAGGTCAAAATATCAGAAAAAGAGAAGAGAATGCTGTATGAAAGGCACTAAAACCCAGGAGTTTACATGCAGATTGGATTTCCCTCTCACAGGTGGGGCTGGGGATCCAATTTGTGGACAGTGCACTTGTCGATGTGCTGCACAGAACAGCAAGCTGTGGAGTTAGAATAACTACGCTGTGGGGTTATTACTCTGTGGGGTCAGAATAACTACGTCGTGGGGTCAGGATAACTACGCTGTGGAGTCAGAGTAACTACGCCTTGGGGTCAGGATAACTACGCTGTGGAGTCAGAGTAACTACGCCGTGGGGTCAGGATAACTACTCTGTGGAGTCAGAGTAACTACGCCGTGGGGCCAGGATAACTACGCCGTGGGGTCAGGATAACTACACCGTGGGGTCAGGATAACTACGCCGTGGGGTTAGAGTAACTACGCCGTGGGGTCAGGATAACTATGCCATGGGGTCAGGATAACTACGCCGTGGGGTTAGAGTACGCCGTGGGGTCAGGGTAACTACGCCGTGGGGTTAGAGTAACTACGCCGTGGGGCCAGGATAACTACGCCGTGGGGTTAGAGTAACTACGCCGTGGGGTTAGGATAACTACACCGTGGGGTTAGTTTAGCTACGCCGTGGGGCCAGGATAACTACGCCGTGGGGCCAGGATAACTACGCCGTGGGGTCAGGATAACTACACTGTGGGGTCAGGATAACTACGCCGTGGGGTTAGAGTAACTACACTGTGGGGTTAGTTTAACTACGCTGTGGGGTTAGAGTAACTACGCCGTGGGGTCAGGATAACTACGCTGTGGGGTTAGAGTAACTACGCCGTGGGGTCAGGATAACTACGCTGTGGGGTTAGGATAACTACGCCGTGGGGTTAGAGTAACTACGCTGTGGGGTTAGGATAACTACGCCGTGGGGTTAGAGTAACTACACCGTGGGGTTAGTTTAACTACGCTGTGGGGTCAGGATAACTACGCTGTGGGGTTAGAGTAACTACGCCGTGGGGTCAGGATAACTACGTTGTGGGGTTAGAGTAACTACGCCGTGGTGTCAGGATAACTACGCTGTGGGGTTAGGATAACTACGCCGTGGGGTTAGAGTAACTACACCGTGGGGTTAGTTTAACTACGCTGTGGGGTTAGAGTAACTACGCTGTGCGGTTAGGATAACTACGCCGTGGGGTTAGAGTAACTACGCCGTGGGGTTAGAGTAACTACGCCGTGGGGTCAGGATAACTACGCTGTGGGGTTAGGATAACT
>NW_003852556.1:1839302-1853153 GCF_000181295.1 Otolemur garnettii | reverse complement strand
AGGAGCATGTGGCTTTGTTACCAGGCCTGGCCCATCTGCCTGCTGGAGCTCCTTTCCATTTGGGTCAGTGCTACCTCAGGGATCCTCCTAGGCCTCTTCTTCCCTCTGTCTTGGCCATTGTATTCTAGTGGGCTGCCACCACAGACCAGTCCTCCTCCCACAGCTCCGCACAGACCAGTCCCCTTCCCCACTGGCTCCCCACAGGCCAGTCCCCCTCCCCACTGGCTTGGCACAGACCAGTCCTCCTCCCACGGCTCCACACAAACCAGTCCACCTTCCCATTGGCTTGCTGCATCTCTGCCCCATGGGTTCCTCAAGTGCCCCAGGGTCTTCCAGGCCACAGGCTGAGGGAGAGGGCTGCAGACACCATGCCAAGCACCCCGACCTCCTCCAGGCCCCACCTGGAGCTGACAGGAAATGCTAGAACCACATTCTCCTCCAGTGCTAGAACCACATGCTGCCTCCAATGCTAGAACCACATGCTGCCTCCACTGCCCACAGAGGGGGACCCCTCCCCGGTGGCAGAAGATGTAGGGGTGACGATTTTTATTTTCCCATGGAGGCCATATCTCAACCATAAGCTGTTCCCTGGGATTCCTCTCCCAACCCTGGAGAGCTGGTGTCCTCTGTTCTGGCTCCCTTAGCTGGATGGCCTCCGTGCCCTCAACACGGCCAGCCAAGGCATTGCTGGATTTGGGCAGCAGGTGCTCAGGACAGCTTTGTGGGAAGGCCATGGAGGCATCTTCATCCACCCGTGTGAGTGTGGCCTGTTTCTGTGCATTGGGGACAGGAACAAATGCACCTTCCAGATGTCACTTCTCATGTACCTGACACCATAGGAACCTTTTCTGGTACAGAAGCCACATTGGCTTAGTGGCTTCCCCCAGGCCACCAGCCCCTATCTGCAGTCACTCCGGCCAGGCTGCCTCAGGTCCCCTGGGGGGCCCACAAGGGTTTTGTGGAGCTGTGCAAGGAATGGCCCCTGATGCCCCTTAGAGATTTCTGGAACACACTGTCAACTCTGATCTGCTTATTTACTGGGGAGGGGACTTCTATCTGACCCTCTGTGCTTTAAGGACTCCCTCTCCATATGCCTGGGACACACGAGGTCCGTCTCAATTCTATTGAGAGTGGCAGGTGTACATTTAGGGGCTGAGGACACAGCCACCATGCAGGGCTTCTGAGCTCCCACAAGGCCACCCCTATCTGCACCCCTGCCCCTGTGCAGTCACCCCCACAGGTAGGTCCACTTTGACAAGCATTGGAGGGGCTCACCACACACATCGGACTTTATAAGAAGTAACTCATCCCCGTGTGAGCCACAGAGGGTCTGGGTGCATCTGTCACGTGCTTGCCTTGCTGTCATGAATGTGACCTGGCAACTGGCCTTAAATGAGGCTGCTCCAGCCACCTCACGACTGAACCCTGATGGATTCCACTTGAACTTTTTTTCTTTTAAGCTACTTTTCTTTAAGCTACTTAATTAGCACACACTTCCCACACCTGCCGTCAGCTGATGCCGGGAACTTGAGGTGTGGCTGCCTGAGGTCCCTGGGCAGGTGCTCTCAGCACACTCTACCACTGCACATGGTCCCTGTCCTGGCCAGTGCTGGTCCGCCTACATGGCCTCACATGAGGGCATGGAGAGGACACAGGAGGGACATGTCAGAGCTCTCGACGACCGGCCACATTCTTCCTCTGTGTGAAGACAGAGTGATTCTCCTGGCCACTGTCCCCTCTCGTGCCAGACTGGGCCTTCCTGGGTGGGGATCTCCTGTTCTCGCTCATAACCTGCTGCAGGGACCTCCTGCCAAGTGGTGCCACCCACCTTTATGTTCTGGGAGCATTTTTTAGAAGTATCTTCACAATCGTTATGTTCTTTTAACTTGGTGCTTTGGGTTTTTTTTTTTTTAATTAAATCATAGCTGTGTACATTAATACAGTCATGGGGTACAATATGCTGTTTCTATATACAATTTGAAATATTTTCATCAAACTGGTTAACATAGCCGTCATGTCATTTTCTTAGTTATTGTGTTAAGACATTTATATTCTACATTTAGAAAGATTCACATGTAACTTTATAAGATGAACCATAGGCGTGATCCTGCCAATCACCCTCCCTCCACCCATCCTCCCCTCCCTTGAGAACTCAAACGTATTAGCAAGAAAAGAACAAGTGGTCCCATCTCAGGGTGGGCAAGGGACTTGAAGAGAAACTTCTCTGAAGAAGACAGGCGCATGGCCTATAGATATATGAAAAAATGCTCATCATCCTTAATCATCAGAGAAATGCAAAACTTGGTGCTCTTGATTGCCACTTACTCGGATCCTGAAAGGTGAGAGAGCCCGAGGCTCGGGTTTCCACCGTAGAAGTGCTGTTCAGAGTTACCTGAGAGGATTGAATGTCCTGAACATTTACACCTCACAAGGCGATCTGATCTCGTCAAGACTTAGAACGACCTTTCTATTTGAGGGGCTTGATGTATAAATACTTCACCTAGTTAAATTTGTTAGCTTATTCTGTGAGTTTTGGTTTACAAACATGCTATTTGACCAAATGGGGAAGTTCTGTAGAGGATGTGAGATTTGGACTGAGCGTAGGACGGTGACATCTTCAAGTGGGGACAGAGCAGGGCATGACCTGTGCGGGGGAGTGGGTGACATGAGCCCCCTTCCCCTCCTAGCTGTGGCTTTCCCAGCATGTGGGCAGGACAGGGCTGCTGTGGATCCTTTCTTGTTTGGAAGCATGTCTTCTTTGTGGTTTTCCGGCTGTTCTGCCGTGGCTTCGCATCTGTAGAGGGTAGGATCATGCGTGTGGGAGGTGGTGTGTAGAATTACGAGGCCCTGGCTTTCATCAGGGACGTGAAAATCTATATAAGGAACGTTGAACAAAACAGAACTTCTGGGTGGAGAGCAGAGGCCTGTGAGTCATTTCAGCACCTGCTCCTGTGCCCTCCCTGGTTGAGGTGGATATAGTGTGTGAGCAAATGCTAACACTGTGAATGAACACGTCACACTCACATGCACACGTGAAAGTGTGCACGTGTGCAGATGTTAGATGGCTGTGAGCTGGAGTTAATGTGGGGCCTCCACGCTCATGCAAAAGTGTGCATGTGTGCAGCTGTTACACGGCTGTGAGCCAGAGTTAACGTGGGGCCTCCACGCTCATGCTCCCACGTGAAAGTGTGCACATGTGCAGATGTTTACACGGCTGTGTACACGGCTGTATACACGGCTGTGAGCTGGAGTTAACATAGGGCCTCCACGCTCACATGCACACGTGAAAGTGTACACATGCATAGATGTTTACACAGCTGTGAGCTAGAGTTAATGTGGGGCCTCTGAAAATAATTGGCCCACACTTAGGTTTTGTTTTGTTCTTTTCCTTAGAGAGAGGGTCTTATTCTGTTGCTTAGGCTGGAGTGCAATGGAGTCATCACAGCTTACTGTAATCTCCAACTCCTGGGCTCCAGAGAGCCTCCTGCTTTAGCCTCCTGAGTAGCTGGGACTAAACTTGCTCAGCACCATGCCCAGCTATTTTTTTACTTTTACATTCAGAAATGGGTTTCATTGTGAGGCCGAGGTTGGTCTCAAGTGACCCTCCAGCCTTGGCCTCCCAAAGTGGCTGGCTTCCAGTTAGAGACACCACCTCTCAGACCTGAGCGTGCCCCCAAGCCCCTAGCACCTGGTTGGAATGCAGATTCTGATTCAAGGGGCCTGGGCAGGGCTTGACATTCTGCATTTCTAACCAGTTCCCAGGAGATGCTGGTGTGGCTGCTCCATGGACTACACTCCGCACAGTCGAGCTCTGCCCCCATCTGCATGTAATGTTTCAAGACTTGCCGGGAGTCCAGGCTCGTGGGTCAGAGTGCCTGACGGCTGCAGGGTTGGGAGAAGCCTGTGATCAGAGCTGCTGCCTGGGTGGTGCTCTCCCTGCAGATGCTGCCTTCTCTGTGGCTGGCTGGGAGCGTCTCAGAACCCTGAGGCCACCTGTCCTAGGGACCGTCTCGGCCTTTGTGTACTTCCCAACTGGCCTCTGCTCTCCGGCTCTGCCCACCTCCACAGGCGTCCTCTGCTCCTCAGCAGCCAGAGCAACTGGAAATGCACCCTTCTGTTCAGGAGCCTCCAGAGTCTGTGCCCTGCCTTGCCCCGGAGGTAAAGTCTGGGTCCTAAGTGGCTCACGAGCCTTGTAGGATGAGGTTCCCATGCCTGCAAATCTTGCATCGTGGCTCTCACCTTGTGCAGCCATCATCCTTTATCATTGGACCCCAAACGCACATCACTGTGGTTGGTCTGGCTGTGGTATACCCATTGTGTATGTTATGTGACGTGGTAGTGGGGACTTAGTACCGTGTTCCCCTGAAAATAAGACACTGTCATATATTTATTTTTTCTCAAGAAGATACACTAGGGCTTATTTTCAGGAGATGTCTTATTTTTATTAAGTATAATAGAACAATCTACATTTATTCAAATACAGTTAAGTCATCTTCTTCTGGAACCTGACAGGGGGAGCCGACCTTGTTGGTGGTGTTGGCGCTAGTGATGTGTGAACTCCTTTGTCCTAGCCGTCTGCATGTGAGCAATAGGATGCCTGCGACCGTGGTTACCACATGTGTACCTGTGCAAGTGTGAATGGCTGGGAGAAAGGAGCTATGGCAGATAAAAGGTATTGTAGTCTTCCTTACCGCTCTACCCCGAAGTGCATGGCGTGGCTATGCAGATATGCTACATAGCCACACCCATCACTAGGTCTTATTATTAGGGTAGGGCTTATATTTAACAAATACATAGAAATCCTGCTAGGGCTTATTTTTTGGGTAGGTCTTATTTTGGGGGAGACATGGTAGGAGTGCAGTATCAGTGCTTCTGTGACAGGAATGTGTCATAGTAGGCACGAATACTCTTTATTGATTCCTTACTGTGTATCAGGCATTCAGTGGGCTTTTCTCAAATATTTTTTCATCTACTCTTCACCACACTGAATGCTGCAGATATGGCGGGCTCTATTACACAAGAGGGCATGTGGCATGGGAAACACTTCCACTGCATAAGGTTGCCCAGTGGTTAAATGTCAGAAGGGAGAGGTGTCCCCGAATCTCTAGTGGTTCAGAGATGAAGATGTTCAGGTTTGGTGTAGTGGTGGGGGTGTCTATGTGTGCCTGTGTGTCTGTATTTCTGTGTCTGTGTCTGTGAGTGCATCTGAGTGTGTATGTGGGGATGAGGGGGACACGTCTGATGTGTTGCTTTGAGAAGAAAGTAAACGGCCACTCCTTTACCTTGAGATTTAAGGCATCTGTGAGCTCCCTGTGGGACAGGGGTCTCTCTCTGTCTCAAATGTGGTTGCCCCACATCCATACAGAAGAGCCAGGCATTCCCCAGACTGTCTTTTTGATCCTTGGATACTGAAAGACTTGCAGTCTGTGGTACAACTGGAGTCAGTTTGCCTGACAGAGTGTGTTTTAAGCCACTTGAGAATTTAAGCGATGCTTGCGCGCTCTAGGATATCTAGCTGAATGGTGTATTGATCTCCTGAGTCAGAATCTGATTTGCTTTAAACATGATGACATTGAAATATTTAATTTGACATTCATAACCCACAAGTTTGAAGTAGACGAATCCCTTGTTAGCGTTTCTCTCTCAACAGAAGAATACCTGTGCAGCCCTATCACATTTCCCAGGTCACTCGTGTTCCCTGAACCAGCAAGTTGATGTCGTGAGCCACCAAACATCTTCCGTCTCTGGCCACCCACTTCTGACACCTGCTTCTTTAATGCCACCATGACTCTGGTTGAAATCAATGCTTCCCACAGCTGCAGGATTCTTTCGGGTCTTACTCTGGTTCCAGTGTCTCTGCACTATTCCTCTGTTGTAGCAACAGTGAAATCACAGCAGTTAAACTTTAAGGTTATTTACATAACAGGCAACAGAACTTTTCTACATGTTGTGGCACATTTAGAGTTTCCTACCACCAAACACAGGGGGCCCTTCCACCAGGTTTTGCAGGTGGAAGAGAAGAGTGATTTGAATACAGCATTTTGGCTCAAAGGGTGGATGCTCAGTCCGTCCCTGCAAATCTCATGCTGAAATTTGTGCCCCAGGGTTGCAGGTTGGACGGGGGATCCCTCACTGGCGTGGAGCCCTCCTGCTGACAAAGCGGCTCTTGCTATCTTGCTCCTGTCCCCTCACCTGCTCTCGTGCCTCCCCACCGCGGGATGCCCCTAGGGTCCTTCCCATGGCTGCATGCCCCCAGGGCCCTCCTCACAGCTGGACACTCCAGGGCCCTCCCCACAGCTGACACCCCCGGGTCCTTCCCTGGGCTCCTGCCCCACCTCAGGACACCGGGCTCCCGAGGTGCTTGCTCCCGGAGAACAGCTCCAAGGACAGATCACCACCTGTCTCTGCTTCAGCACCCAAATCCAACCTTTTTCTTTTAAAAACATTTCCTCAATCTTATAGATCCTTATGAATTTTACCTGAAGTTTATTGTCTGTTTCTAAGTCATAATCTCATCTGTTCATGTATCTTTTCACTTTACATCTAATGGGTTTTAAACTTTTAATTTTCCCCCTTTATCTTTTGAGCTTTTTATCTCAGTGGTTTTAGACTTAAATCTCATCACACTCATTTTATTTTCAATAATTTTCCAAGGAATGCACCTCACATGGGCTGACAGTGGAGTAAGTGCAAACATAGAACGGGCACTTAGCAGCCTCTCCGAAGAGATACTGTCATAGCAAGCACCTTACACCTGCCCAGGTGCGATATGAGTCGAGATCTGTATCATCTGCCCTTGGGATTTTGATTCTGTAGGTTTCAATTTCTACTTTCTTATCACTAAACTTAATCTTATTAAGTATAATTACAAAATAGATTGTAAATAAAAAATAGTACAAAATAAATATATGAATTAAAAAATAAAACTAATAATTGTGATTCACCATTCAGCTTGAAAGTAGAACGTCCTGGTCTCTGCGAGGGTCCTCTGACCACTGGGCCCCCGACTTGTTCTCTGACTACTGGGCCCCTGACTCGTCCTTGCCTGCAGAGGCAGCCTCTGCGAGGGTCCTCTGACCACTGGGCCCCCGACTTGTTCTCTGACTACTGGGCCCCTGACTCGTCCTTGCCTGCAGAGGCAGCCTTTGCTGCTCTGTGCATGTTATGCTTGTTTAATTTTCTTCATAATTTCAGCAAATATTTATGTTTTCATAACTATATTCTAAACAGTTTTTGTTGTTTGCTCCCCTCCATATAAATAGCATGTTATATTTTTGAGATTTTTTTGCTTTTCCGCTGCTATTTAACACCCTTCATTTATCCCTTCCCAGGTGATAGGCACTGGGGCACATACAGTGCTGGTGGCTTTTCCCCTGATCTCTCAACTCCCTGCGCTCCTAGCAGGAGGTCCTCCCAGGAGGCAAGGCTGGGGGGCGTGGCCAGCTCCAGGGGGTGTGGCCAGCTCCAGGGGGTGTGGCTAGGTCCTGGGGAGAGGCACCCCTAGGTTCTAGGGGCAGGCATGGTTAGGTCCTGGATATGAAACTTTCCAATACAGGCAAGTGACAACAAATTGTTTAATGAATTCCCGCCCCACCACAAGAGCAGCTCAGCTGTTTTGCATCTTCACAAATGCACGGTGTTGTCTGACTTTTTATTTTTAATTTATCTAGTAGGTATCAAATGGTCGGTAGTATGTCACTGCAGCTTAAAGTTGCACTTTGCAGGGTCATTCTGGACCTGGGGCCTCCTGTGTTCACTGCACACTCACAGTTTTGCACCTATTAAATGCCTGTTCTTACCATCTCATTTTTCTATGGGATTGATGGCCTTTCTCTTACTGACTCAAATAGCACCTTTAGAGTCTGAATATTGTTTCTTTGATAGTTCTGTGTTGCACTGACTTCTTCCAGTTTGTGACTTGCATTTTTAGTCACTGTATTGAGTCTTTTGATGATCAGAAGTACTAGATATTCGTGCAGTCGAATGTGCCCATCTTTTTTTCCTATGCTTTATGCTTTTTATGTCTTATTTAAAACAAAAAAACCTTTTCTATCTGAAATAGAAATTCCTTTAATTCCTTCTGAATTGAAAATATTCCTTCACTAGTAAGCTACTAATGCATTGGTTTTATATATGGTGTGAGGTAGAGGGCTCATTTTTTCCCTTTGGACTACCAGTCTCTTCTCTAACTCATCTTCAATACCAGTTCTGTGAGAAGCTGAGTTTCCACATGTGGTATATGTGGGTCTTTTTCTACATTCCATATTTTGTTTCCTTTGTTTGAGAGGCTTGTACCAATGCCACAGCATCTCGATCACCATAACTGGATACTAAGTGTCAATATTTGATATATGGTGTCTCCTGCTTTAAGGTGGTAATATAATAATTATATTTGTATAATTTTCAATTAAATAGCAACCTTGAAATTTTGTAGTAAACTCCATTAGAACAAAAATCCCATTTTCTTGTGACTTTGTTGGTGTTTCTGCATCTGTGTTCATAAAGGCTTTTGCTCATGTGAGAGTGACTTGTCCTGGTCCCCACAGTACCCCTGGTATCAATAACTGCGTCAGCTAATGAGCTGGAGAAGTATTCATTTTTTTATAATCTTTGGAATAGTTGTATGGTAAAATTACACAATGCTTGGTAGAACTCACCAGTAAAACCATCTTTATTTTTTCTGAATATATCGTCTTAAATATTGATTGAAGGTATTTAATGGTTACAGAATCATTTGGTCCTTTTTAGGTCAATACAGATGACTTGTTTTATGCAGACATTTGTCAATTTTACATTTTTTCAAATTGTTTGACCTAAATTTGTTCCTGACAACTCTAGGAACCTAACCATGCTGCTGCCTGTCCACCCTTGTCTACCTTTCACTTCAGCAACGTATATTTGATTTTCACATCTTCCCTTTAGCAACTTGTTACTTTTATTATTCTTTTCAAAAAGCCAAACTTTGGCTTTATTAATTCTCTGTCTTATGCCTTTATTTTCAACTGAATTTTATTTTGTTCTTATCATTTTCTTTCTTTTACTTTGTTGGGTTTATTCTGTTATTCTTGCAGTTCATTAATTTACAACTTTCTTCATTTCTTATGTAATAACTTAAGACTATAAATTTGCCTCTTATTCTGACTTTGGCTGCATCCTACAGTTCTTGATACTTAATTTTTTTTTTTATTATTGAGTCCAGAGTATTTACTAATATCCATTATGATTGCTGTTTTAGGCCGTGACATTATTAGAAGTGCCTTTCTTACTTCACAGATACATAAATTTGTTTTAAAATCATTTTGTTAATTTTGAACTTAACATATTACATTGAATTTTTGTATTACTACTGAGTCCAAAAATTATTCAGATTTCAGAAGTGCTAAAATAAGGAAAAATAGCATAAACAATGATAAGAAGTCACCGATTTTAAGGTATAGTCTACCTTAGAGATACTAAAAGCAGAAAAATTGTGTTGTAGAATCTAAAAATTTTTTTTGCAAACAGGCTTCATATGTTTATATTAATTTGTTCAAATATGTTACAATTTGCTTTATTTGCTAGCATATCAAAATTTGTAAATATTCCTTGAGTGTTTGAGAAAAACCCACATTTTATTCTATGCTTATATATATTCTTTTTTGATAGTGACATTTGAATACTTCATATCTTTGATTATTTTTATCTACTTGATCTATCAACTACATACAGACATATTTCAAAAATCTGCCACTATGATGCTATATTTGCCTATTTTTTATATAATTGTATATGCATCTTTGTTTAAAATATTGTAAAGCTGTGTAAGTAGGTCTAAAAATGCTTAAAGTTGATTCACTTTCCTGGTCATTGTATCTTTTATCAGTATGTAGTTGCTTCTTTTTCTTTAGGAAATACTTTTGTGGTAATTTTTTTTTTTTTTTTTTAGAGACAGAGTCTCACTTTATCACCCTCAGTAGAGTGCTGTAGCATCACAGCTCACAGCAACCTCCAACTCTTGGGATTAGGTGATTCTCTTGCCTCAGCCTCCTGAGTAGCTGGGACTACAGGCGCCCACCATGATGCCCGGCTATTTTTTTGTTGCAGTTTGGCTGGGGCTGGGTTTGAACCCACCACCCTTGATATATGGGGCTGGTGCCCTACTCACTGAGCCACAGGCGCTGCCCTGTCATAAATTTTTTATGCTCAATTAATTCCCATACATGTATCCACACCAGTTTTCTTTGGATATTTATTTGAAATATTTTTCCATCTTCTTGCTTTTTACCGGTCTATGACTTTATGACTTAGCTGTGTCTCTTGTCAACAGCATTCAGCTAGGATTTTTCAAGTCCCACCTAAAGATTGTAATTTTTTCACTGGGAAGTTTAGCCATCTCAGTACTCTCCATCAGTACTCTCGTGGATTTAGATTTCTTTCTACTATTTTATTTCATGCATTCTATTTGTCATATCTTTTCCAGGTTTCTTTTTTTCCTTCCATTCTTACCTTATTTTAAATTGATTTTTTTCCCCTTCCCATCTTATTTTCCAATTCAATTTGTAAGTAATACATTATATTTCTATTATGTTATTGATTATTATAGAAATATTAATTAACTATAGCAACTTAACAAATCTATGGCTAATATTTACCCTCTTTATAAATAATACCAGAAACGTAAAGTGCTTTCATTAAAATCATATGTTGTAGTTCTATTTCTTAGTTCTAGCTTGTTATTTTTAACCACATAAATTATATGTCATTATTTCCATAGATGAAATTTGCTTAAACTTATCCACACGTTTATTATCTTCCTTCTCACATCTCAGGACTTCTTTTCCAGAATCTTCTCTCTTTTCATAAAGTTTGCCCTACTTACCCTACAAAAATTCCTTTAATGAAGGTCAGCCATGGTTGTTAGACATGTCTTCATTTCATCATCATTTTAAAAAATACATTTAACTTATTTGCAATTTCAACCAACACTTATTTTTTCCCAGCATGTTGAAGATATTATTCTACAGTCTTCTGGCTTCCCTATAACTGCTGAGAACCTATCTTTCTAATTTTTGTTTGATTTTAGGACATCTGTTTTTTTTTGATGGCCTTTTAAAAAAGTCTTTCTTTGTCATTTGTATTCAACAGTTTTACCAGCTTGTGACTAAGTATGGATTATTTTAAATCTCCCTCATTGGAGTTCATTTGGCTAGCTAAACGTGAAAATTTATGTCCTAAAAAAATAAGAAAAAAGTTTAGCCATTATCTTTTAAAATATTTTCTCTCTCTCATTCTATTTTTCCTTCTAGAATACTGATAAGAAATACAGTATATTCAATTTTAAACTATATATTTAATTCACTATATTGTCCTATGTTATTTCTCTTTTACATTTTTGCATATTAGCCTACATGTCTCTCAAGATTTATTTTATGTTTTCCTTCTCTTTTTTTAAAATCTTTTTGCTCCATTCTACATAAGTTATTGGGAATTAAAGTACCTTCCAATCATATAATTCTCTCTTCAACTATATCTAGTCTTCTGCTTAACCTTTCTATTAAAATTTATATCTTTAATTACTAGATATTTTTGTTCTGTTAAAAATTCTATTTGATTCCGAAGCTACTGTTCTATATATGATCAAGGAATATTCAAGATATTGTTAATCCACTTCATTCATTGTTAAGTTCATTATCACCCGTACAAACATGGTAAGAGGCTTTACGATGGCTGTCTGGGATGTCGTTCGCCTCTCCTTGGTCCTTGACACTGTGCAGACGTTCATCATGACATGTCTTACACTAGCTTGATACAAATCCATAGTTCTTAAACCAAACCTGCCCACTGATACTACTTGGAGTTACAGCCAGTTTGTCAATTTAGGTAGGAATCCCAGGAATGAAATATAAAACCGTGTGATAGGGCCCCTGTCATTCAAATTAATATCAGTGACTGATACTGGTTTTCCATGAGCTGAGTTATTACCTCTAAAACAGCATGGAAATACACATGTTCTCTTATTGTCTCTCGGTTGGTAGAGTTTCATATCGAACCCTGGACTTCACTGATGGGAGACGTTCGCACGCTTCATCCCACCTGATGTCCACACACTTTGCTGTGGAAATATTAATGTGCTTTATTATGTTTGGTTTTTGAGATTCCCTGGATGTTACATAATGTGTGGTATTTGGTAATATTATCTTTTTATGAATTCTGAAAAACAATTATCCCTGGGATTTCAGATAAAAAATTGTGGTCCTGTAATTTTCATGTCAAAATACAGTATAGTTCTTGACGCACTGCTCAGCACACGGGGACCTCCAGTGAACAGGAGCCACTGCTGTGGCTGACTCTGCTGGACACTTCCCTGACTGTGGTGCTGCCTCAGGGGGGCCTGGGGATGAGGCGGCAGGAGATGTGGGGCTGGTGCTTTGCTATCTGTGATGGCTCATTTTCGGCGTGTCCAGCGTTAAGGCTGTGGAGGCATTTTAGGAGCTTGTTGGGCAGCAGTGTGGGTTAGAGTCAGCAGGATGGAGAATTCAGATCTAGATGGACCCATGGGGAGGGGAGGTCCTGGAATGAGGGGCCAGCTGACCAGGCAATCAGCCCCTGTGAGGAGATTTGAGAACTGTGTCAAAAATTACTGGGTATAAAGGAGCCATCCCCTTCCAGGAGGCGGTCTGAACCTAAGGGCTCAGCAGGAGGGAGTAGGAGAAGGATTTTTTTTCTTAATCAAGTTAATGAATACACACATTATCTTTAGAGATTACACTAAATGCTGTCAGTTTGGTAGCATGGAAAAAGTAGATCTTTGCTACTCTAAGCAATTTGGCAATATTTATCAACACTCTTAGAATGTCCGCAACCTTTAACCTACTTTCTCCACATCCAGAAATTAGTCCCCAAAAAATTATGTGAAATGAAAAACAGGCTTGTGCAAGAAGATGTTCTTCACCCCAGAGACACAGAGTGGAGGAAACCAGACAGATGCTCGTGAATGGTGGACTGGCGAGGTCATAATATATCTGATTTATGGGATGCTACGAAGCCAACTAAAATAATGCTTCTGAAGAGGTTTTTGATCATGAGTGTTTTATTTTTAAAGTCTTCTGTTTCTGTACTTTACATTGTGATAACAAAGTAATTTCCTAATAAAAAATAATAAGAAGAAAAAAGTCATACGTGAACAAGATGGAGCTGACGGTGAGGGTGCTGGAGCCAAATACCTTCCTGGAAGGGTGGTGGGAGGAGGCCGGCAGGGCTGCCTGGGTGCAGCCTTTATCAGCTCTGCACGGAGACATCGCCTTAGCCTCTGGCAGTCGGGAAGCCAAGTTGTATTTGGACTGATAGTTGTATCTAGGCCACAAAGTAAATAAGACTGACAATTTTTGTGAAGTAAACATATCCGCTTCCCCTACTAAATCAGAGCCCTTGCAGCCTCAGATATGTGGAAGGTTTTCTATTCCAAGAACCACAGTGATTAAGATCAAAGGTTTCTGGTTTCCGATGGATGTTAGTTCTGATTCTACAGCTAACTGGTGGTACATAATTTAACAACCTCTCTAAACCTCAGTTTCCTCATTTATAACAAAGAACTTGCACGGACTGGTTGTTATAAGGATCACATAAAACAATATTGGGAGCTTAACAGAACACCTGATACAGAGCAGGTGTTCAAAAATAACCGAGTTATTATCTCTGGTACATGTATAAAATAAGCCAGTCAAATCCATAACTCTGGCAGACATAATTATCATTTGGAAATGCTAGAAGAAACACAAATCTTAATTTGTGGCTGTGCCTTTTTACGAGGATCTGTACAGTTGTGTCCCTGTCCCCCGTGGCCCCTGTGGCCTCTGTGGTCCCCATGTGGGC
>NW_003852556.1:1838312-1838881 GCF_000181295.1 Otolemur garnettii | reverse complement strand
CTCTGCCTCTGCTAGTTAAGCACAGAATTTAAGACCCAAGCATGGCCTTCATGTGCTCTTTTTCTATTTTCTTCAGAATTAGAAGAAGAAATGAGGGGAGAGAGAGAAGAGAGAATATTTGGGGAACAATTTTGTAGCTTAGCTCCTGCAAACCTGCAAAACTGTGGCCCAGAGTGCTCACTTCCTGTCTGTTTTTAGGACTGTTCTGTCTTTGCCACTTGGTGCTGGTGGTGAAAGTAATTACACGCTGCTCGTGGCCCTTTACCTTCATTCTGTAATAGCAGGGTGAAGAATAAAGGATTCTTTGTAGGGACCTGTAGGGGACGATGGGTGGAGGTGCCATTTGGTCCCCGTCTGCCTCATGGGAGGCAGCGTATCGCGCTCTTGTCCACACTGGGGCCTGTGACTTCTCTGGACCTTCCAGGAACATGGTTTGTAGAGGCCGATCAGGGGACGTAAATGTTTTTAAGTATCAGTTGTTTCCTATGAGTTTTCCCATGTGAGGGGCAGCACCACGCTGCTCAGGTCGCAGGGCCCTGAGTCACAGAGTCTCTGTGAGAGGAGGAGAC
>NW_003852556.1:1824156-1837425 GCF_000181295.1 Otolemur garnettii | reverse complement strand
TCTGGTCTCTGCCTGCACCTCACTTGCGTCTGCCCAGTTATTTCTTAGAATCCCATAACTGGGGGGTTCAAGGTTTTGGGAAGGCCTAAAGCTTACCCAGTATATCCCCCATTACGAAAAGATGACAATAAATTATTAATATCAAATAGTTAAAACCCTTAGGAGGGGACAGGCAGGAGGGGCCCAAGTGTGCCTGTCAGTGGCTTCCTGACAAATCAGCCATGGCAAGAGCTGACCCTGGCCAGGCACTCTGGATGCGTGTGAGCAACAGGATAAGTGCCCCCATTCTGAGCCTTTCTTTCCATCACAGCTTGGAGGGAATCTGCGGTACTTGGCCATCCCTGCTCAGAGAATGTTTTCCTGAAGCCCCTGGGGCAGATCTAGCCCCATGCACACCCTCCGCCTGCCTCCCCTCTGCAGGAAAGAGCCATCTCTTTCTAGGGAAAATCTGAGAGGCTCTGGCATTCTGGGCACAAGACGCAAAGTTTGAGATGTATTGTGTTCTGAGTAAAGCAGTGAACCCACTTACCAATGACTGGGAAATAGCCTTGAAGAGGGGAGAGAGATGCCACAGGCCTGCTGGAAGGAACAAGGGATAGCACACTCCCTGAGGCAATCCCTGTGTGTGGTCTAATTCCAAAAGCCATTTCTCTTTTATTTTCTGTTTTCCCTTTTGGTGTATGTGTTGCATTGTCCTGAGACTAGGAAACAAAAAGAAAATAGGCAGAGAACTTGAGGTAGGTGGCAGACAGCAGATGCACACGAAGTGCCTTGTTGTGGACCTGGGCCCAGAGCCAACAAGGGCAAAGAGCTTAAAAAGTGCAGGTTGGGGCTCAGTGCCTGTAGCTCAAGCAGCTAAGGCACCAGCCATATACACCAGAGCTGGTGGGTTCGAATCCAGCCCATACCTGCCAAACAACAATGACAACTACAACCAAAAAATAGCCGGGTGTTGTGGCTGGTGCCTATGGTCCCAGCTACTTGGAAGGCTGAGGCAACAGAATCGCTTAAGCCTGGGAGTTAGAGGTTGCTGTGAGCTGTGATGCCACAGCATTCTACCCAGGGTGATATAGTGAGGCTCTGTCTCAAAAAAAAAAAAAAATGTACAGCTTGGGGGGAATTTGTTGTGCCAGTTATCAAAATGGAATATAAGCTCAGTCATACTCTTTGTACTGGATATGAAAACAGAAACGGGTGGATAGTTGTGGCTTGTTGCCAGGAGTATGGAGGCAGAGCCCAGAGGGAGGCTCTGGGGACCCCGTGTTGGCCCAACTCTCTGCCACATCCCAGTGCCTGGCCCGGGGACTGGTATAGAGTGGACCCAGTGCAGTTTTGTTGAGGGACAGGTTTGTGATGGGGCAGGATGGGAAGTGGGACTCCAGGGTGCAGGCTTGAAACCAGGAAGAATTAGAAACAAAGGAGAGGCTGGGAGGCTGGTGTCAGAAAATGAATGTTTCCAAGAACAGGTGGAGGGAGCCGGAGCTGCTGCTGGGAGGCTGGAGTCAGAAAATGAATGTTTCCAAGAACAGGTGGAGCGGAGCCGGAGCTGCTGCTGGGAGGGAGACAGAGCATTCCTTGCCCCTGAGGTGACTGTGACCAGTGGCTCAGGGACCCTCGGGGAGCCACCTCCACTGGAGCCCAGCATGGCCAGCTGTTCTGCCTCTGTGCCCAGCAAGGCCACTGCATGTGCACCACTAGGGAACGCCACCCTACGTGGCTGACTGACCACCCCGTGGTTGAAGGAGAGGGATGGAGTAGCCTGAGAATGTTTGGATTTGTATGAAGAACAGCTGAGGTAGCGTAGCGCTAGGCTGTCATCACAGGACCAGACAGGACCAGATCCAGAGTTGTGTAGGATGTGAGCCCACACCTGACGTCAGCAGGAAGCTCAGCATGGGGGAGGGGGGCAGCCTTGCAGCTGCCACAGTGACTTCCCGTTGTGACAGAGTCCAGTGGAAAAATTAATTAAAGAAAGCACTGCTTAAAGCAAATTGCATTCTTTTTAAAGCCAAAGGAAATTATGTTATAAAATAAGTGTGCTAAATTATAGGAGCATAAACTATAGTCAACAATAAAGACACAGATATTAAAGATTCTCAATGGGTGGGGAGAATCTGGTCTCTCAGAGTTCAGATCTAAAGGTCAATATGGCGTTTCCATCGAGCAAATGGTAGACGAAGACTTGGACTCGCGTTCAGACAAGAGGAGGCAGGAGCAGAACACTGTAAGCATGTGGTGTAAAACCACGAAAGAAGAATGATTTCCAAATTATGATTAAACTAGTAAACATGGAAAAATAAATATATATGCCAAGTGTGAGAGGCTGGATTAAACAAGCCCGCCAGGACTGCTGGGGGGGGGAGCGGGAGGCAGGAGAAGCAGAGGCCTCCCTCGGAGCCGGGTTCCCAGATCAGGCCGTGCAGAGCCTTACGTGACCACGATCCCACGTTAAAACAACACCTGACGTGTTTCCTGGCCCAGATGAGTTTGAGAAGGATTCAGGCAGTAAGGCCAGCATGCCGGAAGCCCACTGAGGTTTCTACCTGCTCTGCCGGGTCTCTGATGTCCTGCGTTCCGGAACGTTCTGTCTCCACTGTGGTTGTTTGCTTCCTCTTTTGCGCCCACCGCATGTTGACCATAACCCAGCTGTGACACCCGGCATATCCTGGCGCAATAGCTGCTGGCACCCCTGGGGCCACTTTGCTGGATATGGGCACACACGTCCCTCCTCAGTGAGAGGGGCAGTGGTTACTTGCTGTTTCACAGAGGGGGCGATGGCCAGATAGTGGGAGCCCAGGAGCCCAGCCCTGCCCACAGATTACGCTGACCCTCTGTGTTCAGGTTCGTAACATAATTTCTTGGCACATGAGAAATTTGGGTTCTAGGTCCAAAGTGCATTCAGAGAGACTTCTTCGTACTTTTTTTTTAAAATTATATTAGATATGATTATTCTAAATGGAAAAATAAATGCTTGCCAATTGTAGGAAAAGTGCATATTTTAAAGAGAAAATAGAGACTATAATGTATGTGAAGTCTTGCATTTTACACTTAGCATTTTGTCATGAGAATTTTCCCATCTCATTAAATGCTTCTCTGAAATGATTTTGAATATTATAGAGTAGTCCTTTATATAAATACATAGTGATTAACTTTAAGCTCATTCATTTCAAACTATTCTCTTGATTAACATTTGGTCTTTCTTCCCAACCTCTGTTTTGATATTAAAAAATTACAATTTACATCTCTGGTCAAAATCTTCATGCACGTTTCTGCTTATTTTCACAGGGGCAAGAGTCAGAGGTGGACCTGCTGCTGGGGATGCTCCTGAGGAGTCCAAGCCTCCCGGGTCTGCAGCTGGCGCTTCTCACAGGGGACACCCTCACCTCAAGGTAAGACGGCGGTGCAGACCACCAGCTGCACTTGGACACCTGAGCATGCCTACTTTTTGCAGTCTTTTTCATTTTGGCCACTTAAACAACGATAGCTAGCTTTAAGTTGTGGTTCCTTGGTTCCTAGTAAGATTGAACTGCTTCCCTGTGTGGCTGTTTACTACTGGCTACTGGTTACTGCTTCCCTGGCTGTTTACTACTCTGCCTTTCTGAATTGTCCACTCGTATCCAAGGCCCATTCTTCTAGGGGAGATACATTTTTTCCTATTAATTTGCAACTGCTCTTTACCTACGGACCTATTTGATAGTATCGGGGCATGACGTATTTTACATATTTTCCCTGTCTATTTTTGATATTAAAAGGTACAGAAACCTTAGGTTGTCAAATCCATCAAGAGTCTCCTTAGTGTTTTTCCTTCAATGCCATGTTTATAAGATCTGTCTCCACAACAGATGTTTATATAAAATTTTTGTTCTGTGGTCCGTTTGCGACTTTGTTGTTGCTATAATTCATCTGGACTTTATTTAGAGGGTGCAAGAGCAAGCGTTGAGAGGTATTTATTTATTATTTGTAGCTAAATAATTACTCAAGCGGAATTTATTGAGTAATTCAGTCTTTTCCACTGATTCAAAAATACATTCTCATATTACATTAAGGAATAATATGGAGTTCGGTTTTTTCCCACTTTTTTGTCTGTTCCCCTGATGGTTTACCAGGCCACCTTGCTCTGCTGTAGCCGTGCACATCACACATGCTGTGCTTTGCTGAGAGCGGGCCACGCCCTGCCCTGTGTTTTCTTCCCCACTTGTACGTCCACATCCAGTGTAATGCAACTTAGTTGAGTTGCAAAATTATGGTGTTAGAATTTTTACTGAGATTTCATTCAGTTCATTAAATAATTTGGGGTGAACTGACATGTTTATAATGTGCGCAATGATTTTACTATCTAGGAATATTATATGCTCCTTATTTAATTTATATTTGCTTGATAAAGACATGTTTTTCATCACATTTACTTCAGTGTATTTTCACATCATGTGGTTATTTGGAGTACCTTTTTCTTTATTGCTGATATGTAGACATTGTATTAATTGTGTGTATTTAGTTTGCTATTTGCAATCTAAATTGACAGCAAAGTTTGCTTCACTTTGCAATTTATATACTTACTTATTGAGAATGGTGGGATTGAGACTGCTACAATAACCACGGTGGTGATGTCACCTCCTTTCCAGCTCTCCCAGGTCCCAAAGCTGGTATGACTCCAGGCGCTGCCTGGTTTGGCCTTGGAGAAGGGTCAAGAGCACTGGAACAGTCTCAGCCTCTGAGTCCCGGTGTGGCTCTTGTGTCCTGTGTGAAGTTTTTAAAAATACGTGTTTGGTTCCCACTGACCTCCATCTGACCTCTGATGTTCTAAGCAGCTCTTGCTATCATCTCTCTCTCTAAGTAAATTATATATTTTACACCTAATTGATTTGAAACTTAAATTTTTAATGTCTTTAGTGGCTGCGGTTAGCGTCTCTAAGACCTGAGTTAAATCTATACTTCTCTATCTGTGTTACCTGTGTAAGATCAGGAACTGGCTTCTCCTCCCTGAAATGCTTTCTAAGATTTCTTTAAAGTGCAATCTGAGATTTTAAAGCCAGATATTAATGATTGTGAAGATGATCAATCATTTATAATACTTTACTTGCCAAGAATATTTCTTATATTTGATCTTGGAATTCTATTAACAATTACATAGACTTGGTTTTGGGTCCTGTTGGAGGTCCCCACTGTGGTCGGAAGGTTGAGAAGCGTCTTCTTTCTGAATCTGCATGGCGTGGTGCCTTTACCCAGGGCTGGCCCTCACTCCCTCAGGGTCACTGTGACCTTGCTTCACAGTCCTGTGGCCCCTTTGGGACTGACAGCGCCTGGCTTAGCTGTTTGTGTGTTTTACCTTCAGTGCTGAAAAGCTGACGGGAGCACTCTCTCTACTCTTGAATCTGGCTCCTGGTCTGGGCTCAGGTGTCTCCCACTCCGTCCCTGGTGAGCTTTGGGGGAAATTTCTGTTCAAAATCAGTGTTCTCTTCACTTGTGGTTCTTCATGTGAACCATACTTTTTTTTTTTAAACTTATTTGATTTTAACTGGGACTCCTGAAAGGAGCTGGAGCTGGCCTCCCCAGCTATGGAGGGGGACACCTGTGTCATCCCTGGGCTCTTCTGCACTTTTAATGATGATTTCAGTGCTGCTGTTTCGCACCCAGATCCTCTGCGTGTACTTCTGCTCCCCCGTGTCCCTGAGCGCGTCGTCCTGCGCAGCCCCTGTCCTTCCGACTTCCACGCGGCCCGTGCAGCACGGATCACTGCTTCCCTGGTCCGTGGTGGGAGCTCTCAGTTCGCCTCTTCCTTGTCGCTGGAGAATCCCCTATGTCTCATGCTGTTTACTGTCCTGGCTCATGTTGAACAGCAAGCGGGGCCAGGGTGCAGGGGCTTGACCCGGGTCCTGTCTGTTTGGGGAGAGAGATGTCATTTCCTCTCAGGTGATATATGAACGAATCACACTGCGTTCCTGTAGGTTCTCAGCTGCATGTCTTGTTCGGACGAGGGATGCCAACCTGTTCCTCGTACACACATAGAGAGAATCATGTATTTGGGAGGACACAGCTAAAATTAATCATCTTTCTTCCTTTTTCTAAGACTATGCATGAAAATTCATCCCCTAGAGCACACGACTCTTTCCTCTCTTTTTTCCAAAATATGTTGCATTTCCACCTGGATGGTTTACACTTTGGGTCACAATAGCCCCAGAAGGGACGCAGAGAGGGACTGTCCTGGAACCTGCCTGGGGAAAACGTCCCACCCATCGCAGATGGCAGGGGAGGCAATGTGTGTGTCTTCCTGATTTAAAACATGGCATTTTGGACTGTTGCAGACATTTGCAAAGTTTTAGGTTTTATCTCCATGAAATGCTTTGGCACCACTACGTAATCATAATTAACAAACAAGAAAAAAAGCTTTATTAAGATGTTTCATGGAGTTAGCCACATAAAAGACCTTCTTTAAACCTTACTGTGGGAGGGAATAAAGTTTCACCATCTGTATCTCCATATTTACTCAGATAGTAACTCTGACAATGTGCATGGAATGTGACCCGACCTTGAAGGGGTACCAAGAGCTGGAGTGAGAGGAGGTGGATAAAAAGTTTCTAAATGCTCCTGCTTTTTAGAAGGGGAAGAGGGAGAGATGAGTGTCAGTCCTTACAGTCTGGTTAATCAAGAACTATTTGAAATAATTAGCATCTGTGTCACATGTAGCCCAGTCCCTCTGTGAGGCAGAGGTGAGACAGAACAGACTCTATGTAGAACACACATCACTGACACACCCAGAGAACATGTGTATCTTTTGGTTTTCAATTGAACACTGTCCTGATATTGGAAACTCCCCACCCCCACGCCGAGGCCATGTCTGCAGAAGGTGGATTTGTGCCTGGGCACCACAGTAGGTTGTTTCCCTGAATTAGCAGCTGCGGGGTGCCTGGTGTGTCATTGGTGCCCGGCCTCCAGTGGCTAGGTGCAGGTAACTGTCACTTTCAGGGCTCAGCAAGACTGCTAGCCCACCACTGTGCAGGCATATGGGGGGCTGCAGTGGCCAGCCGCTGTTAGGTGGTGTGGGCTGGTGACTTGTGTTGCTTACTTGAGGGAGTTTCACTTGTAGGTGGCTGCAGCTGGGTCCTGCCTCTGTGCAGAGGCAGGCAGTGCCCAGAAGGGTGCTGGCCCCTGGGCTCAGGCCCAGCTGGGGGCCCTGGTGATGCACAGCAGACACACAGCACGAGCAGAAGTGAAGCTTCTCGCTCCACAGAGTCGCTGACACACCTGCCCTTGCAGTGGCATCCACCCACCTGTTGTGACCCGTTTACGGCACCACATGAAGAATTTCAACCGAATCAATGGCCAGACCACAGGAAGCCCAACTCACTCTCTTGGACACAGATTCCCCAGTTACTGTCAGCGTGGGAGACAGAAGGGCCCCCCAAAGATGCCTTCACCCTGATCCCTGGAACCTGTGACCATGTTGCAGGATACAAAAGGGACTCTACAGAGCTGAGGTGATAAGTCTGTGGAAATATGTCACAGAGGGCTCCTGTCCCAAACCTGGCTTGTCTGCAGGATGTCTTCCTGAGTCTCTGTCCTGGGCCACTGTGGTCTCTGGTGAGAAGCCCCTGTGTGTCCTCCATCAGAGGCTGCCCTGCAACTGTGCCACCCACAGACCAACCAGTGTAGAAAAAGCTCGAGTCTCGGTAACCTGAGTCCAGTGGCCTCCATGTGCCAGAGATGCAGAGCTCAAGTCTGTGGGCAGTGTCCAGGCGGCCTGTGGGCTCGTAGCCTGGAGGTAGCAGGGAGTCTGGGGCTGGGGGACAGGGGAGGGGCTCAGCCCACAGGGTTTGCAAAACTGGCCCCTGTGTGGCACCAGGCACAAGGCTGAAAGTCAGCCCTTTATTTGCATGGATTTACCTGCTTCACATCCTGTATGTTTCATTCTTAGCATTAATAACACCAGTGATAGGAGCGTTAGCTCACTTGTGCTGAGTGCTTGCTACGTGGTAGGCACTGTCAAAACACTTGACTTGGCATCTCACAATCTTCCCCTCAGACATGGAATGGAAGTTCTTCTTACATAACATCAACTTTAGAGTTTGGTGTTTTTCCTGTCCTCTTCCTTAACTGATTATCTTAAAGGCAGAGCCTTGGGTCTGTGTATAAGTCTCCTAGACATGGCCTGGCTGTGTGACTTCATCCCCTAGGACCCTTGGTTTTAGCAGAGAAAAGCCCAGCCTGGCCATTTCTGGGGTGCAGAGGCGAGGCCCAGTGGGCTGCTGTCTGCGTCCCCTTCCCTTGTGAGTTTCTGGGACAAGCAGGAGCCACGTAGAGGCTCTTGTGTTTCCTTCCAGCCTCCAGCTCATCCCCGGGCAGAGGTCCCTTCGCATGACCTGGTCCTCTGGCCACAACAGAGTTCCACTGTTTTTTCAAAAGGAGTTTGTGTCTGGTCTGATTTGTGTGCAATCCCAGTCTGCTCAGCCCCGCTGCCCACAGGTCGGCAGCTGGTGGCGAGGCAGGTAGTAGTGGCGGTTCACACCCTTGCCACGGTCCCAGGGCACAGTCCTTGCCACCAGACCTACCACAGCAGCCTCCCCCCAGCCTTGCCTCTTGTGTCGACTGTGGACCTTAATTCCCTGGGTCCTAGTAATTCAGATTGTGCTATGAGTTCACACGCAGTGATTTTCTTGCTGCTTCCTGGATAAGGCCCGGGTTCCTTAGAACAGAACACAGGATGCTCTGGACTCAGCCTCCATCGTTTTCTCCGTCCTTGTCCCTTGACACCTGTTCTCACTGTCCTCCTTCCAGTCCTGTGCACACCACATCTGTTCCCGAAACACCTGAAGTCTCCAGATACATTATCTTGATCCTGATCTTTGTGCCCAGGAACAGAAAGTGGCCCTCCCTCTTCCTTTCTTGATGAATCTAGTTGAGTCTTTACTTTTATTTTAGTTTAAAAGGCAAGTTATTCACCAATATTTGCACAAAACACAAAAGTCCTTCATGACCAATATTCCTCCTCAAACACAAATACTGTCAACTCTTCCTTCTTGTTCCTTGGTGTTTACCTCCACATTTCTAAACACAAGCTTTTAGGTTGCTCTAAAGAGCAATTACTTTACTGCCTATAAAGAAGTGAATTAGCTTTCTATTGGCACATGCCGCCATCTTCCCAGGGTGAGCACGGTCTGCTTTAGAGACTCACAGACTGTTAGGTGACTGTGCATGCTGTTCTCAGCTAATCTGTGCAGGAACCATGACTGCTTTGCCTTTCCTGCACAGATTTCTTGGACTTAGTAATTGTTTTATAATTGCTTTCTATCTATTTATAATGAATTATAACTAAACTTTCCCCTAATTATCATAACACTTTCGTGTAGACCAGGTACTTTATCATTTTAATCTTCCTAAATAATCTGTCCTGGAATCTCTAAGCTCTTCTCACCTAGCCTTGTCCCTAGTTGCTCCCTTGGCCTAGAGGACTTCCTGGACTCCCCCTCCCACCATTGTCTGGAGGTTCCCTTCGCCTTTCTGCATGCAGGCCTCTTATTTCCTGGGCTGAGTATCTGTCTTCCCTAGATCACTCCTTCTTTTTGTTGGAGTACTTCCTTCAGTAACTTTCAGATAAACTGTACATGAGAGATACATTTTCTAAGACTTTATATGTCTAAAATTTTTCATATGGGATAGATAGAGAAGTCCCAGCATAAAATAATTTTTATCCACAATTGTGAAGGAATTTTTCTACCATCTTGCAGCTCTCTTGGTTGATGTGGAGAAGACTAAGGTTGTTCTGATAATGTTCTGATCTTCTGTAAGTGGCCTTTCTTTTCTTGTATGTTCTGGAATTCCATAGAATAGTACTTTGATGTGGATCTGTATTAGTCTAGCCCGTTGTTCTGGGCATGTGGAAGTATTCCCTAACTTGGAGAGTGGTGTCCTGGGAGTTTCCTGGGATTGCTGTGTTGACCATACTCTCATCTCTGTCACTTCACTGCTGCTCTCTAGAAGCCTATTATTTGGATGTTGGACCTCCTGGACTAATACTCCAACACTATCTTTCCTGCCTATTTTCGATTTTTAAATTTCTATTTCTCTGTGTTTTTGCTCTACTTTCTGAGAAATTTACTCCACTTTATTTTCTAATCTTTAAGGTAAGATTCATTCGAGCCATCCTGTATTTAATTTCACCCTGGATGATCCCTTTTTATAGCCTTCTGTTCTTGTTTCTTTGATGTAATGTCTGTTATCTCTCTAGGGATATTAAACAGTTTCTATGATGTTTGCTCCTTCTCTAATGGACTCTAACTTTTCTAAGTATATGTTCTCTGCTTTCTTAGTTGTTTCTATCTCTGCATGTTCAGTGAGAGCCTCTGCTCACATGTCTGATGATCCTGGTTCTTTGCCTATGTTTGTGAAGGAGGCACTGAAATTACTCTAATCTTATTTTCTAATCTTTAAGGTAAGATTCATTCGAGCCATCCTGTATTTAATTTCACCCTGGATGATCCCTTTTTATAGCCTTCTGTTCTTGTTTCTTTGATATAATGTCTATTATCTCTCTAGAGATATTAAACAGTTTCTATAATGTTTGCTCCTTCTCTAATGGACTCTAACTTTTATAAGTAGATGTTCTCTGCTTTGTTAGTCATCTCCATCTCTGCATGTTCAGTGAGAGCCTCTGCTCACATGTCTGATGATCCTGGTTCTTTGCCTATGTTTGTGAAGGAGGCACTGAAAGGTTACCTGGATGTTCCAGGCATCTGAGCAGCTCTTCATGATGTGGGGTTGACTGAGGGGGCTACTCTTCCCTTAAGTTGGGGAACTTCAGTATCAGTATTTTCAGGTCTTTTTTCTTTCAGAATCAGAGATTCTGCTATCTGGACTGCATATGGCCTGATAACTCCTGTTCTGAGAACTAAGCAAGGCACAGACTAAATATGTGCAGCCACTTGTTCCTCCTGCCTTCCATGTGGCCGTAGCACAGACAGCTGTGGCGCCATCTGCCACTTCATTAGACCTGCATTCACTCCTCCCTCCTGCCTTCCATGTGGCCGTAGTCAGACAGCTGTGCCGCCCTCTGCCATTTCCTTAGACGTATGTTCGTTCCTTCCTTCTTCCGTCCATGTGGCTAAGGTGTGCAAAGATAGCCATGCCGCCCTCTGCCACTTCATTAGACCTGCGTTTGCTACTTCCTCCTGCCATCCATGTGGCTGAGGTTTGTACAGATAGCTGGACCACTGTCTCCCGTGTCATGCAGTGCACAGGCCACCCCAGCTGTCTGCCAGCCAGGGAAGGGCACTCAACAGCCTGCGTGTTGGCAGTGGGATCTTGGTGTCTGTCCACGCTTAAGAGACTTTCAATCAGCTGCCTGTTTCTGCCCCCACCTGATGCACAGCTATCTGGGGCACTATGCTGGTAGACTCTGAGCCTCAGGGGGTCTGTGCTGCAGTGTCGACCACTCTGGACTCTCTCCACTGCCCCGCCAGCCTCCCATGCCCATTGTCCACCTATAGCACAGCCCCCCAAACCATGTCACCACTCTTTCCTCTTCATCCTGTTGGGTTTGTGCCTTTAAAAGCAGTCCTTGAGAGCATGACACCATCCGCCATGCTCACAGGGACAAAACACACCCTTGCCCCTCTTTACATCTCCCACAACCACCTGGCAAAATCAGTCAACCCCCCCTTTACTTTTTCGGGACCACCATCCAACTTTATTCACCTTGTCTAGGCCTATCTTCAACTAGACAAAACGTCCCTTCACTGCAGGGACTGAGTCTCAGTTTACTCAGTCAGTCCCTGGTGCCGAGCCTGTCACTTACTCAGGCATTCACTCATCAAACATTCATAGAATCATGGTATATACTTAAAATTGGGGGCTTCAAGGTAAAGAAGACAGGGCATGATATTGAGAGCTTGCTTCAGCCTTGCAGGGTCCTGGGGGAAGCAGGTGTGTGTGTGTGCACTTACATGCGCACATACACACGTCACCGTAATCAGCGGTCAACAGAATCAATGACACATTCTTTCCTAAAGTGTGAAGAGCTGATGTGGGGACCTGGGCCCCACCCTGCTAAATGCAGAAGATTTTCTCTGAGTTTCTGAAATGTGTGAAATATATTGGTGTTTGCTCATTCTTCACGGCTGTACCTCTCAGGCAACAGAAACCAAGTTGGGGTAGATCTGTCCAGCAAGTTCCGGGGGACACATAGGATCCCATTAGGTTCACTCTTTTTCCCACAGTGCCCCACGCATGGCTCCCTCAGAGTACCTGCTAAAGATTGAATAAATGTGGACTGATTGGCTGGCTGGGTGGGTATGGGCTGGGAAGATGATGGGAGGTGCTGGGTGAGTGAATGACAGATGGGCAGACAGATCTCGACTCTGAACCAGAAATCCTAAAGTCTGACCACTCTGTGATGGTCAGGTGACATGAGGCTGGGGGACACTAGCTTCCTGAAGTGACCTGCACCAGTTAAGGGGGGGGGGGTCCCTGTTCTCCATGGTGTGCTGCCCCAAACATGAAGCTCCCGTGAGATGGTCATTCCAGTGGATTTCAGCCAGAATGGATGGGCGGTCAGGTGACCCTTCTGTATCATTTCTGCTCTTCAATTTTTCTATGCCTTGAGGACATGGGCTGGGAAAATTAGCTGACCCTTCACTTACTCCATTATATTAAAGCACTAACATTTCCTCAGAAGGAAAGGACTTTGGAATAATCAGAACTTTATCAACTGTTCTTCATTCATTCTTGTTGTTTTTTTTTTTTTGCAGTTTTTGGCCGGCACTGGGTTTGAACCCACCACCTCCAGCATATGGAGCCAGTGCCCTACTCCTTTAAGCCACAGGCGCCACCCCATTCTCCATTTTTTTTGTATGTCTGAGATTTTTAGTTAAATCTGGCTTCAAAATTCATTTTGTCTTGAGAAAAACAAAAGGAAATCCTGAGAAACAGTAGGCAATTCTGAGTGTTTGAACATAGACTTGACTTACCCAGATTACTTAGTCCCTGGCAGAGGGAAGGAAGTGTGGAACATCTATGTCTATGTTGCTCCTGGCCAGGCTAGTGACTCTCAACAGTTCTTAGCAGGAGCCTCACTGCATGAGAATCCTGGAGAAATGTCTGATTGTCCCTCCTGGGGGTGTACTTCTGCAGCAAGCGGGTGACAGGCCAGGTGTGGTAGCACTGTACCATGCACAGGAGAGCCTACTGTCCCTCGCACACATGCAGGCCCCCCACGCACACACATACCCTTTGTGTACATGCATGCCCCTCGTGCACACAAATGTCTGTCACGCACAT
>NW_003852556.1:1807891-1823846 GCF_000181295.1 Otolemur garnettii | reverse complement strand
TACACACGCATGCCCACCGTGAATACACATGCCCCTCATGCACATGCATGACCCTTGTGCACAAACATGTCCATCATATGCACACACACCCCTTGTACACACTCATGCCCCTTGTGTACACTTATACCCCTCACACACACACACTCTGCACAGAATCATCTACTCCAACGTATCAAGAGAGCCGTTTGAGAAAGCCTCATCTAGATGCAACAGACGCGACAGAAGCCCTGACGGGCTTGTGACTGGTAGGAGAGAAGGGGAAGCCTGTGTTCTCTGTGGGCAGGTCACACGTGGAGCAGGGCACCTGCCTCTCAGGGTCCTCAGCCACCTTTCCTTGGGAGCACCACCAAATGATGGAAACTGGCCAGGATTGTTTTCTGGTTCCTTTTTCTTAAGAACTGATTCACCTACTAAATCCTATAATCTGGTAAGACAAAGCCTGGAATAAAATATCAAGTTCACAGAAGGCTACTTGGGGAAAGGCAGAGACAAGAGCAGCCAGGTGTGTCCTCCTTGCGGGAGGAGGAAGAGGCGGTGTTGCCTGAGCTCGTGCCCGTGTCTGGTCTGGGCGTTGTGGATTGAACTGGCTTTTCCAGTTAGAGAAACCTACCTTTATGTCCAGGAGTGACCTCCTTTCAGAACCACCACTGCAATTGCTCTCGAAGAATCTGAGGAAAATTCTTGGATCTTAATCAGGGAAAAAAGAAATAAGCAAATTTCACCAAAACCTAAAATAATCAATGAAAGGCTGAGTAGTGCGTGAGCAGAGGAGAGCCCCAGGGACCCGCGGGTGAATGAAAGGTGTCACTTTAATTGGCTTTTTAATGATTCCCTGTTTCTCTTTTCTGGCCTTTTTTTTTTTTTTTTTTGAGGGGAAAAAAACCCCTTAAAACAGAAAGGTTAATCTAACTATACATTTTAAGCTTTTAAAGGCTCCATTACAAGACTGATTATGCTAAAAGAAACATACCTGGCGATGGCTGCTTCTAAATGTGCCGCGTTGCACGTAATGATTCACTTAAAACATCGTGGTCAGAACCCGTTCACATTATTTCCATGTAAATTGGATGCTTCACAATTACTATAATATGTATAAAATTCCACTTATTATTTCTTTTAACATAGAAACTTTTATCACTTAACTCACTGGACAGAATATTTGAGCCATTTGCAATCATTAGAGCAGTTTTGTTTGGTCAAACCCTTATGGGATTAGACTTTGGAAAAGACAGCGTATTATATTCACTGCAAGAAAACAGCAATTTTAAATATATAAGGGGCACCAGGAAACTTTTCATTTTAGTGCAAATTCAATATTATATCTTACTTCTTTTTACAGCAGAGTAAGCCTTTTATCTTTATGCAATTTATAAAGCCCAGCGTGTAATAGGAGTGAGGCAGACAGTGGCAGATCAATCTGATAGATAAATAAATACTTTGGGAACAGAGGGGAGGCACGGTGTGGTTGGGATTTAAGGTAATAGCTTTTTACTTTGGGACTTCTTCCTCTGATCCTAGTGGAGGTCACAGGCTGCTTTCTGATTCCTCCCAAGTCCCCAAGTCCAGCAGGGAGTATTCATCCAGGCGCTCCTCCTCCCCCGCCCCACGTCCTCCCCTGCTGGGCAGAGGCCCAGGCTGGCCTGGGTGTGCCCTGGGGTGACAGTGACGTGTCCTCCCACACAGAAACGCAAACACTTACCCCAACTCTGCTGGGCCAGCTGGCTGCTACTGTTCCCTCACTCTGAAGAATGTCGAATTTTTTCAAATGGATTTGAGGAAGAAGAACAAAATCAGAGAAGAGAGAAGGCATTATCACATTTTAGCTGAGCCCTTTCTGTATCGAGGAGCTCCATTTATGAATCTGGTAACTACATCTGGCGTCTTTGGAAGGACTTCTCCTGCCTTAGTTGTTTGGGGTTTTTCTGGAGGAAACAATTAAACGGAACTCTGCGTAGATGCACCCTGAATTTTAAGGCAGAGTGTAGGTATGTTTGTTTTAGTGAATGATTGAGAAAATTAAATTCATACTTTGATGTCTAATTATATAAACACCTCTAAATTATTAAGGCAGGTTTATTTTATTTTTATATATTTTGTTGTGTCATTTAAAAATTAGACAATTTCTAAGTGACATGATATTTATTTTCTAAATTTTATTCTTCACACTTTTAAATGACAAAGGCAAATTGAAAACTTTCAATTCTCTTGAAAGCACTTCATGTATGGGATAAAATTTGTTATCTTTGTTTGGTTTTATTTGGACTTTATCTTTCCTTTTGCAGTTATATTCCTCAAAGATATTTACATTCTCCTAGAAATTGAAAACAAAATAGTTGTCATTTCTCTATTAACGTAAAATCACTCCACATTTTGATAATAATCGTTTAGACATACAGAGGGAATTGGAGTGTGCCATGAGGTATATAGACCCAGAGCTGTATGTTTGTGTGAGGAGCTGGAGAGGAGGGCACAGAAAGAACAGCTGATAACGCAGGGCTCTTTCCACCTGGAAATTAACTTGCATAGATTTAATATTAGAACTACATTAATGCTATAATATTAATAGTCAAACATAGAATGGGCTAAATCATTAGCTTTGCCCTATACGTATATTTGGTTTTTAAATTAAAGATAGAGACTGAACATCAAGTTCATTCCGTGTTCTGTGGGGAGCGGCACAGAAGTGCAGGTGGCGGGGTGGCTGAGGCCCCCCTCGGGTGTGGGGAGCAACCTTGCTGGTCTGTGGCCCCTGAGTGAAGGACGCACACGCACACACACGCTTGCATATACACAGGGTGCGAGTCAGCATATGTTGCTAACAACTGGAGACAACAGCAGCCCGCACGTCCTGGCTGAAGTGCCGTCACCGTGCAGGGGATAAAGTGGAGCTGCCAGCGTGGCACGTCCATCCTCACTCTGCATCCAGGACACTCAGGCTGTTCTCAGACTTCCCAGTAGCCAGAAATGCCCTGCAAAGATTAAAGAAAGAAGCCTGGAAGGTGGACCTTACCAACCCCTTTGGGTTGAATTATTAGAACAGACTATTTTTTACATTTTAAACTGATAATGTATTCATAGCTAAAGCAGAGGAAAACCTAGTGCATTTCTCTCTCTCTCTCTCTCCGTTTTTTTAGCCTGCATATTTTCAAAGACCTCCTATAGTTAACATTATAATATAGTTAGTTGCTACAAATAATCGGGGGTGATTATAGGAAAACTGTCAGTGTCTGCTCACGGTCTGAAAAGGCTGCAGCAAATAGCTTTTCTCTTTGCCATGGAGACTGAGGCCTGTTTTTACGGTTACTCTGGAAACCGGAGCCTTTCTGTTGTTAGTCCTTTTCAGTTACTTTAGCTATTAAACCCTCTGGTTGAGACAAAGGGAGGGGTATGCAGACACTTCCTCAGAAGAAAATCTCGGGGCCTGAGAGGAGCAAAACTCAGGATGAGAGGAATAAAAGGGACGTCTGTTCAGCTTGTTACATTTTTATCAGGGAGGCGGCCGTCCTCTCAGTGGGCGGCTGCCTCGGATGTTAGACTGTCACCAGGTTAGGGCCGTCCTCCCTCCCCAGGGTGAGGCCCGCCGGCAGCTGCTCACATGAGGAGAGGGGCCCCTACTCTCAAGTCCCAAGTTCCTCTGGACACGCGGCTACAGAGACAGCATGTTTTAGCGTAAAAGCCGCTCTGCAGATCTGAGAAGCCCGAGTTCTGGGTCCCTGAAAACGAGGTGATAGTTTTAGTAGGCAAATGCAGATTTAGAGAGACTGAGTGCATTTTGTCTTCAGAAACTGGGGACAAAGCTTCTTACTATTATCTCTAGCATAGTAATAGGCAAAAAAAAAAAAAAAAAAACTTAAAAGATGAAGAGCCCTGTGTTTTCAGATGTTTGACAGACCAGGGAAAGTAGCTGGGAGGAATTTGGAATGCGGAGTGAGAAGCAGAGTCCCGGGTTACCTACAAGCTGGATGGATTCCTGCCTTCCCTTTTTCTCCCTTTTTCTTTCAAGTGGGAATGCTTTCCCCGTAGGTGATGGTTTATTGTTGTAGTCTTTACGTTCATCTCACTGTTTGGCTAAAGTGTTCTCTTCTCAAGGAAACAGAATTCTCCCTAGAAGGACCCGCAGTCTGCGTAGGGCACGGTAACTGGCTTCATTGCAGAGTGGCCCATTCCCGTCTCAGCCTGGTCACATCAAGTGATGCTGAACACCACCGGCCTGTGGTCAGAAACTGCTTCCCATCGGCAAAGTATTCAGTTATTTTACATCTGAACTAAATGTGTCACCCCAAATCTGCACAACTATTTTCTCTCCATCTGCCTACTACTAAGGGTTCTGTCCTGGCCACAGAGTGCAAACTAAAACCCTAGATTTTAAAAGTAGTAGCCAAGTTAATGATAATTAGTATTTGCTAACCGGAAGTTCAGGAGAAGACGGGGCAAGAAAGAAAGTCTTTTTCGATGTCCTCTTTGCTGTCCTTGGTTTTAGAGGTTGCGAGTTGGTTTGCAGCCTTCCCCTCTGTCCAGGGCATAGTGGAGAGTCACTGTGCGATGTGCCTCCTGCTGGACCCCCACTGGTGTGGGAGTCTGAGCACGGGTGTTCCTCACTGCTGGGAGCCTTTCTGCCCTCTCTGTTCTGGCAAAGTTAAAACTGTGATAAAATAAAATTCACAACTAAGTAAAAATGAGGAGATCTTCATCTCCTGGTCATCGTCTGCCCTGGTTGGTAATTCTCCCAGCCAGTGTGCCTTCTGGATGGCCCTGGTCTAGTCTTTGCAGGGTGTTGAAGAAAGGGTTCAAGATGGCACTGACATCATACAGAAGTCAGTGCAGCTTTTAAGGGCCCTAATATATATATATTTTTATCTAAATCATATTGGTCACCCTCAGAATGAAGATTGTATAACAAATGGGTAAAAGCCTACAAACCATCATTAAACTCATATTTAAGAGAATTCTTGTCCCAAAGTTATGCCATTAATAATTTCCTAATAATTATGAAATTACCTTTATTTTGGAAAAACACAAGGAAACTAATAAGGCTCTCTACAACCTCCCCCCATTAATGTGGTTATGCATCTTCAGTTGTTCTAAAGGCATTTATGCAGTGCCTGCTGTGTGCTAAACTGGGAAGACTTCCACAGGCAAGCTCGTGACTCCTTCTGGGTTCACTGTCTCGGGCACTGCGGGGCCAGGCTGCCTTCTCCACACGCCAGGAGGGAGCAGAGCTGGGAAAGGAGTTCCCACCTTGATGAACCAGACACTCCTCAGCCAGCCCAGGAAGACGGCACCTGTTACACGCACCTGTTACACATCCCCTTTGTCTTCCCTGACCACCCAGGCCAGGATGGTCCCTGAGTTGTGAGAAGGCCGCCTTCCCTCAGCCCTAATTCTAGATGTTGTCACGTTGTGCAGTTCTGATTCTGTGGTGACGTCTGCCTTATGTTTAGGACAGATCGCGGGGAGAGACGCAGCTCTGGGTCTGCAGCTCACTCTATACAAGTTCACCCCGATATTTGCCCAGACATCGGCCTTCTGGATAGTCCCTTTGTTTTGGCCTTGTTATTAAAATCATAACTGAATTTTAATTGACGATGAGTAAATTAGTATTTTCTGTAACTTTGTCAAAGTGCATTGTTTTCCTAAGCAAATTTGGTGGCTGCTTCAGAGATGCATATAAATTCTTAATTTGAATTTTTTGTTATTGTTTGAAAATGGTTATGCAATATGTATGTCCTTTGTGTAATGTCAGACATAACTCTAGGGGTTTATATATTAAAGGCTGCCGTCTTTCATAAATTGCTATTTAAAAGTGAATTATTGCTCCTTTGAAATGAGAGTTTTCCAAACAGCAGCTTGCCATCTATCAGCCTGCGTGCCAGGTCCATGCCATAATTTCCCATCAACCTCAACTTTCCATTAAGAATAATCGCATGGGTTTGTGTTTGCCCTGGAATACCTGCGACTGCGTGGTTATCCTTGTGTGCCGAGTTCTGATAAAACTCCACATGATCTGTAACGCTTTTCTTGCTTATTCCACCTAAAAGTGAACTTTTCTGCCGATTTATAGAAGTTATTGCCCCTGTGAACCTAATTAGACAGTTAAGAGTATTGTGTCTATTATGGTGCTAAAATCGTTAAATTTTAAATTTAAATCTTTAAATTTTATTGTAATTCCAGTTCTCAGTACTTTTTGTCTCGTCTTCCAACTAGACCTTTGCTCCCCGAGGGCAGGGCTTACGTCTAACCGTGTCTGCGTCTCTTTCTCCTGCCTCCTTTCTCCATCCTGGACGAGGTGTGCTCCTCTGCTTACACTGTTTGTGGTGTAGATCGAATCATCAACCCTAGTTGATATGTGTGCTTGAAATGAAACCATTTCTGATTTTAGAGGACAACAGGTTGGAATTAGAGCCCAACCTTCCCCTGCAAACTCCTCAGAGCAAATGACATGGATTTGCATTTTGTCATCTGTCAAATGGAGATGATGCTCTGGTCACTCGTGTCTGCACATGGTAGATGACTATCTGGTACTCAGGCAGGCCTGCAGCAAACATGCTGAAGAAGAGACCTAGGAACACGGTGGTTGGAGCCTCACAGTGCAGGGAGCTGGGAATGGCTGGGTTGCCCAGAGGCCTGTTCTGCCCGAGGCATTGCTCTTGGGGAGCTGCCTGCTCCTCTTCCTCTCCCACCCCCATCTCCCCTGCTGGTGAATACTAGGTTGAGCAGAACCTTCTAGCTTCTCTGTCCAACCTGTGCCTTTATCATGCAGACCCCATGACATCAGAAGCCTGGAATCTTGCATTGGAGGTGTTGATTTGCAGTGGGAGAGAAAAGGCAGCTTTTGAAAGTCTTTTATTTCAATTGCATATTAAATAATATTATGCTCTCTGGGACAATAGGGCTTTTCAGAAAATATATACATAGTTTATGAAGATTTTTTTATTACATTTTAAACAGAATCCTGTATTTTCTCTTGGCTTTATAACTTGTGCAAAATATATCAGAAATATACAGAAGTGAATGAGTAACTGTGAAAGCCGCAGATGTGCGGATTAATCTGTATATTTTTATGCAAAGGACATTTTATGCCAGGACAGACAATAAACACATCCTTCTCCCTCCTCTCTAGTCTATTATTTGAATAGCTTCAGTACCCAGAAATTGTGCGCATTAATAGGTTGGCGAATCTAGTGGTTTATTCATTTGGCTGTTTGAGCCATAGACAATTATTGGGGGGAGGCTTTGTGGGGGATTGCCTTTGATGATTTTGTAAATACTTTGTTTATGTAAGTTTTATTTATTTGTGGAAAAGTACACAGTTTTCCAAGAGCATCTTTTAGGTCAGAAATGCTAGAAAAGAAGTGTCAAATACTAGAAGAGAAGGTCAAGTCGAGGTTCAAAGTCAGGGTCCAAATGAAGGGTTGTCCCGGCAAGCACAGACGTGTGGGAGGGTAGGACTGGACCTGCCTAGCATCTTCCCTGGGCTGAATACTTTGGAGAGAATTACTCTTAACACAGAAAATCTAGACTTTGGTCCCAAACATTTCCTGCGTCTCCTCGACTTTTCACTTCACCAGATACTTTTGGGCTTTTTATCCTGAGTTCTGACAGTACATCCCATTATTCGGCAGGTGCACGCATACACACACACCCACACATGGGAAAGACATGGAAATGGGATGATCAGGCAGTGGCACCTGGCCACTCTGTCCTGGACTGGTGAGCATTCTGAGCTTTGAGGGTGGCCATTGTGTCTGCACAGCCACACAGGGGCCGGGGTTTGCAGCAGCCCACCTGTCGCTGGAGAGCAGAGGTGGGACGGGAGCCACAGGAAGCTCCTGCTTTGGGGGCGTGTGTAACTTGCACTGGCAGAGATGAGCAGGATTATGGTTTTGTGCCACGATTATGAAATAAAGCACGATGAAGAGGCTGGGACTACTCTAAACAAAGCCTAGGTGAGGGGGATGTTTCGACTATAGCTGCTTATTTAGCCAGCAGGCACTGTGCTGCATGTGACGCTTCGAAAAGGACAAAGAGTCTCCTTCGTGTTTACACTGTTTATTACTATATAGAATTAGGTCTGTTGCACACACAGAAGAGAAAGTCATTTTATTTTACACAAATCAGCTACTTAAAGTAAATTGAGATATATAGAATTTACCAATGAAATGAGTGATTTGATGTGAATAAAAGAGGTGGTGTGTTGTGAATCAACACTGACAGCCAAATGGGGAAATTGACAGAGCACTGTAATCACTCCCAACATCCACTGAAGTTATTGATCCAGAACCTCTATAATCCCCTTCACATAACACAAGCAATTTCATATAATACCTGTAATAACGGTACATTCAACTCAAGTAGCCATCTGAAGCATTGTATCTAATGGTGAAACAGCCTCCGCTGAGTAAGCGGAACAGCCGGAGCACAAAGAGTCAGCGCCGCATGCCTTTCACAGGTAACAGCCTCCGATAAGAGCTAGTTTAGAAGATAAACAGCTCCTAATGCCAAGGAAAATGAGCTATTAATTGCTGGCTCGCTAAATATGTTGTAAAAGACAGTGAGTGCCGGGCGCGATGTGGAGAGAGTGCGACTGGATTTGGGGTTGATAAACTCCTTGGGTTATCCATACACCTGCTATCTGATGTTCATTACAGCGGAGGGGAGACAGCTGACGGGCGTTTAGCTGCTGGGTCATTACATCCTTCCCAGGTGCTTTCCCATGAAATGTTCCTCCAGTTTTACAAGCTCCTTCCCGCACTGATGGATTATTCCGCAGCCTTATCAAAGCTTTGCCAGCTCCTCATTAATATATAGAGCAAGCCGCACTGTTCTATATATCATTGTCTTCCTCTTGGGCAGGGCTAATCAGTCAGCCATTATCAACCAGTCAGCAGAAGGCAGGCAATCAGACCTGCCAGCAGAGAATCATGGGAGATCAGGCAAGGTTAAATGAGGCTGACAGTTGTGATAATGATGATTATACTATAAATTAAGATATGATGATAAAGGAGAATAAAAGACACAATCTGAAGCAATATTTGGTTTAACATGTCTCTCTTTTTCGTTACTGTTAAATGGCCATAACATTTATCACACCGAACAAGAATGGACGTTTAACTACCATGATAAAATGGGACAGATCAGATTGGAAACCCAACAAGTTGTGATTACAATGTCAGGCACTTTTCCACTGGCTGAGGAAAAAACGGGAGATAGAGCATATGTTATAATCATTCATGCATTATTCTGTAGAATGAAAAGAAAATAGATCTATTTTAGAAATGTCTTTCAGCCTCCTCGATGGAAAACCAAAGGAAACAGTTAATATATTCTTCTCTTCCAAGATCATTTTTATCAATGAAACAATGGAAGTTAAGTGATATTTCCTCCCATCATGCCTTCTCCCCACAAACGTATGTTTATTAGTAGCTGATTCAGAGGCTGCGAAAGGGAGCTCTGTGACTGTCTCCTTCCCTGTGGAATTTTGAAATAAAGGAGCTAAAATCCACCGAACAGTTCCCATATGTGACTTTTCATCAGCTGTGTCTCTAGGCTTGCAGTAAAACAGAAGTCAGTCGCGATTTGCTCTACTCCCCAAAATTAAGAAGTGAGATGCGGTTTGTAGCCGAGCAGGTTATCAAATTGCCCTTGCTGATACATTTCTTTAGGCACAGAGGCTGAAATCTTTGAAACTAAAAGAGATTTGATGCATCCTGTGGAAAAAAATGGAAAAAGTGGCTTGTACCTTCCTCTCTATACTCACATGTTGAATCTCATCTTTTCTCACCATTAAGCTTCCTACACATATGAACAACTGCCGCTGTCGTCCAAGAGGAGTATAACGCATGTCACAGACGCAGATAATACCCCACATTCTATATCTCTACGTATAGGCAGGCTGGCAGATAATATGCTATACATCCTATCGTTAAATTTGCATCCACAGAAAGGACAACTTGGTTTTTAATCTCATTTTCAATTTTCTAGTCAAATCGGGCGTGGAGGCCAAAGTGCCTAAGTTCTCATTCACCTCCTTTGACAGTCTGTCTTTTACCCAGAAAAGAAAAAAAAATAGAGTTGAAAGTATTGCACTTTGCCCTTTTCTTGTGTTTAAATTTCAGCAGCTAGGAAGTTAGGAGAATAGGAAGTTTAGAGCTTTCTTTGTATCTGGTGTTGATGAGAATACAGCTTGAGAGCTCAGGGTAGACATTTTTCTTTTCAACTGATTTGTGTCCATTTAATCAGGTTTCTTGACCTCGGCCCCATTGATAAGTAATTCTGAGTTGGGACAGGGGCTGTCCTGTGCATTGCTGGACATCTGACAGCATCCTGGCTGTCTGCTTGATACGCCACACCCCCAAACATTGTCAAATGTCCCCTGGGGCACAATATCACCTCCAGTTGAGAACTATTGATTTAAACCAATTTGGTCAACATATAGCTGACCCGACTTTCTCCCCAGTGTCTGGGGAGTCTTCCCAGTGACCTTGGTGGCCCCCTTCACAGCACTTGATTTGAAATGAACCCCCTGTTTTGTGCAGGAAACGACAGGCCAGAGCACTCATCGCAGTGTAAGGCTGTGAGCAGACCCATCGCCAGTGCATGGCGGGTCAGCACATTGACTGTCTGATTACTATGACTTATCACAGAATGAAACCGCGTGTGTTTCTCTGTGTACATGTGGGAGGAAGTTGCAGGACTGACTTTGTAAACCTGTCGCCTGTGGGCAGCTCGTGTGTGGCGTGCTGCTCTGGGACTGCTGTTGGCCCTCACCTCGCACCAGAAACAAAGCCGTGCTGGCGACTGAGAAGGGCAAAGGACACATCTGAAACAATCACAACATACAGCCCGTCTACTCACAGAACATGGATGCCACATTTTCATCATATAGTTACACATTTTACATGTAAATAAACATTCCTGATCAAAGGCCACTTTGCTTAGAAACCTGTTACTGCTTCAGAGTCACACCTGTACTGTCTTTATGATTATGGGGCCGTGTTGAGCCATTTATCCTCCCTGCCATCAGGGCTGCACAAGGATTTTATTAAACAAGTGAAACAATCTGGCGTCTTGCTCCACTGACTTCACAGGGCCCAGCAGGCAGGTCCGGTATGAAGCACCCAGGGAGGCTCTGTAGTTACACCGTCTTGAGATGGCGTCTTTCTTGCAAGATGCAGGCGGAGCCACAGGACGGAGCCCCTGCAATATGAGTCCTACTCTGTCTGGGGGCATTCGGGTGGGTGTTCTGTGCTTGGGCGGCTGTAATACATATTTTGGGGATCTTCTCACCTGTCTGCACATGCACAGATAGTGGAACACAATTTGTAGTCCTTAAGATTTAGGGACCCACACGATGAACAGCAAAGCATCCCTCTTATTTCTGATAAAGGACACGGAGACGGGCTTCTGGTAGCTTGCGAAGTGCCCTGGGCTCAGAGAGTCCGCTGGACCCGTGCACAGTTGTGTGCTGGGCGCACAGTTCATCACATGGCATCGACTCTAATCCTGGCATGTAAGTCAGGGAGGGAAAGTATCCGTTTTATTAACTTTGTTCTGTCTGCTTGTGCGCAGCACTGTATTAGCCTGCACATAATCACAGCCACACAGGTCGCTCCAGACCGGCTTGGTGGGGCCTGCTCCCTGCAGAAATGATTTGCGCCTCCGTGATTGTCACTAACAGAGAATGAGAACGAGGAACATTCAATGCGAAGTAATGTGCTCTGCACAATTACTGGATTAATAATTTTATTCCATTACTGTGTGGGGAGAGGGGCATCAGCCTGAAGATCTGCAATTCTAGGATATTTCTAAGCGGCCTGTTAAAAGAGTGAGCAAGGGTCAGGAAACTTAATTATGCTATAACTAGATAGAAATTGCCAAGTGATAAAAAGAAACATCCAGACAGATTCAGCAGGAAATTACAGCTTTAATAATATAGCATAATGCCGACTTCTATACAATTATTGGAGAGGCCCTGAGTGGTTCAGAATAATAGGCTTAGGTTTCCAGTAACTACTAAAAAAAAAAAAATCCCAATAAAAATGATATTTTGCATCTTGCTGTAAATATTTTTTTCAAAAAAAAAAGTAATGACATGATTATTCAATAATCAAAAATCTTATGCTCACTTCAGGCCAGATGCTATGACCACGTTGACATTTTGGAATGATGGGAGGAGTGGATTATGAAGGAGTAATTTACATTTGAAAATTAAGTATCCAGCATCATGCTTTAAAAAATCACCTATTCCATTTAGTCTTTCAGAAAAACAAAACAAAATAAACCAACAACAAAAGCTGAAGGGCAAACCGACGCAAGATTGGTTCAGGAGGCACTTGAGAAGGTGTGTGGCAGGCACGTCCTGCCCTGGGGAGCTGGTTGGGGTCTGGAGGTATGTGAAATTAGGAGTCTTAATATTAGCAAACAATTAGGGACGTCTCTGTCAGGGGCCAGGGGCCAGGCCTAAAGAAGGCAGTTCTGTTTTACAAGTGTGACCAGGTAGTCTAAACGTCAGCGCCTGGGCCAGACCCAGTTCCACACACCTGTGGTCCCAGTGTCCCAGCTACTGGGGAGGGCAAGAATTGCTTGAGCACAGGAGTTGGAGTCTAGCCTGGGCAACATAGTGAGACCCTGCCTCTAAAAAATAAAAGAAGTAAAAAATAAACAAGTACCCGAGCTTTGCCTCTCACAGACACATAGCACGTGACACCACGGCCCTCTGGCTCCCCTGTGTTTGGCCCCTTTCTCCTCCCTGTGGGGAGGGAGAAGTCATTTCTTGTGCAGTCTAGGAGAGCCCCGTGTTTCATTGTGTATTCCGAGGACGCAGATTAATCAGCGGCTCCCTTACCCAGAGATGGCCGTTCTGCCCAGAAATCTGCATATCTGCTTCGCATGTTGCTGTTTCTCCCCGAATTTAATTTCCTACAGGAACTGATATTAATCACCTGTTTAAACAGAGGGGATTTGGGGTCTATACAAATGTGACATTCTTTTTCCTTGTAGAACTTGCAGAATATTTTTTCTTTTTTCCCCCCAATTTAAAGGGACAATAGCTGGACCAGCCAAATCCTAAATAGTTGCTGTGACTGCGCTTTATTTGGCTGTTGATTATTTGGATAGCAGCAGCAAACCTAGGTTCCACTTTTTAGACTTGAGCGAAGTGTTAAATAGATTGGGAAATAGAAAGTGCCCTGAATTTCACTGGCAGTGGCTTGGTTTGTCTATGAGATGCCCCTTTATCTCTCAGGTTAAAGCAAGGAAAAATTCACAGGCTAGAATAACAAAATCTTCTAAACAGCCTTGCCGCCTCTGCCCGGTGTGTTATGTGCAGGGAAGTTAAATTCATCAGCTGTTGGGTTCTCTGCCAGGATTATTTGGCATGTTTTATTCTGGCTGCCTACAGTACAATGGTGGCCCAGGCAGAAACAGGAGACAGACGAACAGCGACTTAGAAAAATGTGCCGGTGTGCCGTGCGGGCTGGTGTGCCGGTGTGCTGGTGTGCTGCGTGGGCCCGCGCCAGCTGGACCTGAGGTGCCGGCATCGCTTACAGACGAGATGCTGCTGCTGTTCAGACGCAGGCCGCCACCCAGGCTTTTGTCTAGACTCATGCCCTGGCCTCTCTGGGCCACAGAGGTTAATTTGGGCTGGTGTCTCTTTCACCCACTGGGTCACGTGCAATGCCTTGGGGGCAGCACGGGTGAGGAGCAGGAGGTGGTGGGCGGCAGAGAAGCTGCACAGACCCCACTAGCCTCTGCTGTCCCCAACACACTCTGGACGGCCTCTGTCTGGAGAGATGTGAGGCTGGTGGGTCCTGCTGTCCACTGCATGGAGGGCAGAATCTGTTTTCTCCACTCTTCACATTTTTGCTGCCATGTTTAACAATGCGCCTTGGAGCAACAGCCTCTTTAGTGGAGAGGAAGTTCCCTGGCGGCCAAATGTCTTCGTTTATTTCCAGCAAGGTTAAGCAGGGCATTTCATAAGGGCTCAACCTTCTCTACCTCCAAGCTAATGCCGCCACTGGCAATATTGCTTAGGAGCTAAAACAAAACCAAAACCAAAACTGTACTTTCTTCTTAACTCAAATAAAAATACTAAGTTTCTCACATTGAATGTTTTCATCTCACATTCATTTATGGCACTAAACTCCAACTGGTTTTGGAGTTGCTGTCTGCAGAGTGGTTGTGGTATAGTGGGTTGTGGGGCAGGCATGTGTTCCCGGGGCTGCCGCAGGTGGTGGAGTCTGGTCTCTCTCTGAACACCTAGGCTGCTGTATTCCCTTTGCCCATTGTAAATCATAAGGATATCACCCCAGGCAAATAGCAGCTTAAATTGTTTATCTGTCTGTGCTGATAGCATTTCATTTGAAGTCTTAAAAGTCCCAAGTAGCTTAAAAGGGCACTGTTACAGGACTTCACATTTTATTGAAAAATGATGAGGTCCAGCTTCATTTTCTTTACTTTGAAGTCTTAATGCTGCTTGGCTGTCAGAGCCACAGCTTTTCTGATTTAAACTTTAAGCAGGGTCCCCTGGAAACAGGAAAGCACTTAATAACCTGTGCAAAGACTGTTTTCAAGATAGTAGTGTGACAGTCGCTGCTGTAGTATTTCTAACTAGTTGCTTTATTGCCAATTAGTCTGAAAAAGAGAACAACTTATACTTTTCTAATCAAGAGAGTGTATCTGAAAATATTTGTAGGCACTTATTTTCTGTTAAATACTCCTACTTATTATTATTATTGTTTAGAGACAGAGTCTCTCTCTATTGCCCCACCTAGAGTATGGTGGCACAATCACAGCTCACTGTAGCCTCCAGCTCCTGGGCTCAAAAGATCCTCCCACTTCAGCCTCCCAAGTAGCTGAGATGACAGGCATGCACCACCATGCCTGGCTACGTTTTCTTAAGTTAAATTATATAAAAGAAAAGTATTCCCATTACCTACACTTCATCTTGATATTTATACATAAATAGTAAATATGTGGGAAAGTTGCATGATCCTTGGCGCTATCAAGAAATTCATTTTCAAAAAAAAAAAAAAAGCAGGCTGGGGTGCGGTGGCTCATGCCTATAATCCTAGCACTCTGCAAGGCTGAGGCAGTGGATAGCTTGAGCTCACGTGTTCAAGACCAGCCTGAGCAAAAAGTGAGACCCCATCTCTACTAAAAAGAGATTACTATTCTACTAATAGTAATAGAAAAACTGAGGCAAAAGGATCACTTGAGTCCAAGAGTTGGAGGTTGCTGTGAGCTATGATGCCTCAGCATTCTACCCAGGGCAACAGCTTGAGACCTTGTCTCAAAAATAAAAAAACACACCTAAACATGGACACAGCTTCAAGTAAGTTCTCAGCATGTGAGCACAACAGGGCCTCATGGCCAAACTCCACCCAGAGAGAAGAGTTAGAGGGTCACAGCAGTGCCATGTCCACCTCCCCTGTGGTGTCATTGATCGTAAGAACAAAACTTGCAGTTAGATGTGGAGGAAGCTGAGCTTGGGGAGGAGGGCTAAAAACTCTCAGGACTGTACAGTACAGATCATGAGGACAACTTAGAAAAAGCTAGTTCAGGGCGAGTGAAAGACCAAAATTTAACTGGTTAGATCTTAGAAAGCCAAGAAGTATGTGTGTGTTGAATGCATGCATGTGTGCATGTGCGTGATCATGTGTGTAATGTGTGTGTACATACATGTGTGTGCATTGTGTGATGTGTGTGCATGTGCTGGTGTGTGTACATGTGTGTTGTGTGTGCATTTGATTGTGTGTGTGTGATGTGTTTGCATGTGCTGGTGTGTGCACATGTGTGTTGTGTGTGCATTTGATTGAGTGTACACATGTGTGAATGTGTGTGATCATGTGTCATGTGTGCACGTGTGCAATGGCATGTGTGTATGTTTGTGGTCCTGTGTGTTGTGTGTACCCGTGTGTGCACGTGTGAATGTGTGTGATCGTGTGTCATATGTGTG
>NW_003852556.1:1805429-1807866 GCF_000181295.1 Otolemur garnettii | reverse complement strand
TGTATGTTTGTGGTCCTGTGTGTTGTGTGTACCCGTGTGTGCACGTGTGAATGTGTGTGATCGTGTGTCATATGTGTGCAGTGGCATATGTTTGTGTTTGTGTATGTATACATGAGGGCTGTCCAGAAAGTATCCTGCCATGTATGTTTCTATTTTTCATATTCTGTGGCTGGATACTTTCAGGACAGCCCTTGACCTGCACGTGTGTGTATTGTGTGTATGGATATGTGTGTGTGTGTGTTTGGTGTATGTGTGTATATGTATCTGTGTTACTGTGTATGTGTGTGGCATATATATGTGTATCTGTGTCTGTGCATGTATGTACACATGTGTGTATGTGCCTGTGCCCTCTGGCTTAATTTAATGTATATAATCTGTTTTTAGAGAAACTCCTTGGAGTCTCCACTGGAGTCTTGGCTAAGAACATCCACAAGGAAAAATTTTCTCCTGATGTCTGTGGCCTGGGACTTCTCCCAGTATGCCCACCATCCCCCACAGGGCTTGTGCTCTCTGGAGCCATCAGACCCCGTGGGCCCTGTTGGGGACACCATAATGTCGAGAAAATGGACTCCCAACCTTACTCCTCAGGCTTTTTCTTGGTACCCTTAGTGGTACCCTTCAGTGAAATGTGGCCACATGGAACTGCTGTGTTCAGAATCAGCCATGCTCTGGGCCAGCAGGGGCTTTCTGGAGCCTTGACATCCCATCAGTGGCCACCATGTCCCACAGACCCCACTATGAGTGACGTCCACCTTCTGGGATCCACTTCCCTCATCCCCATATGGTGAAATGTCCTTGCTTGCCTGAGTCGGTGGGAACACATGCCGGCTGGCCCCTGCTTTGAGCCTCTCTCAAAATGCTAGGTCCAGGAAGGTGCCACAGCAGCCCGTGGGAGCAGGCCCCGGGCGTGACTGAGACTGGGTGGGGCTACCTGGCCCAGTCTCCATGGAGACCTGCTTTCTAGAGAAAGAAGCCAGGGCTCAGACAGTTGAAGTGATTTCCTTCATTTGCTAGAATTTGGCAGAGCTAAGGCCAATCACATTGGAGGCTGACAGCTTTCCCATTACCATGTTCATCTCTCTTTCATTTTGCTCTTAAAATTAGGGCGGATGTTGAAAAGTAAAACCCTTGGGGGATCTAATTATGGACCTCAATAAAACTGGAATGATGCCTTTTGCAAGCTTATGAATGACCGGCCGTCTGGCCCATCTGGACTGTGCATTTAAGCCTGCCGCACCCCAGCCTGCCCTTAGTGCACAGGGGAACAAGATGATCCCTACCCCAGTGAGGGTAGATAAGAACAACAGTTTGAAAATAATTCACCCAGCATGTGCACAATTGGCATCCAGAGGACGAGGCCACAGCACTGAGGTTGTTGCTCTCGGGCCAAGGTTGGTGACCGGCCAGTTCTGTACCTCTGTTCCCCTTTAGGCCATGCAGTGCGATTTGCTCTACCCTAAAGTCACGAGGTAGCCCAACCTACAGATAAGGTTGGTGCAGGGGAGATGTTTGTCAGAAGAAAGGTAATTGACGGAAAATGTCAAATATTAAATCCTATCTGGTTATTACCCAGCATATTAGCTATGTAAGTAGCTTAACAATTACAGCTGTGATTGACTAGGTAGGAACCAAAACCCTAAACACCAACTGCCAGAAGGGATAATTACAACACATTAGCACCTGCTCAGATGAGATTGACACCCCACTCTCACATCTGCTTCCTATCACTTTCATACTTCTCCCGAATGGAGCAGCCCTCGGTCTCCTGAAGGGAAACAATAACTCAGCATCTGTGTCCCTCGTCCTCGCAACTGTGCTGTCATCCTTGGTCACGCTTTGCTCCTGACACGCTTCAGGAACTCAGCAGGTGCGGTTGTGGGGTGTCTTCAGCAGAATATCCTATCAACCCACTGCGTTGGCAGAAGTCCCCAAAGTCAATAATTTACTTTGTTGTTGACAACAAATGGTAAGAAGAAAACAGTATATACTATGTAGTGTAGAGTCTAAATCTTACATATACCTGCCTTAAATGCGTATTCTAAAGGTATATTTATGCAACCACACACCTGTATGTAGATGGACCACACAGGGGCCCCTGTGCCCAGCAGCGCAGCCCACTAGGAGTTGAGTGCACAGTGAGATGGCTACGCTTACCCCCTTCTGCACAGAAATGGTTGAGAAAGGTGTTGGAGAGGAGCACCCTTGCTCGTGGCTTGGCTGTTACGCGGAGCTAAGAGGTGGAGTGTTCTCATCAGCATTAGAATGAGGGTTGGGGCTCGGGGCCTGTGGCTCAAGCAGCTAAGGTGCCAGCCACGTACACCTAAGGTGGCGGGTTCGAATCCAGCCAGGACCCGCCAAACAACAATAATGGCTGCAACCAAAAAATAGCCAGGCATTGTGGCGGGCACCTGTGGGCCCAGCTACCTGGGAGGCTGAG
>NW_003852556.1:1799124-1805342 GCF_000181295.1 Otolemur garnettii | reverse complement strand
AAAAAAAAAAAAAAAGAATGAGGGTTGGACATTTGTTTCCATGACTAAGCGATTGTTCTTCCTCTCTCAATGAGAACAGTTTTCATTTAATTTTATCACTTTCTTTTCTTAGGGTCAGGGCCCAGAATGGCTTGTTTTGTCTGATAATGTCCTAATCATGCAGTTTGCCTGGCTGACGCAGCTGGGTGTGGCCGCATGGAATTCCCCCTTGAGGGCCCACAAGGAGGGCACAGCGGCAGCTGGTCCCACAACCATAGGCTCAAACACACAGGAAGTAGATTTTTCTCAGAGATACGTGTATTTACTCATTAATTTAAAAGTTACACATCCATTTTTCCATTCCTTCTCTTCCCACTCAAATACTCCTTCATCTCACAAAAAACACTCTGAGTGTCTGTTGCGTCTGTCCCTCTGAACACCTAGATGGGCATTTGCCAAGGACTCCTGAGAGCTGGAAGCCTGCAGAGGACGGGGACCTGAAGGCTGGACACTAAAGGGAGCTGGCAGGACTTGTTGGGACCAGGGAAGGCTTCACAGGAGAGGAATGTGAGCTGGATCTTGAAGAACGATAAGAAAGCTTTTCAGGTGTTAGTAACAGGTGAGATTGGGGGTCAGTACTCCAGAGAGAGGGACCAACACAGAAAAAGACACAGAAATTAAATCAAATCAGCTGCGTGTTCTGAGGGCTCAGGAAGCCCAGAGTGTGGCCCAGGGCTCCAGGACTGTCCTGCAGACCTGGGGAGGAAGGAGCAGAAGGAGAGGAATCAGGGCGCTGGGTTCTTCCTGGCCCCAAGCAGTTGTGGACAGGCAGGACACACTGGTCAGAATGTGCATGTGGTTTTGTGGTTTTGGGGTTTTGGTTTATTCAGGCTGCAGGGCAGTGCTCACGTGGGGGGTGTCCAAGGTGGAGGGACAGGGGAAGTTGGTGGGCAGAGACGCTGGTGCTCGTGCAGGTCCAGAGAGGGGTGTTGACGGCCGTGTGGGTACTGGTCACAGGGACTGACGGGCACTTCAGAAGAGGAGAGTGCACAGTGTCCCAAAAACAAGGTTCTGGAATTGCCCCTCGGTTTCTTATTTCAGCCACTGAAGAAGAGTAGTGAGTTAACAGGTTGGGAGTCCAAGAAGCAGGAAAGAGAGCTTGGTTCTGGACGTTTGGGCTCCTTAGTTTATTGCCTAATATATAACAATCATTCTTTGCTTTAACGGAACAATTAAGTCTGAAAATCTAGACTCCTGTGGCTCCATGCCCAATGCAGAAAGAAACAGGCCATCCATTTCCTTTAAATGGCGGCAGGAGACCAGCCCAGGTGAGCCATTCTCTTTCTGGATGTCAGGACACAGGACACAGGCACTGGCTCCAGGGGTGGCCCGGAAACTTGGTGTGGGGAGGATACACTATCTGCCTCGTGGCTGCTGGCAGCACTTCCCACTTCCACAACATTCTCCCAGATGCAGAAAAGGACCCACCTTGGGCTCAGGTCCCGGTTTGAGTTTTAGGGGGGCAAGTGTGGGGTGCTATGCTGTCACTAGTGAGAAGGGTCCTGCCACAGCATGCAGAGGTCCGTCCTCTCCAGCTTGTTCACAATGTCAGGGCTGTGAGGAGACCTCCTGGCACCCCGAGCCACCCACTTCTCTCGCTGATGTTCAAACCAGCATATGAGCAGTCCACTGGGAGGGAGACACTCAGATAGAGGACAGCTGGTATTTCTGGCCTCTCCCAACCACACACAGGCCTTCATGTTGGTGGGACACAGGCTGCCAGGTCTCTGGTTGGCCCTGGGCCTCTCTGTCCCCAGGAGGCCACCCTATGCAGGGATAGGCCCTAGAACCGTGGGGTCTCTAGATGGCAGCCATGGGGCAGGTATGGTGGGGCACAGGCCTAGGGGGTCTTTAGAGTCCAGCTGTGATGTGGACCCTGGCCCAGTGGAGTTTAAGTGGGAGAGAAGGAATGGTCATTGGCTAGGACAACACAAGGGCGGTGAGTCATCGGGGACTGAGAGGCACTGGACACCCAACTGAGATCCCCAACTTCACCTGGGCAGTCAGGAATTATTGTTGTGAAAAGTGAAATTTTGGGTGAATCCTGAGAGATAAGAAAGGCTGATGAGGTGAATCCTTCATTTCCCTGGCAGTTGGCTTCCTAAGCTCAATTTAAAAGTGGTGTGTCAATCAGCTGAACAGTCTTCATGGGAGTGGTTGAACTAATGTCCTAGTAGCTAGGCCCTGTAATTAGGAATAAAATTCTACAATAGACTGAATTTACAAGCACAAACATGAGTCTGGGTAAAAATAAGCCTTATCTGCCCTTGTTCTTCTCTTAAAATGATGCCATTTCATTGAAGAAGCTGCCTACTGAATAAGGATTCATTGTGCAGGTGCCCTTAATATCCTCAAGTTCGGAGGTATTAGCAAATCAGTCCCTGATGTCCCGAGGGCGTAGTTTTGCAGCAATAAGGATTCCCTAAGAGCAGAAGTGGGTTCCTAGATCAGTCCTGGCAACAGATAAGCAGAGGGCCCCTGCCTTTCAATGGAGGCTGTGGCGTCCTGGCTACTTCCTCAGGAAGTGTAGCCAGGTTCCACTGTCCCACATGCCTGGGGGCCCCAGGGTCACTCTGGAGCGGGGGTTTCTTGTAGAAATTATAGCACTTCCTCCCATGGAGAGCTGCAGGAGGATGGCGCTCTGGAGTGTAGCTGCTAGAGGGGCCACACCCTACCCCTCTCTTCCCAGAGGGAGCCTTGATCTGACAGGAGGTGAGGAAAGAAACCCGGAGAAGTGGCCTCAACTTGGCCATGTCCATGGTGCTCAGCTAGCGAGCACAGACTTAGGCGTGTGGAGTGCATTTCTGGGACACCAAGTGTGTTGTCAGTATTTAAAAAATACCTGTGAGTATTTCTGCCTTTCCTCCCCACCTTCATGTCTGGGTCCTGTCCCTCATGAGCAGTGGGATTCTTAACTACCCAGTTACCTAACTTGTAACAAGTATTTTCTACCAGGTCTGTGCCTTTATTTTCTTTCTCTTAACAAAGTGTTTCTCATGGAAGATAAGTTTTTATTTTGATGAAACATAGTTATCACAGTTTATCAATTGAACGCGATGAAACACAATTTATCAATTTCTTTTGTATGGTTCATACTTCTGGTGTCATACCTAGAAACCCATCGCCAAACTCTGGGTCAAATAGGTTTTACTTTTAGAAGTTTTATTGTTTTATATTTTTATTTTGTTTATTTGAGATAGTCTCACTCTGTTGCCTAGGCAGGAGTGCCTAGCTCTCAACAGCCTCAAATTCCTGGGCTCAAGTGATCCTCTTGCCTCAGCGTCCTGAGTAGGTGGGACTATAGGCACCTGCCACAACTCCCAGCTAATGTACATTTTAAATGCAGGCATAAAATTTGCTTTGAGTTAAATTTTTGGATAAAGTGTAGAGTGTATGTCAACATTTATTATTTATTTACATAGAGAAGTCCAATATTTTCATCAACATAAAAAAAAGCATCCTTTCTCCATTAATGTTGCCACTTTGTACAAGTCAATTGACTACGTTTTTGTGGGTCCATTTGTGTACTCCACCTGTGTGTCCCTCTCCAACCACACCCCACTGCCTTGATCACTCTACCATGATAGCAGGTCTCGAAATTGGGTGATGTGAGGCCTTTGTCAGAACAGCCGGGGCTTTTCTACTTGCTTTGCCTTTCTGTGCACATTTGTCCGTATCTACAAAACATCCTGCAGAGATTGTGTTTAATTTATAGACCAGCTCAGGGAGAACTGGCAACATAACAGTGATAGGTCTTCTCCATGAACATGGTATGTCTCTCCATTTATGTAGGAAGTCTCTTTGGTTTATTTCATCAGTGTTTTATTTATAATGTATAGACCCTTAATAGATTTTGTTAGATTTATACTTACATACATCTTTTTTGTGTGTATTAGTTAAGTAGCTTTTTCCCTTCAAATTTGAATAGTTGTCTGATGGGGAGCTTGAGAGATCAAGATGCCAGGTGTTGGAGTAGCCACCTAAGGCAACAGCTGCGTTGCAAAGGTGAGATGCTCGTCAGGCTGTTAGAGAGTCGGCTGAAGCATGAGCCAGAGGCCAGAGGCCAGGTCCTCTCACTGCCCAGAGATCTCCGAGGAAAATGGTCCTGTTGCTTTCAGGATCTCGGGCCTGAGTGAAGGTGTCTTCTCTGTGGGGCTAGGAATACAAATATTCATAAGGGTGGCTGGCCAGGGAGCTGAGACCCTACACACTAGTCCCTCGGACAGACGGTGGTGCTGGCTGTCAGGAAACCTGCCACATGGAGGGTAGCTCTGCCGGGTCTGCTGGGGGCAGCCTTTGTCCTTGCTGGCACTTGACCCTGACAGTCACATGGAGACAGAGGTTTTGGGCAGAAACTGGTCCCCCAGCTGGTGGGTAGGAGGACAGTCGACTTTTGCCTGTTGTTTTGTATCCTACGACTTGGTTCAACTCACTTCTTAGGACCTCTTTTGCAGATTTTTAAAAAACTTCACTACATAAACAATCATGTCATCTGCAGATAAAAATAACTGCATTTTTTCCCAATCTGCAGGCTTTTTATTTATTTTTCTTGTCCTATTACCCTGTGAAGAACTTGCAGCATGACACTGAGCAGAAGCGGTGAGAGTGGGTGTCCTTGGCTCCCGGTGTGAGGGGCAGGACTTCAGGGCCTCAGTACCCAGTGGAAGTCCAGTGTCGAAGATGCCCGTGGCCAAGGTTAAGGAGAGTCTCGTCTCCTGCTTCTTTGCTGAGAGGCTCCATAATCTTGTTCATTGGTTTCTTTATGTCTATTGAGATGATTATGCTGCTTTTCTTTTTTAGTCTGTTAATGTGGTAAATTATATGGATGATTTTCCGATTTGAATTAGCCTTGAATTCCTGGAATGAGCCTAAGTGCTCATGCTGTATTACCCTTTCTATATATTGCTAGTTCAGTCGGCTATTTTGTACTTTTTCCATCTGAATTTATTTCCTTTTTCCTCAGTTCTGCGTTCTCCTTGTTAATTGAGCATTTTTTAAATTTATTTAACCTCCTTTATTGAGTAATTACTTAAAATTCTTTTTAAAATTATTTTAGCAATATCCTGGGGTTTAAGAGACATTTCTGTCTACCTTTAAGGATCACATGCCCATTTCTGTGGGGGGAAAGGCCCGTGTACCCCACGTTGCCAACCACTCTCCCTCTCGAGCACCATTTTCTCATAACCTGTGTTTACATAAACTACAAACACAGGACAAGAACAAACACACAACACTTCACCGTCGTTCTTTCCTTTAGACCAAGGAGCAGCAGAAATTTTTACTGAAGGGCAGGATATGGCATATTTTAGGTGTTATAGGCTTTTCAGTGTCTCAACCCTCCAGGATGGAGCGTGGAGACCACATGGAGAACAGGAAAGTGGCGGGTGTGGCTGTTTCCCAGCAAAACTTCACATCCCAGAACAGGTGGGCCAGATCCGACCAGCAGGAAATGGTTTTCCATGCCCTGATTTACACTTTATCACTTAGATAAAGTAAAAAATGACTTGAATTTTCCTTCATTTACTCTGTTTCCAGTGCTCTTCGTTTCCTTTTGTACATCCAAGTTTTACTCTGATATATTTGTTCTGCCTGAGAAATGTCCTTTGACATTTTTGTGTGTGGAGTTCACCCGTTGATTCTGAATTCACTCAGGTTTCTTTGGTTGATTTCTCCTTCACTTCTGAGACATCTTCTCTCTGAGTGTGGAATGCTGGGCCCACTGTGTTTCTTTGTCCACTATTCCCTGGTGTTGCCTCCCAGTCTCCTGGGGCTCTGGCCTCCCCCGAGGCAGGGTACCCTCTTCCTCCTGGAGCTCCCCCAGGCAGGACACCCTCTTCCTCCTGGAGCTCCACCAGGCAGGACACCCTCTTCTTCCTGGAGCTCCCCCAGGCAGGACACCCTCTTCCTCCTGGAGCTCCCCCAGGTAGGGTACCCTCTTCCTCCTAGAGCTCCCCCAGGCAGGACACCCTCTTCCTCCTAGAGCTCCCCCAGGTAGGGCACCCTCTTCCTCCTAGAGCTCCCCCCAGGCAGGGCACCCTCTTCCTCCTGGAGCTCCCCTAGGTAGGGCACCCTCTTCCTCCTAGAGCTCCCCCCAGGCAGGGCACCCTCTTCTTCCTGGAGCTCCCCCAGGTAGGGCACCCTCTTCTTCCTGGAGCTCCCCCAGGTAGGGCACCCTCTTC
>NW_003852556.1:1781039-1793004 GCF_000181295.1 Otolemur garnettii | reverse complement strand
GGGGTGGCCTGGGAGCACGTGCAGATAGACTGGGGGTGCGGGGTGGCCTGGGAGCACATGCAGATAGACTGGGGGTGTGTGGTGGCCTGGGAACACATACAGATAGACTTGGGGGTGTGTGGTGGCTTGGGACCCCGCATTTCTCCCACGTTCCCAGGTGCTTCCCAGACGTTAAATATCAGGGGCTGAAGGAACTGAATAAAATTTACAAAACCACATTCTACCATTTTCTAGAAGTGTTTGTCCTCTTAATTTCTTTCTTTTTTTACAAAGGGTCTGGCCATGGTTCTAAGTTCCAAGTTAGTGTCATGCAGTGTTCTTCCGTGACCTTCCCTCAGGGATTTTCCTGCAGTGCCCCAGCGTGGGGTCCCAGCCCATCAGCCTAGACAGGGCCCAGAGCAGAAACCCCACATCTATCAGTTAATGAGTCTGTGAATTCCTGGAATGGCAAGAGAGAAAAAGGAAGGGAGAAGGGGCACAGCCGTGAGCAGGGTCTCCCAGTCCCTCTCCTGGTTCCCTTCATAAGCAGAAGACAATCCCTATGGGCTGGTGACCTCCACTCAGTTCCCAGGTGGTTCCCTGTGTCCTGCAGTGTGTAGGTGGCTTCATTTCCCTCCTCCCTCCATAGTCCTCCCACACTGCACAGCCAGGGGCCAGGACACCTTGCCAGGAGGCCTGAGTTTCTCAGAGAGTAGGTACTGCCTGCCTGAGACCCGCTCAGGGAGGGGGCGGTCCTGTCCTGGTGAGTCAGGTGCTAGGTGCTTCTGCACACCTGCTCCCATGGGAATCTCGTGTCCTGTGTGTTCTGGTACAAACTCTCATGTCAAGCTTTGGGGACGGTCTTGGCATGCCTTTGTGGGAGGGTCTGACATGGGCCTAGTAGCACCTGACTGATGTTTCTGGATCCACCATGAAGTTCTGCGGCCACCACGCCCCAGCAGAGCTGCCTGCAGGGCGCTGTGCTCTGCTTCTCACCCGCCGTCTGGCGGTTCCTAGCAACCAGGAGAGCCAGAGTCATGTCTTTCATTAACGCTCATATTCACTAAAATGAGAAAATAAACAGGTTACACTATTCCAATCTCCTACTTGATAGAACAGTCTAGAGAAGACTCATGTCCATCCACTGACCCTTAATATTTTCTTTAATTTTATTTCAAAGGAACTTGTAATTTACTTGATTTCAGAACTGTGGGCATGAAATCATCCTCTGAAAACAACGCAACCTGCAATAACACAATGAAAAGAGAATTACACGTATGAGCACAGTCCAGCCGCTCATCGATTCATTCAGCCAACACCACCGAGCACTTGCACAGCCTAAGGCACTGGGCCAGGAGGCAGGTGAGAGAGGAAGATTCCAGAGTGTTCTCTTCTCCTAAAGAACTTGTGGTCAGCTGGGGGCTGTCTGCGCCAAGACCTGGGTGAGGTGGTGCAGGGGGCAGAGGAGGCATCAACCAGAAGACCGGGAAGTCTGGAAGGCAAAGCATGTCGTGTCCTGAGATGGTCACAGCTACGCTCTGCTCATCTGCCTGTGTGCCGTGTGGTGCTCGGAAGGGCCTTCGTGCCCGTGGTCTGTATGCTGAGACGAGCCCCCCAAGACCGTGGGAGGCTGGGCCTCACTTCACTGCCTCCGCCCTGTCAGGTCTATGTGTGTGATGGAGTTTCACTTCTAGTGTGTTTTTATTTTCACCTGATTTGGTTGCTAGGAAAGAAAGAAAGAAAGTAATGGGGACGGTGCCTGTGGCTCAAAGGAGTAGGGCGCTGGCCCCATATACCAGAGGCAGTGAGTTCAAACCTGGCCCTGGCCAAAAAAAAAAAAAAGAAAGAAAATAATGGTATAATTGGATGTCTTCCTATCTAAGGATGCAGGACCCAGAAACTCTCTTTCTCTCATCACCACCAAACACACAGGCCCTTCCCCAGGCCTGTGCTGGTGCTCAAGTGTGTGTTTCTTTGCACATTCACACCCTTCCCTCTGTGCCCCAGTGTGTGCAGTGGACTCTCTGGCTTCCACGGGACGGCCCAGTGGTGGGCAATCTGCTGTTATCCCATCATTGCTTCGTTACTGCAGTGTGACAGGCACCTGTACAGCACAGGGTCGGGGTGACCATGTGCTGCTCTCAGGAATGTGGCATTTCCCCAGGACCGGTTTACGCTGAGTTCCAGGAAGCAAGCTGGTAACAGTGAACTGAGCACCACTAGTACTTGTCCCCCACCAGGCAGATGTCCCACTGTTGGAGCTGTGTTTGGATATGAACATGACCCTGGACATAGCGCACCTGCTAGCAGGGCTGCTCCGGGCTCTTGTCCTCTGGTCCTGTTAATTTGTCCCTTACCAGCCAGATGCAGGCACAGTGATGAATTATTTGGGTCTTGCTGCACCCTGTGAGTAAGGCGCCCATGATCCCTCCATGGCACAGGATGGAAATCTGACTCAGAAGGGCATATGGCTCTCCCAACCATATTACTGGGTGCCACACATGGCGCTGTGAGTCCCTTAAGGCCACGTAAATGCTGGCTGCTCCGTGGGTGCACACTCCCGTCTCTGCCCTGCCGGCTGCTCCGTGGGTGCCCACTCCTGTCTCTGCCCTGCCGGCTGCTCTGTGGGAGGACACTCCCATCTCTGCCCTGCCTGTTCCTGGCCCACCCTGACAAGCAGGGCCCTCAGGGTTCTCTCAGAGGCAGTGGGGTCTGGACACCTATAGTGTGGTTCACAGTGTGTTCAGGACAAGGAAGATGCCCTCTGCGTCTCTTTGCTCTTAACTAGCATTCCAGGGCCCCCTCAGTGAATCCCATGAGGAGAACCAGTCACAGCCCACTCTGAAAATACCATTTTTCACAGGCAACGACAGGAACACAGATTAAATTTGACTTCATCAGAATTTGTGCATCAAAGTTTTGCACAAGTTTGATGTGATCATGTACATCAAGGGACACGAACAACAGAGTCCACAGGCAGTCCATGGGGACAGGAGAAAATATTTGCATGTCATGCATCTGATAAAGGGTAGTGATACAGAATATATAAAGAACTGTAACTCGGGCGGTGCCTGTGGCTCAAAAGGGTAGGGCGCTGGTCCCATATGCCGGAGGTGGCAGGTTCAAAGCCAGCCCAGGCCAAAAACTAAAAAAAAAAAAAAAAAAAAAAAAAAATAACTGTAACTCAGCCAGAAGCTCAATTAAAAGATGGACAAAGGACTTGAGTAGACTTTTCTCCAAAGATACTCAGTGGCCCATCCATAAGCACATGAAAAGTGGCTCCACGTCACCAATCATTAGGGAAATATTAATAAAGACTCAATGAGATGCCACTTCACATTCATCAGGACACTACCACCAAATGAAACAAAGCAGAAAAAGAAAGTGGCAGTGCTGATGAGGTTGTAGAGAGATCAGAGCCTTCGTGCACTGTCGCTGGGGTCTAACTCAGAGCACAGGGAGGCGGCTCCTCAGAAACTCAGGCAGGTGTCCTGTGAGGTGCACAAGTTCTGCTACTGAGTGTGCACCCCAAAGAACTGAAAGCACAGACCCAGGGATTGTTCCTACGAGCCTGGCTCACAACAGTCAGCAGTAGAGACAGCCCAAAGGCCATCAGCACATGAAGGCAGAAACAGAGTGGAACGGCCATGGGATGGAACATTGTTTAGCCCAGAAAAGGAATGAGATTATGTCACAAGTGATGACTGGGACCCAGATGAACTCTGAGGATGCTGTGCTAAGTGAGATAAACAAGCTGTTTACGAGACAGAGACTCACCTGAGGCCCCAGAGCAGCCAAAGTCAGAGAGGCAGAGCGTGGGCAGTGGGGGCCGGGGCGGGGTGGGGGGCAAGGAGAGTTTTAGTTTGGGAAGGTAGGAGAGTTCTGGAAATGGGTGGCAGTGATGGCAGCACAACGGACTGAGTATACGTAATGCCGCTGAGCTATATGTTTACAAATGGGGATATTTTATTATAAGTTACAAAATGTCATTTTTGGGAAAGCTGAGCTGGCTGCTGGGAGGCCGGCTGGTGTGGACGCCGTATCTCGCCAACTCAGAGCTTCCCTGGTGATTATGATTCATCCCTTATGACAAAAGGGAGAACACAAGGCAAAGAAGATTCTCAGGTTATTTTGCTCAGATTTCGTTCTCAGATATCCTAAGAGTTGTCTCAGACTGACGTAGATTATTATTTTTGGTATGGAAATATATAAAAGTGCGATAGAATCTGGGGTTGGAGGGACCTTAGGAGGTCCTGTGTCGTCTTTCCCCGTGTGCAGAGACCGTATCACTTAAATTACCCCAGGTAGAGGAGAATTTATTCTTCTTAGGAAAAAGGTCTGTTCTTACCCCATTTCAATTTTAAGCTTTTCCGTGATAGGAGAATATTCTGTACAGTTCCTTAAACAGTCACTTTGTTCCAAAGAACACATGTGAGGGCCCAGCGTGGACACATCTCCTCCTGGGGCCCAGCGTGGATGGGTCATGTGTGGCGGGGCACTCAGGGCAGGGTGGGTGCGGGCATGGTTAACCCCCTTTCTGGCTCCCCCATGGACTGAGAAGGCGCCTGGTAACCACCTTCCAGGTGAGGGTATTTGCCAACTTCCAAGACCAACATCACCCCCGCCATCTCCTCCTCCCACCGACCAGCTTCTTTCCGTGTCCTTCCACACTCTTCCTGCCTATTCAGCTTCTTTTCAACCCTCCCCAAGGCTGGGAAATGCCACCTGTGCCCCTTTTGCTATCACCCACAGTGTCCTAGACAGGCCCTGCTGTCAGCTTTAGATGTAATGGGATAAATGCGTAAATTGTGCAGTTATTAAGATGAATGGGGCTGCTGGCCTTCTAGGAGCCCCAGAACACTTCCAGAATTTGCCAAATTTCCCAATTTTATCTATAATTCCAGAGGTCATACAATCTTCCAGGAAACAAGACATCAGGGTTATGGTGTGGTCAGCCTTTTGTTTAGGGCAGGTGTCCTCAAACTACAGCCCTCTGAGGACATTTATCCGGCCCGACAGGTGTTTTTGCCACTGCTGCCCTGTCCTGCTTAGCAGCTGCCTCGTCCCAGGGCCCACAGTCTGACCCTCCAATGGTCTGAGGGACAGTGAACTGGCCCTGTTTGAGGACCCCAGGTTTAGGGTTCATCTTCTGAGAGGTGAAGCAAATAGATGCCTTGGGTACGGACTGGAAAGACCTTAGGCTCCCAGTACCTGCTTTTAGTTTGTTAATCTCTGTCTATGTTATGTTGTCATCTAATCACCAGTCAAAAGCGTGTGTAGCCTGGACCAGAAGTGATTCTTGGAGGATGCAGTGGTTTACTAGCTGGGCTTGCCACTGTGTTCCTGGCTCCATCCATGAACAGCCACTCTAACTGAAACAGTAGCTTACCTGAGAGTCTCATTTTCATGCCTCTGAGAGAGCAGACCCCACTCTAGAGACAGAAACTGAGGCTCAGAGAGATTGTTCCCAAATAAACCAAACTCAAACCCTCATCTTTGCACTTGAAGTACATCCATCACTCCATTATATTCAACACTGGCACGAGAACACCAGGCTGGAGTAGGGTCACAGGTGCGGCTGTGACTGTGTGGGTATATGCGGGACCCCCAGGATGCTCCCAAGGGGGGGCTTATGTCTCCCCATTACTTCCTCTGGCTAATTTGAAGGAAATGCAGAGGAGTGGGTATTGATGTAAAGACTGAGTGAAAGGCCATTATAATATGCTGCCTATAGTTGAACTGTTTAATCTGTCATTGCTATCTGTCACGTTGCTTGGTGATTGTAAGCATTACCAATGTATAAAGCTGGAGTTGCTCCGTGGGTGATAATTGACCAGATTTGTATTTCTATTCATGGGTTTTTAAAAAGAAGGTAAAAGTGGGCTGTGTCCTAGTACAGGATTTGATTGTGTTGATAAATGTGATAATCAGTTTGGATGTACGACAAAATGCCTCCCACAAACGGCATGCTGGCCCAGCCTCCTGGGTGCCTGTAACCTCGTAAAACCTCAGCCCATTGTCCCCAAATTACTGCATTTATAGTGCTTGGATTATTTCAACTATAGTACTGGAATTGTTTGTTCTAAAAGAAAGTTTTAAATGAAGAGTCATTTAAGAACACAGGTTTTATTTCCTTTGCTCTATCCTTTCCTTCTGAATCAACACCCTGGGAACTGAACGCCACCAAGCACAGTGCCTCTGAAGCACAGAAAGGCCTTCCTGGGCTGGGCCATGGGGGTCTGCTGAGCACTCCCTGACCGCAGAGCCACTGGCACAGCTTGTGACAACTGCCCTCATACCTGGGGCTCAAGCAGACCACTCATCCTGGGTGCCCAAACTTGTAATTGGTCCGTGGTGAAACCTCCAGGCCTCAGATGGGGCCAGACATGTGCAGATCTGGTCCCTCCCATGGCTGAAAGTTCCCCGGGGACAAGCCTCTGCCTCCTTTCTCCTCATGTCTGACTCTGGGGAAAGAAACGATACCAAGTACCATGTGGGTTTCCCACGAAGGGCCGAGATGCTCCCTAGAAAGCGATCGGCTCTCAAAGCAACCAGAGCAGCAGTGTGCTGAATCGGTCATGCTGCTGACGAGTGACAGTGACAGCTGCGTTCTTCCTTCTTCCTGGCATCTTGGTGTACAATTTCATAGCAGAGTGCAGGAAAAGCACACGTGAAAGTGGGTCATGTGAGTGGAGCTGGGTCCTGTTCTTTGCCGCAGACCCACGTGGGGTCTTCACATCCCCTTTGTGCGTTTGGGTGGTGCTGTCTGTGGAGGATGGGCATGGAGGCTCGGGTGGCTATTCGGGAGGAGAGACCCACCTGCACTTGTGACAGGTGGTTGCATCTCCTCCAGGCTCTAGAGAATGGAAGTCACTCAGTGCTTGTGGAGATGCCACCTGCAGTCCCTGAGCACTCTTAAGCACACGTGACAGGGATTCCTTGCCCTCCATCAAGCACCCACCTTCCTGGGAACCTGCCACCCTGTGCTCTGGGGCTCCAGCTGCCCTGTTGGCTCCCAGGGGAGGCTTTTTGGGCAGGAATTCATTGGCAACAGCCCCTCTCTGAGACCTCAGCTGTGCTCTGGGAGCCTGACAATTGGCTGGTGTCACATTCCCATCCTGACTCCTTCTTCCCTGTCTTCAGGTCCATCTGAGAGGGCAAGGGCAGAACTGTGGGAAACACTTCGTTCTTCTGCTTTCAGAGAGCACAGAGCAGCGGCTGTGTGGCAGCTGATCTCCTGTCTCTGTGTCTGTGACTGTCACCTGGTGTCTAAGGCCCTGGCCAGCAGGAGGCTGAAAGCAGAATCTGGGGGTGGGGAGTCGCCCTTCCCAACTCCAGATCATCTGGAAGTTCTGCTCTCCAGGAAACAAACTAAAAGCAGAAACTGGTTCTCTGCATTTTTCTAGGTGTCTCGAGAGGCTTTAAGGCTCAAGGGCAGGCCCGGGCTCCTTGGCTGAGCGTCCAGAGTGGGGGTCCAGCCATTGCGATGGCGACTGCAGCCCGTGCGCCAGCTGGAAACCGCTCACAGCCTGGACACCTGGGGTCCCCTCTTCTCCACACGCACCTGGGGCCGCTGAAGGGAAGCCTGGGGGGCAGAGTGAAGGGAAGGCCCTGTCCCAAGCATGGCAGCCACGTGTCGGCTCCAGCCTCAACTGTGGCTGAGACAAGATGAAATGTGCAGAATAGCAGCGGAGGGACCACAGATGCACTACGGGGCTAAGGGGCTCCAGAGGTCTTCATGAGAGAGAGTCCTAGCTGGCCAGCTGGGACTTGGTGAGGAGGAAGAGCGGGGATGTTCTGAGAGAGAGAAGAAGCCTCTAGACCCCGGCAGGGTGGGCACAGAGGCTGAAATGTGGATGTGCAGCCCTTGGGGCCACAGTGGGGCATTGCAGGATCAGCCTCTATGTCCCTCCTCCTGGGGCACTCGGTGCATTGAACACCCCCAGAGCCCTCTCCAGGCGCTGAAGGGGTGAGTAGAGATGGGGCTGGTATCAGGGCTTGCCTGGGGCCAGCCACATCATGTGGGTTTGGTTCCAGGCACTATGGAGCTGAGGAAGGTTCTATTCAGAGCTATCAGCAACACAAACTCCTTCAGTGTCTTATGTGTGCAATTCAATTATCAAATTCTTTTCCTGTAATGTGATAGGCCAGAGACAGCTTTCTACAAGCGCTGCGCACTCGTGAAGACTCATAGTTCCATGTGAGAGGGCCGGTCTCCAGGCAAGACTGCATTTCGTCGTGTGTTGTGTGGCTGGAGGGTGGCCATTTCCAGCTGCTCTGAGATAGGCAGACACCTAATGGTCCACGCATCCTCTGCTCCAGCTGTGGATCTTACTGGAGAGGACCACGTACAGTGCTGTGGCCTCTGCAGGACCACCCAGTGTTGGACCAAGCCAGGTCTTGTCACAGCTGCATCTGCTCCCTGCTCCTGGGCCTCTGTCTGGGGTCACACTCCCTGGAGGGGGTCAAAGTCCTTCCTAGCTTTCAGAAGAAGGCATATGGATGGGTTCTCCTGAAAACATAAGCTCGTCTCAACTTTATACTTTCCCCTTGAAAATAGGAGAGTTGATTAACAAAAAGCACCTAATATTTGGAGATTACATGTCCTCCAGATTTTGGATGGGGGGTTGGTGGCTGCTGTCCTGTGATCTGTTGGTCCAACTGGAGCATAATAGGGGGACAGGGATCCTGGGGTTTTGGAGGGAAATGCAGGACGTTGTCAGCAAAAACATGGGGCAGATCCGGAGGCTTCTGTGGGCAGTGACAGAGCTGGCTACTCCTAATTCTCCTTTAAATGTCTGATCTTTTGTGAGCTAAGTCCTGTGTGATAGCTCTTCATCAAACTGGCTATTTTTCTGCCTTTATTCTGTCGATATTAAAGAGCTCAACTATGATCACTTTTAGTTACATCGCTTGGAAAACCCTGATAATTAGATTTAAATCATAAAATATGCTAATGCATGCAGATAGTAGCAGGATAAAGATTTCAAAAGCAACTTAATGTATTCTTCTCTTGGCAGAAACAATGCAGGGCTGTGTAGATAATAGATTATATGCTGCTATGAGCTTCAGGAGTACCGAATAAAAGGAGCCTGAGAACCGACCAGGGCTCGTGGTTGAGAATCTGAGGGCAAGGATCATTGTTGCGTCTAACAAATACCTATCTGTGAGCTCTCACAAATCCTTCTGAATTTGTTCGGTGCTGTGTGCTTGTGTCCACTGGGTGCTCACCCATGACCGCTGAGTGTTTGCCCTCCAGAGCACGCCATCCAGGGATGAGGCATTTTCAGGGTCTCCAGCCGGACCTTGTCCTCGGGGAGCTCCTCGTGGGAAGAGTAGACAGCAGACCTCAGAAGCCACCTTCTGGGTTACATGGGGGGGGCCCAGGAGGAGAGAGGAAACACCCCAAAAGCAGACCACTGGTGTGCAGGGGACCCGAATGTGCTCCTGGACCCTGTGGGCCTCTGTGGCTGGGAGGCTGGGGACAGGCTGTGGGCAGAGGGCTCCTGTCGGCAAAGGGCTCCCTTGGGCAGGTTTTCTGGTGGAAGAAGTGGACAGGTCCGGGGATTAGGAAATCAGCCTGGGCATACCATCAGCCACACTGACAACACTGAGAGGACCCCAGACCTGTGTAAGGACACGGTGGGAATCTCTGGGCTGAAAATAAGATCTGGATGCTATTCTATAGCCCGTGGTGATGTTTCATGAGAATGTGCTCGTGAGGGTGGATGACAAGGACACTCATACAGGGATAGGGTGATGGGGGAGAATGATACAGGGGACCATGACTTGGGGTGTCCAGCTCCATGTGGCTGCGTGGCTGTGAGTAGTGGTCTCCTCTCTCTGCAGTGCCACTGTCCCCATCTTCCTAGGGAGGAAAGGGGGTGTCCTGGAGCTGGCCTTCCATCCTGGGCTGGAGACATGTCCAGGCCAGTCTGCTCACAGATGTGAGCCTGAGTTGGTGCCATAATATTCCAGGTTTAACACACACTAAATATTCAAACCAAAATCTCAGGTGTTTATAGAAGAGTGAGGCCTGCCCTGGCCGCTATGCCCAAAGTCTCAGCCCAGCCCCCTGTGCCCATCACCCTGAGTCCTTCTGTAGTGACAACGTGAGCACCCCACTGGTGACATGCTTGGTCACTGTGTGCCCCCCCCCCAAGTACAGCACTGACTTCTGAGAGGTGGTCTTTGTTCAGAACAGTGATGGGGCCCAAGTGCTTAGTAGCCCGCACAGAGCGGGTCTCACTATGGTAAAGGTGGAAGATGAGAAGGGGTGGCCCCCCCTGGTCCACACCACAGGGGCTCTCTGGCCACCCCCAGTCACATTCCAGACCGGGGGATGGACACCAGCTGCTGTGATTCACGTTTATCAGGACCCTGGCTCCTAGGACAGTGCACAGCCGGGAGAGCCTCACTGCCCGTGGACCCCCCCAGGACAGCACACAGCCAGGAGAGCCTCACTGCCCGTGGACCCTCCCTAGGACAGGGCACAGCCAGGAGAGCCTCACTGCCCGTGGACCCCCCCAGGACAGGGCACAGCCAGGAGAGCCTCACTGCCCGTAGACCCCCCCAGGGTGTTAGCCATTCAGATCAGTAACCACTGCCCTTTAGGACAGAGCACAGCTCCCGGGGTCAGCCAGGGGCCCTTCTGTTGGCTCCTGCTTCACAGTCTGACTTCCTTTGAGCTAGAAAGTGAAGCTTGGAGAGTCACTTGCCTTGATACATGGACAGGGGGCTTCAGTCGGCATTTTTCTTGCTTCAAATGAAGAACTAAGAATATTGTTTTTGATGTGTTACTATTTAGTTTCATCCAGATCCATTTTTCTTCTGTTCCTTTAATGGAAATGATCAGATGTCCCACTCCACTGGCTGTGTGGTGCTTCCTGAGGGCAGGGGTGACCTCTCACCATCCTCTGGACCTCGGGGTGAGTGAGTCACTCACTCTGGCACTTTCCGGAATGCAAATGACTGCACTCCGGGGCTGAAGGCAATGGATCACCTGTGCAGTGCCGGAGGCCTCACTTCCATCACCACACGTCGTTATCTTGCCTTTTGGCCAATTCAAATCCTACAAAATTACTTTTTATCATACTCTGCAACTGAAAAAGTTTATTTTTCAGGCATAGCTGTGATTGTTTTGAAATGCCATTCTGTCTCTCTGTTAAAGTTTAATTATCTGTTATAAATAGCATCTGTGGAATTAATGTTGCCCAACTTGTTTTGGAATAGAAATGATCAAATATTTGGTAGCAAGAATGCCAAGTGATCATAGTTACATCAAACACACAGCTTTCTGCTATGGCTGCCCTCACAAGGGACCCTCCAGAGGGGATCTCAGAGGACCTCATTTTGAAGCTCACTCATAGGCTGTTATGTGGGTGCCACTGGCCATGACTGAGTTTCCTCCCAGCCCCAAAATCCCAGCCCTCCCTACAGGGCCCTGCCCCCATTGACTGGGCACTGGGCCCACATGTCCTGGAGCATGGCCCGTAGGTCCTTTCTCGATGGGCTGGCTTCCTTGGACATCGCCCTCGCCTAGACTGAGCCTGGTTGGCCAAGGAGCCTTGGAAACTTTGCCATGAAGACTAAAACTATCCAGAAGCTTCCAGGGCCATCACCAGAGCAGCCCTTAGATTTACTGGCCTGTTTGGGTTTTTCCCACCACCCACCTCCCCAAGGCATCGTCCCACAAGGCACAGGGCTGGGGCTTTAGGTCTGATGTTATTTTTCCAAGATGTTCTTTCTAGAAAGGTACCGTTTTCACATCTGCTTCCCAGAGGAATGGCTACACAGGGGAGAGCAGGATCAGTGGAATTTCATTTCTGATACACACAGTCTGGAAAGGACATGGAGTAAGTAGGAAAGAGAGGGGAAAAGAGGGCTGAGGAGAACTCAGCAACAAGGTAACAGCAGCAAAGCTGATGAGAACGCAGCCAAGATATCAGCGCTCCTGACTCTGATGAGAACGCAGCCAAGATATCAG
>NW_003852556.1:1778133-1780563 GCF_000181295.1 Otolemur garnettii | reverse complement strand
AACACAGCCAAGATATCAGTGCTCCTGACTCTGATGAGAACGCAGCCAAGATGTGGTCAGTGCTCCTGACTCTGATGAGAACGCAGCCAAGATGTGGTCAGTGCTCCTGACTAGAGAGAATGGCCCTAGTGGGTCTGGGGGACACGCACCTCGTCTGTGCAAAAGGGGAGCTTTCCCAAAGCGGTGGCTCCTCTGTGCTAAATGCAGAAACATTGGGGGTTTGGGCACTAATTTTCTGCGGCACCAAAGGCTCAAGGGTCTCAGGCTGTGCTCTGTTCTGAAGGAGCCAGTCCAGGGCCAGGATGAGCAGTGTGTGCCCCTGCCAGCCACTGGCTTGACAGCGTGTGGGACCAAGCCCAGCCATGCTGCTGTGCCCCCGGCTGCTCCCTGCACCCCCCGGCTGCTCCCTGCACCCCACATAGAGGGCACCTCCTTTGCCCTTTCCATGCACATCCACCCGGGGGCACCGGAGCCCGGAGCTCCTCCCTCAGTGATAAAAAGGGCCCTGTGATGCTGGCCCTGCAGGGCACAAGGGCAAGAGCACATGCCACACTGAGTCTGCAGCAAAATGCTGCTCTAGTCAATGCCACCACCTTGAAAGGGCACTGTTTATGTACAGATTGAACACGAACCATGACCCATGGCTATTCCAGTGAGGTTCTCTCCCGATCCTCTCCTCTCCTCAGAGTGTAGCCCCCAGCCTGCCCAGCCTCCTGAGATAAGGACAAGTCAGCTCCCTGGAGATGTGGCCTGCTCCCTCTGCCCCCTCCTCCTCCTGTCTTCCCACATCCAGCCTTTCAGAGCAGACCTGTCTGAACGAAGCCAGTTTCCCGGGGTCCCCTGCACAGCACCCGTCAACCTCGCTGGCTCAATCTCCTCCTGTGCATTTCTGGTCACTGATGCCCGTGCAACCGGATTTTGTTTCTTTAAACCACTGATAATGATGGTTTGATCATTATCTCCACCTCTGAGTCTCGTTCAAGGTGGCCCGGTGCCTTGTCATTATCTTGGTCACGTGCTCGTGTGCACTCTTAGCCCTAATCTCGTTATCTTTCATTTTTCTCTGCTTAATTGCATTCACACTTGCCCACTTGGAATCTGTCCCCTCTGAGTGAGCTCAGGCTTTTCACCTTGGTCTAGTAAATGTCCTATCGGGGGTGCTCACTGTCCTGGTGTCCTTCTTGGAGGACACAACTGGCCCTGTCCCTACCTTATACCAGGGCAGCCTCTGGCTTGTTTCCGAGCCTGGTTTCCTTCCTTCTGCCTCCAGTGCACTGCAACCCCGTTTGGACGTGCCACTGAGCAGCAATGCGGGTGTCCCCACCGGGGTCCTTCATACCTTCTCTTCATGTCTTCACAGCAAACCAGAAATATTTAAGGAAATATTCTGCATCGTGAAGCACCACAAAGGAATTCCATGAGTTTATCTCAACTGCCCTTGTTCTTTATTAACGTGAGTCCATTTCTTTAGGGCAGCATAGAACTTAAGGCTGTTCCGTGGAGAAGATTCTGCAAGCCGGCTGGTGGCACGCCATTCTGCGTGTGCAGCCCACCTCTGCACACTGTCTCTGTGGACTAGAACACGCATGGTCACGTCTACCATCTATGAAATAGGCGTGTCCTATCTTCCATGTAAGCCCTAAAACTCAAACGTGCATCACGGGTCTCACCTGCAGGGCTGGGTGCATCTGTCTGTGGTGAAGCACCATCTCCCTGTTCCTCGTGTCAACAGGATTCTGATGCCTTCACCTGCCTTCCTCCTCCTTTGGGAAACATGTGCGTTGCTGTTATCCACTCCTGCCCCTTTGTAAATGATGAGAGAAAATATTAATTGATTTTTTTTAGGGAATTAATTGTCGTTGCCAAGTTTCAGAATCCTTATTCTCTCAGTGACTTCTGGCTCCACAAAGTTACATTAAATTGCATAGTTTATCTTCACATTCCAGAGGCCTTCCCTTCCTTTCCAGGAATGGCTGTTTCACCATTTTTAAACTTTGCTGTGAAGTAATTTTCTCATTTTGCTCTGTCCTGGCATGTTCTATCATATAGGTGTCTCTCTCTTGAAAGTCATCATTTTCAGGTAATAATGACACTTAGCATTTATATAGTGCTTTCATCTCCAAAGTGCTCCACAAACTTATGGAGGTTTAATTGTCTTGCCCTTTGGAGCACGGCTGGATCAGCTGCCAGAGGCCCAGATGCTGCCTCGGAGGCGTGGGGAGGAGGTGCCCGAGCCTGGCCAGCTTCTCTCTGACCCCTCCTTAATTCCACATGCCAGGGGCCTTCTATGCTAGGGGGAGAGGACAGCCGCATCCTCGGAGGCTGGCTGCAGAGCACATGCACACATTTCACCCCATTAAAACTGTAATAGATTTCTTAGGGCCATCAGCAGGAGACGCTGCACATCTACCACAGAGAAAGATGGGAATG
>NW_003852556.1:1770854-1777965 GCF_000181295.1 Otolemur garnettii | reverse complement strand
GTCCTGTGGATCTATTGCCTGTGCCAGCCTGTGAGCTTGGTTGTAGCTGCTGCAGATGAAGACGCTGCAACTCATTTAATAATCTTATAAGAAGCAAGGCAACGTCCTGGCCACAAATGGAGGCTTAACAACACATTGTCATTTTGGGCTACTTCAACTCATGCTTTCTCTAAGGAGGCTTTATTTCAAATAAACACCATGTCACCTCACTAGAATCCTCTGACCTTTTCTCCCTTGGCACTGCCTTGCCCAGGGCCTGGGCACCATGCCATTCTTGTTTCACCCTCATCTCCATTCTAACTTCACTTGTGAGGCCTTAATAATAAGTATAAATACATAACCAAGCATCCAAGAAAACAATTGCTAGTGGCTATTTCTACTGGTACCTATTGAGCTACATTTTAAAAGCTGGTCTATTTAATAGACCTCATCTCCATTCAGAACTGCCAAGTTCTGAAGACACTTCTAAATCATCAAAGAGCAATTAAATGATGTTCAGATTAACTTTATTGCTAACTGTATCTTCATCCCACCAACTTGGAAATTAGGAATTCAGTTCTAGTACACCTGTAACAAGTTTATTAACTAGACTTTCTTGTCTGTCTTGTATACTGTGTATGTTGACTAGCACATGTCAGAATGAACCAGTCATAGACGTGCCTGTCCCAAGGAGCTCACAACACACCAGCGGCTCTTGGGGCTTGCGTCACTCCTGATATCAAGGTAGTCCTGCTCGTGTAGCAGAATGGCTTTGCAGCCCTGGAAGTCACATAGTTTGTGGGACTCAATGACCAGATGGGTCACTGCACATGACCTGTGATTAAATTGCTTGCAGAGGCTATAAGTGCATTGCAAAGTTTATTGATTTCCCAGAAAATAATAATTGTCTTGACCTTGTGGCTGTTCAAATGGTATTAAATAATTCTTCCCAGCAGGACCATGAGAAAAGCAATCCGTTTTCTTTCCTTACCCAAATTTGCTGAACTTTGCTTCAAGGTGCTCACTGACCCTGTCCTTGTTGGGTACAAGAGTGATGATGCTGAGATGCTTTTTTCCAGAGTCTTGACTGCAAAGGCATCATCTCTTCTGATGCATTTATCCCTGGAACTGTGAGCCCTTGTCACTGAATGTCAGAATCTAATCTCACTCATTCTCCTAATTAGCATTATCTAAGTGCCAAGCTCTGGGTTACAACTCTGAGCAAAGCTGGGCACAGCCCTCATGACTTATTGGGCAGTGCTATTCTAGGAGTAGCACTGGCCATGCGCATGTGTGTACATATGTGTGGCCTGTGCGCATGTGTGTACTTATGTGTAGCCTGTGTGCATGTGTGCACACATACGCCTGCATGTAGAGAGAGAATGTGTTGGTATGAAGTGAAGGTAGTTCATAAACACGGTTATGATTCAGGCTGAGTAAAGAAAAGGAAGAAAAACATGCTGTCTTTTGAGGGACGGGAAGCAGAACATAGTTTAGTTAGAAATACACGGCCCCCACCCTCAGTGGAGGAGAAGAGCGCTGGGCTATTCCTAAACTCGACTGGTGAAAGTAATATCCCTCCCAGAGAAGGCCTCTGAGCTGGAGGGGCAGAGTCCCGTGGGAGCACTTTGCTTCCAGCACCTATAGGTCAGAGCAGTCTCACCCAAGAGGGGTTGGGAGGAGCTGGCCAGGCAGGGCCCCAGGGGCAGGGCATGGAGAGTTTGGCCCCGGGCCTGGAAGTCTGGGGAAGTGTCTGAGTGGGTCTGGTTGCCGTGGCCTGACTTCCAGTTGTAAGCTCACCACAGTGAGAACTGATGGGAGGAGTGGCGGCAGTTCCTGTGGGAATCCGTGCTTCTGAGGACATTTCTGCATTTGGCAGGTCGCGTTTTTGTAGGTACTTAGTCTTTGTAGGTAAACACTGCCTGTTCCTTGTGCCCCATCCCCTCAGCGATGTAGTGGCTGCACATGCAGAAATGTGCTGGGATCTCTTGGCCTCCAGGGAGGGACAGAGTCTGCTGCCCCCTCACAGAATGGCTGGCAGTCACACCTGTGTCCCCACGCTCTCGTCTCCTCCACCTAAACCTCTGCCCCCATGCTGTGCTGGGCCTGCTGTCAAAGTGGCCTCTCCCTGCCCTCCTTCACACGTGCTGTGTCCAAAAGCAGCTGGCTCTCAGAGGCCAGCTAACCTGATGCCAGAGTCCTCCCTAGAGGGGAGGTCTGCCACAGGCTGCCCATCAGGGCTGCTGGGAGACATACACCTTGGGGTCACTATTTTGACTTCAGTGAGGACTTTTTGGCTGGCATCCTGGGCTGTTGTAACAAAGCACCATGCTCTGGGCAGCTTGAAGCTATAGGAATTTACTCCACCACTGTTCTGGAGGCTGGAAACCCAGCTGAGCTGGCTCCTTCTGGAGGCTCTGACTTGCCCAGGCCTCTCCACTGCTTCTGGTGCTGCCGGCAGCCCTGGTCCTCCCGTCTGCTCCTTGCTCACTGGCTGTCCCCATGTGTCTCTCCTCTCAGCACTCTGAGTCTTATTGGTTATGGGCCGACTACCCCAGGATCAGTTCCTGTGAGCCAATTACATCTGCAAAGACCCTGTTACCAAGTAAGCGCTGGGGACGAGGATGTTGGTGTGGAAGACTCACAATTCCACCCCTGTGGCTGGAACTGGGGGCCCAGATCCTAGATGAGAACTTTTACTGAGACACTTTGAGCAAATATCAAAGACAGAGGAGACAGCCTCGGTCTTGAGGGGCTTATAACTGAGGCGACTCAACTCGCTCCCTCAGCACCAGCTGCGAGGATTGACCCCATGGCACTGAGCACCAGGCCCTGCACTTGCCCCCGCTGCTGCGCCTGGAGCAGACCGATTGGTGTGACCTGCCCACAGAAGCCCCCTGTGACTTGGGAGTGTAGGGCTTCCCTGCAGAGCTGGCTTCATTACTTGTGAATTCATGAGAAGCAGTGTCCATGGGCTATGCAGCCGCTGCGGCTAACTGCTGTGTGCCTGCTGCTGTGAGAATTTTAAAAATAAGCCTCTGAAATTCCTCGCTAAGCCCACTTATGATGACAGAGCCACTGGCTTACATTCTGTTTTGATGGTGATTCGAAAGCAGTTCCCAGCCCGAGGATGTTCCTGTAACCACAGAGTTTGCAGTGTACTTGCCAAAGGCAGACACTTCCCTGATGGGACTCCTGCGTCCTTCCTCCTTGCCCTAAATCTCCCATTACATCCAGGTGTCTCCAGGACACATCCATCATCAGTTTGCTTGTTAAGGGGGTCACCTCAAAGGTCACTGTGTGACTCATTGGATGAACTAAATTCCTGTGCCATGGGGATGAGGCCCAGACCACCAGCACTGGGGGCGTCACAAAATGGAACCCAGGGTCTTCCCAGCAGGGTGCTGCCATCTATTTATCATCTATCCAAATGTCTGGTTTCTTATTCTTCCACCAAAATGTGTAGTAATTAGCACACGTGCTTTATTTGTGAAGAGGCTCCACGTTTACATGAGGGGCTTGGAATCCCTCAGAGCTTCCTAGCTGGGGTGAGAGTGGCCTGCAAAGCTTACAGCCATGCCGCAATCACGGCCTGCAAAGGTCACAGCCATGCCGCAACCACAGCCCACAAAGGTTACAACTGTGCCACAACCACATTCCGCAAAGGTTACAGCCATGCCACAACCACAGCCCGCAAAGGTTACAGCCATGCCGCAACCACGTCCTGCAAAGGTTACAGCCATGCCACAACCACATTCCGCAAAGGTTACAGCCGTGCCACAACCACATTCCGCAAAGGTTACAGCCGTGCCACAACCACATTCCGCAAAGGTTACACCCATGCTGCAACCACGTCCAGCAAAGGTTACAGCTGTGCCCGCAACCACGGCCTGCAAAGGTTACACCCGTGCCACAACCATGGCCCGCAAAGGTTACAGCCGTGCTGCAACCATGTCCTGCAAAGGTTACACCCGTGCTGCAACCATAGCCCGCAAAGGTTACAACCATGCCACAACCACAGCCCGCAAAGGTTACACCCATGCTGCAACCACGTCCAGCAAAGGTTACACCCATGCTGCAACCACGTCCAGCAAAGGTTACACCCGTGCTGCAACCACGTCCAGCAAAGGTTACAGCCATGCCACAACCACGTCCAGCAAAGGTTACACCCGTGCTGCAACCACGTCCAGCAAAGGTTACACCCATGCTGCAACCACATCCTGCAAAGGTTACACCCGTGCCGCAACCACGTCCAGCAAAGGTTACAGCCATGCCACAACCACGTCCAGCAAAGGTTACACCCGTGCTGCAACTACGTCCAGCAAAGGTTACACCCATGCTGCAACCACATCCTGCAAAGGTTACAGCTGTGCCCGCAACCACGGCCTGCAAAGGTTACACCCATGCCACAACCACGTCCTGCAAAGGTTACAGCCGTGCTGCAACCATGTCCTCCCCCACAGCGCCCACCCCAAGGTCACCAAGCTTCTGAAATGTCCACACAAGCCCTCAAACAGTGGCTGGGCTGGCCCTGTGGTGGCCGGACATTTCACCTGCTCAAGAAAGTCCTGGAACAGAGGATACCAGACTCTATCTGAGGTGATGTTTTTGTTGAGTTCTGAGCGTAGCCTTCGAAGCCTGGTCCAAGTGCTCCACAGGATCCTGCCTCCTCCCCATGGGACCCACTGTACCCGGTCAACACTGACCAGGGCCCTGCTGTGTGCCAGGCCCTGCTCTGGACTCAAGTGACACAGGTTCCCAGAGCAGGGGCAAGTCCTGCCCAGGAAGAACTGACATGTAAACAACAAAGGCAGCTGGAGAGTCGGACGCAGCTGTGGGGAAGGGAAGGCAGGCAGGCAGGCAGCTCGGAACAAGGCATGTCCTCCCATGCAGCGAGCAGGGGGCGTCCCGAGGAGACTACACTCGCCCTGGGACTTGATTGGTGAGAAGAAATCAGCATGGTGACAGGAGGAAAGTCAGAGACAGCAAGTCAGTCGTCCTGTGGCCTCAGTGAGCTCCGCGTGTCGCAAGATCAGAGGTGAGGCCACCTGCTCGCTGTATGCTGGTTGAACAAAGACTTGGGCAAATCTGTCAAACACTCTTTTCCCTGCCTGAGATCAGAACTGGCACCAGAGGAAAGCCCAATACCTCCTGAACGCACAGCTGACACCCCCTGAATGCACACTTGACGCCCCCTGAATGCACAGCTGACACCCCCTGAATGCACACCTAACACTCCATAGACTCACACCCGACACTCCCTAGACACACAGCTAACACCCCCTGAATGCACACCTGACACCCTCTGAACGCACAGCTGACCCGCCCTGAACACATAGCTGACACCTCCTGAACGCACACCTGACACCCTCTGAACGCACAGCTGATACCCTGAATGCACAGCTGACACCTCCTGAACGCACACCTGACACCTCCTGAACACACACCTGAAACCCCCTGAACGAACAGCTAACACCTCCTGAACACACACCTGACACCCCCTGAATGCACAGCTGACACCTCCTGAACACACACCTGACGCCCCCGAATGCACACCTGACACCCCCTGAACGCACACCTGACACCCCCTGAATGCACACCTGACACCCCCTGAACGCACAGCTGATACCTCCTGAACACACACCTGACACCTCCTGAACGCACACCTGACACCCTCTGAACGCACAGCTGACACCTCCTGAACGCACACATGACACCCTCTGAACGCACAGCTGACACCTCCTGAATGCACACCTGACACCCCCTGAACGCACACCTGACACCTCCTGAATGCACACCTGACACCCCCTGAACGCGCACCTGACACCCTCTGAACGCACAGCTGAGACCCTCTGAACGCACAGCTGACACCTCCTAAACACACCTGACACCCCCTGAATGCACACCTGACACCCCCTGAACGCACACCTGACACCTCCTGAACGCACACCTGACACCCTCTGAATGCACACTTGACACCCTCTGAATGCAGTTGACCCGCCCTGAATGCACAGCTGACACCTCTTGAATGCACAGCTGACACCCTCTGAACGCACAGCTGATACCCCCTGAATGCACAGCTGACACCTCCTGAACGCACACCTGACACTCCCTGAACGCACACCTGACACCCTCTGAATGCACAGCTGACCCGCCCTGAATGCACAGCTGACACCTCCTGAATGCACATCCCACCCCCAGGACACCTGGACACATACCTGACACAGCCGAGGAAATCAAGTACTGCTGTGATCACCCCCTGGGGTGTAACCTGTCCATTTGTTCACGTCAGGTACTCATTTGCCATGTTCCGTCCAAAAGCAAACCTGCTATGTCACTGTGTAAATAATGTGCTCAGAAATAGGGCCATGAAATAGGGAAGTGAGATTGACAATAATAATTTGTATTTGGTAGCTACTTTTCCTCCTCTGACCTCAGAAATTTCTTGACACAGTGCAAACGCCCGCGTATGTTTTATACACCCTCAGGGCAACCCTGTGAGGTAAAATGGCTAATAACAGTAATAGCAGAGATGATTGCATCGCACATCTGCTGACTGCTGGCTGCAGCCAGGCCACACACTCGTAAGGCAAGAAACGGTTGATGCTATAAATAAGCATCAGGAGTAATAACTACAATAAATACAGTGGACTAATTAACATTATCCTCAGTCCCAGGGCTAACCACTGTGGTGTGGGGCCACTGGTCATTTGTTACCGGTCCATAAACTTGAACATGGACTATGTACCAGGCCTGGTGTTAGGATCTGGATCTCATAAGGAACAACTGGGCCACGTCACTGCTCTTACAGCTTAGTTCCTTTTAAATTTCACAGTCCCAGAGCAGACACTATCATCATTCTTACACAGCTGAAAACCTGGTGTGGAGCCATTGAATAACCTGTTCAAAATCACATGCCTAATAAACGGGACAGCCAGTGTTTTGGACACTCCAAAAACAAGTGAGGAGACTGGTGAGTGGCAACTAATCTGAGGGGCCAGGGGCTGGCTGTGGCCAAGGCGAGAGAACTTGGCTCCTGAGGACATGCCCCCTGCCTTCCTCGGAGGGTGGAGAGGAAGACTGCACCAACGACAGGAGAGAGGGCAGGCCTTCCCACGGGTCACCGCGGGGA
>NW_003852556.1:1766686-1770686 GCF_000181295.1 Otolemur garnettii | reverse complement strand
TGGGCACGAGCACCTCGCCCTCCTTACCTCAGGGACACAGAGTGGACGTGAGTCTTTCCCCCTCTTCACCTCGAGGACACTGGGAGTGGGTATGAGCCCCTTTGCTGCCTCATCTTGGAGTGGACGTGACCTGCTCAGGAGCCCCATTCTGGACCTCTGTCTTAGACACGGTACCAGAGGCGCGGTACCAGGAGCGCCTCCAGGCACACAGCCATGCACTGCCTTGCTCATTTTCTGTGCTGGGTGAGGAGTGCTCCAGCCTCCAATGTGACAAGGCAGATGTCTTTTCTGGGAAATAGCCATTTCCAACTACCATATATAAAGGGGTCTTTTTTTCTAAAGGAGAGGCTGTCTACTTTCCTCTGGGATATGTGCCTTGTCGCCTGATCATCTTCTTGTGGGACAATTTATCACCATTTGGGGTTTTTCCATAATCATTCCTGGTCATCAGAAAACTAGCCTTGTGTCTCTCAGGAATCTCAAGGAGTTCTACTCTGGTAAATAGCAGTGTTTTACAATCACATAATGTAATTTTGAGGCACAAACAGCTCTGTGCTTTCTGAAGCGTGCAGGGCCAGTGAGTCTAATGTAGGTCCTTCATTTCCTGGCAGGGGAGTCCTTGTCCTGGATAGGTTGATGTCACCCTGAGGGCAGCAACCTCCACAAGGTGTCTCCAACTTAGCTGCTACCCCAAGTCTCAGTAGCATAAAACGATGGTACTCTCTTGGCTCACCTGCTCAGGCCGCACTGCAGGCTGGGGATCTGAAAGGCTCTGTGTCCTGGCTAGGCCCTCTCCTGTGTCTTTGGGCAGCTCTGGTTGGCCCAATTGTCTCCAGTATGGAGCCCTGGCTGGGACATCTGGGCTGAGTGGTCCTCAGTCCCCTGTTTGCTCGGCCTCTAGCCAGATGGCTGGGCTGCTCACAGGCCACGTGGGCAGGAGGTCACAAGGGCCAGGAGAAGGACACATGGGCTCAGACCCGGGGCTGGCACAGGGTCACTCTGTATGGGTCAGTTCTAAGGTCTGTCCATGCTGGAGGAGCAGGATGCTTCACAGAGCCACAGCTGGCCCCCCAGAGGGGATTGGCTGCTGCGGTGTCTGCTCTCTCCTCCTATCCTGTGTGCCTCTTCCAGTGCAGGATTTCAAAGCACAAGCCCTGAGGTTGGCTGCAGTGTGTCTGACACAATCGTGTTATTAATGTGGTTCCTACAGCCTTCTGTGCCCTGAGCCCTCCTGCCTCTCTCATTCTCAATGGATATATTGTGGAGCCTTTGACAGATATTCCCAAAATGTGACCCAGCTCCAGATCCAACAACCTTTTGCAAAACCCTTGGAGGCAGATGTGTTCGGGAGTTTGGAATTGTTCAGATTTCAGAATGATGGTGCACTCACTCACTGCAGGTGTCACACAGGGCTGGGCAGTAGTCTGTGACCACATTAAAGCATTGAGGTATTCTCCCACCATGGGACAAGACCACCAACAGCCTCCCAGAGTTCAGATGAGGTTCTCCTGCCTCCCAGTTCCTACCCTGTCACCCGCCCCAAGAGGGCCACAGTGAGACCTTCAGTTTTCAGAATGTCCCCGTTTCAGAAATGCAAATAAGGGACAGAGAGGAGAACACTTATAAGCTCCTTAGACTGAGGGTCCCCCGAGGGCAGGAGATGAGCTGCCTCCTGGTCAAGCTTTGGAACCGTCAATGCCAGGAGGGGCTGGAGGAGTGAGGGTCACACACAGCTGGCCACACAGCTCCTTGACGTGGGCCCCTCTGCCATGGACAGACCTCCCTCTGATGCTGCACCTTACTGATGTCACTTGCAGTGGGTGACGTGTTCTGTTCCTGCCTGAAGGTTTAAAGCCACATCTGCACATCCCCAGAAACCTACAAACCACCAGACAATAAGCATATTATGTGGGATGTTGCATTTGGAAGCCGAGATGGCAATCTGGGACATGTGCAGAAACGGGGTGGGCATAGCAGGGAGAAGCTGGATTCCGTTGGTCTTCCCTAGACCAAGTTAAAGACTGTGCCACCAGTGGTTACTGCTGTGCGCTCTCTGAAATTTGATATTCAATATTAATTGTTTAGAACCTTTCCTGGGAGGCCACAGTGGGGTATGTGCTATTCCTGGTCATGCGTTCTCCGCTGTGGAAAGTGGGGGAGAGAGACCTGCAAACTGGTATTTATGACACACCTGGTTTGATATTATAGACATCCAGAGGGAGCCGTCACTCCATCTGAGGTGACCAGAGGTGTTAAGGCTTATGCAGGAATGTGCGAAGCAGGAAGGTGGGAGAGCCTTTCAGTTGAGGGAGAACCGTGTCCGGAGGTTAGCAGCTACAGTCTGGTGTGTTTGAAGCACGTCACATGCACAAGCTGGGAGCTGGAGAGGTGCCCTAATGGGCAGACTGCATACACAGTTATCTAAAAATATAAAACACATCTAAAGGAACATAAGAATTATTCTTAAAGTAATCTGCCATCAATTCAATAAGATTGCTAAGCAACATTAAAAGTAAAAGAAGCAAAGTAAGCTCAAGTCTCCATGCCAAATAATAGAAATGAGGATAATTTATTGAATGATCAAATGTGCCGGAAACTCTTGTATTGCTTTGTATGTATTAGCTCATTTAATCCTCGTCAAAACTCTTAAGAAGTATGTATAATAATAATAATAATCCCTGATGAACAAATGAAGAGACTGAGGTTCAAAGAGGCTAAATAATTTGCCAAGTCACACATAGCAGATGACAAAGTCAGGATTTGAATCCAAGATATCTGGCTCCAGAATTAACACAATTCCCCTCCTGGTGTTAATGTCTATGTCACCGATAGTCCCCCCAGGAAGACAAGACATCCCCACCCCACAGATGTCACCACAGAAGAACAAAGGTCATTAAACCCAAAGCACGGGGAGCCAGCGCCTCATGCTGAGAGCGAGGGGGGGACACAGCAGCCACCCATCACGTCCTCTGTGCCATTTGTCCCGGGATGACCACTTCTGAATCAGTGTCTCTCCTGGCTAGGAAAATAAGTTTTCCCAGAGTCACATTTCAGGCATAAAAGTATTGAACAGGTGCCTTAAATAAGCCATGCTTCTCCATGGCGATGTGTGGGGTGTGCGTTTAGGGGGTGCACGTGTGTGTATGTGTGGTTGGGACTCGGTGGTAAGGAGTGACCACAGGCCTGGGTTGCCTGAGCCTGGGCAGGAAAGGGCTTGCAGTGCAGGGAGATTCCTCTGGTTTTTTCCTTGTCACTGAATGCTGAGCCATGTCTGGTAAGCTGGCAGCTGGTGGAAGTACTGGACACCCTCCATTCCCCTCTGGCTCTTCCACTGCAGCTACATTAATTAGTAAGTATCGGATACAGTGAGAGGTGACATAGTTCTTGCCCTGAAGGTCCGCATTATGTTAAGTTGATACTTCATGTCTCCACACGAGCAGTCTGACCAAACCTATGCCCTACAGCTCAGTGCTGGAAGAGAAGGAACCCTGAGCCTGCTCAGAGCCCCTTTCCAAGCCTGCCTGGTCCTGTCAGGGTGCCGTGACAGCCTGTGGTGAGAGGGTCGCCCAGAAGGAGGGTGCTCTGCCTGGGACATGTGAGCCTGAGATGTAAGAAGCTGGACCCTCTGGTGGAGGAGCTTTGCTCTGTGGATTCCAACTCCTGCAATGACACTGCTCCTATAGGTCATGTAGATGTCACACAGGAGGCTGGACAGCTGTTAGCCAGGCTGTGCCTCCAGATTAAGGTCAAAGGATGACAGCAAGTATGGGGCGGGAGGAGGGACTGCTGTGCCAGACTGTTTGCAACTAAACCCCGCACCTGCCTCCCCAGCCTGCAACAGACAGCATGGTTCTCCTCCTCTCTCAGCCAAGTCATGAAGAAATTAGGTGCCTTTTCCTCACACTAGCAGCACATGCGTACACACTAACACACATGCACACACTAACCCTCACACCAGCAGCACATGCGCACACACTAACACACATGCACACACTAACCC
>NW_003852556.1:1762603-1766267 GCF_000181295.1 Otolemur garnettii | reverse complement strand
TGCACACACTAACCCTCACACCAGCAGCACATGCGCACACACTAACACACATGCACACACACAAACGCTCACCCCTAGGCTCCATAGCACACACTAACACACATGCACACACACAAACACTCACCCCTAGGCTCCATAGCACACACTAGATGTCAAAGTCAATGATCACCTGTGGCTACTGATGGCCAAACTGGCCCACCTGGCCCTAGCATGGACACCCTGTGAGGACATTCTTGTTGGGGTGCTGTTTGCACACCTTCCTCTGTCCAACATGGGGGCTCAACACGTTTGTTGACTGAGTGAGTGAAGCCATCAGAGGCCGTGGCACTGTCCACACTGTCCCAGAGGGAATCTTTCAATACTGAAAACATACTTTCTAGATATACTTTCTAAATGCACTCAGGGGTTAGGAAAGCCTTCCTTGTCCCTGTTGTTCCAAAAGGCTTTCAGATCCATGTGTGTTTCCTATCTGCACAACGTCCTGGGGACAGTGAGGGCCTTCCAAGTGTTTACCCAGGAAGACAAGTGGAGTCTGCAGCCTTGCGTCATCTCTGCCGCAGAGCTGCCGGGCGGCGCACGGCCCCTGCTCTTTCCCCCAACTCCTCTTCCTCTCCCAGCTTCTGCCTTGTGGAGGGTGGGGGCGTCTCTGCAGCATTTGCCTCCCCCGCTCTCTAAGCTTTCCTGATCTCACGACATCTGCTCAGAATGTGGCAGCCACAATGATCTGTGTCATTTCAAGTAAAATCTCACCACTGTCGTTGTCATTGCTGTCATAAGGAGAGCGTGCTTTTGGTTAACATTCATGATAAGACCTCATGCTTGTCTGGGGCTATTTGGGGCCAAAGTGGCAGATGCTGGACCGTGACTGGGATAGCCATGGCTGTGAGGTGAGGACAGCAGGAGGTGGACACAGAACTTGTACAGACAGCACAGAGACCAGGGAACATGCAAAATGCTTGAGACGGAGGAGGCCGGGGTGCCTTTGTCACTTGAAATGACCAGGCTGCCACAGCTCCACAGTCCTACCAGTTCATTCTCAAGTGAAGCTGGGCAAACATCAGTGTCTGGTAAAAGTACTAGGGAGCCCTTGACAGACAGCACGTCTGAGAGGAGCCAGTGGCAGAGCAGGCCGGGGCCGTCCTCACACTGGCCGGCTGGGTGCTCAGTGCTCTGACTGCAGCTTCAGTGCACACGACCCCCCTGCAGAGACCTGTCCTTGGGCTGACTCCCCCAGCCATACCTGCCTGTAATGGCTACCCTGCTTTTGGCCCCAGGAAGCCACGTCTCCACAGGGACAGCTGGGAGGGAAGAAAGGAAAGTAGAACCTGCCTGGACCTTTCCCCACTGCTGGCGAGGCTGGAGTGTGGGGGTCTGGCTCCTGTCCTCTGTGCCCATGTCCAGCCCCCTCCCTGCATGGAGCCCTGTGTGCACAGACAGGGAGAGCGATCCGGGCCGTCACAGCGTTGTCAGGGCTGTCTGGCTCACAATGGCCCATTCCTGGTGACTGGCAGCTACTTACGCTCAGCCTCCCACTGAGCCATTGGTGAGTGGTCTTGTTCTCTGCAATTTAAACTGCTCCTGGCCTGAATATTAATATGCAAGGTCCAGCACATGGGAAAAATAATGGCATTTAAACCCTTGAATATCAAATCTGTGCATGGTGAAATGATTCTAACTAAAGTCTCCCAGAAAGCTCTTAATTTAAGGCTAGCCGAGGCAGAGGGGGTGAGTGCCGCGCTGTTCGTCAGCCTCCTGCATGTCCGTACCTCTGTGTTCAGCGTGAATGAGAGGCTGGGAGGGCCGCTCACATCCGAGTACAGCGTGCTCATTGTCTCTTCTCCCTCTGTGCTCGATCTGCTACGCTCAGGCTGTTTCGTGAGACATTTTTTAAAAAGCTTGTGTAGGAAGGACAATTTAGAGCCAATTATACACAACACACCCTTTCATACATCTTCATCTGAGATATAAAACAACTCTTGCTTTTAATATCATCTCAGTGTGTAATTTTTTAAAGGTAAATCATCTGGAATGTAAGAAAACATGTCCCCCCCACCCCCACTTAAATGGATCAGGCCTTATTGGGCCACCTGTGTCGTCGGTGGGACGAAACTTCAGAGTGACCGGTGTGGACCATAGGGTGAGGACACTGAGTCGGAAGCTGCAGACGCCGCCAAGTCCCCAGAGGGTATCTGGGACATGTGGGCTCTTTCCTCAGCTGATCCTCCCAAATTCTGCGGGTATTTGTCCTTTAAAAAGTGAGTACTCCAATCCCACCTTCCACATGGCGCTCACCCTCACCACAGCGGATCCTGAGTCCACGTCAGCATGAGCACTGGGCTGAGAGAAGCCACCAAGTGTCCCCTCCCCTACTGTCTGGCTCCCTGGAAGGAAGGCTCTGTGCACAGCCCTCCGTGTTGGTGAGCCAGCTACAGAAACTATTTGGAATTCCTCTGTAGAGGGGTTTTGTGTCTTCTTCCCATTTATTAATTTATTAATCATTTATTTATATCCATCTGGACTTCTGGATCTAGGAATCATTTGTGACTTCACCCTACCCATGACTAGTAGTCCTGAGGTATGTGCTACCTGCTGTAATATGACCTTTCAGTCACCAAAACAATGTTTCCTAAATATAACTGTACCTTGAGTTTACAAAGACATCAGAATGAAATAAGGTGTGTTAATGCTTCATCCCTCTCTCCACAATCTCCTTTTACTTTGCCCACCAATTGGTCATTTCCACCACTTAAGAAATCTTCAATGGGCGCAGTGCCTATGGCTCAAGGAGTAGAGTGCTGGCCCCATATACTGGAGGTGGTGGGTTCAAACCTGGCCCCGGCCGAAAACTGAAAAAAAAGAAAAGAAATCTTCAGATATTTTCTTTATAGTCACTGTTTGTTTGTTTGTTTGTTTTCCTAGTATATAGTTTCACTGCTAGAATGGGGTCTTTACACTTACACAAATTAAATCTGCAGAACTTAACACCACTTTATTTGGCAATCCATTAATTCCACCCATCGTCAATGATGGAAATTCAGGAAAGGACAAGATGAACTAGCTGTGCCTGGTGCAGCAGCAACCCAGAACGCAAGAGCGCAGGAGGCAGGGAAGGGGGAGTTTCTGGCAGGAGCACCTGCCCTGCAGAGGTCACAGCAGCGGAGTGAGATGGTACTTGAGAGGGACAAAGAAAGGTCCCTCCCATCTTCTGCAGGGACATTGTGCTGTCCCATGAATTTCAAAGTCCTGGGCCTGTTGGCTGCACAGCAGGTGTCATTGTGTAATTTCTTGGCAGTGGCGACTGTGTCCTGTGCATGAGGCATGGGCAGAGAGAGCGGGTAAGGCCACGGGGGTTTCCCACGGATATGATAATCAGCAGCTTCTCAGCGTTTACAGAGCTACTCTGAGACGTTAGTATGTGTGACACCTTGTTGTTTTTCCTCCTTCACCAACCTGGGGTGAGGTCATATGGCACAAGGGCTAGCACCTCCCTTGTGGGCACAGATGTGGGGCTTTAAGATGAGGGTCTGTCTGGGGCTGTGAGCTACTGTGGGGCTTCAAGATGAGGGTCTGTCTGGGATGTGAGCTACTGTAGGGCTTCAAGATGAGGGTCTGTCTGGGCTGTGAGTTACTGTGGGGAAGATGAGGGTCTGTCTGGGGCTGTGAG
>NW_003852556.1:1760720-1762231 GCF_000181295.1 Otolemur garnettii | reverse complement strand
AGGGTCTGTCTGGGGCTGTGAGTTACTGTGGGGCTTCAAGATGAGGGTCTGTCTGGGGCTGTGAGTTACTGTGGGGCTTCAAGATGAGGGTCTGTGTGGGGCTGTGAGCTACGCAGTGGCGCAGGTGGGACCCAGGTCTGCAGAGTCCAACCTTGTGACTGTGGACCCCCAGCCTTGTCACCTGACTTTCCAAGGACCGACCTTTGTGTCCCCCACCCAGGAAGGGCTGCAGGGCTCAACCACACATCAGGTACATTCTCATCAGCAGGCAGGGTGCAAATCCCTGTCCCCTGTGACTAGAAATGGGGAAGGTGCTGTTGGTAATGGGGTGGGCAGAAGAAAGGAACCATCGCCTGGAACCTGCCCCTCTCAACTACCATAACAGGGAAAGGTTTAAAACCCCAATTTACTCAGCTGTTGTCCACTCTGGACACTTGGTACTGACTGGAGGCTCTTCATTTCTGGAGTCACACACACACACACCCATCCATTTCCTTTCACACCCTGCAGATTCCAGCCAGAACAACCCCATTCCCAGGTTAGAATCCAGCAAGAAGGCCAGTTACCTACCTTCCAGTCCACTCGATGCTTTCACAGGTGGACAGGGAGCCCAGAGGACATGTCCTGAGAACCATAGCTCTGTAGGGCAGGGGACCAAGTGGGGGAAAGGCTTCCTGAAGGAGTGACACTGAACAGAAGCCAGACAAGAGGACAAGAACACTCCGGGAAGTGGGAGTGTGTTCACTCCAGGGGCAAAGCTTTAAGAAACTGAAGGGCCAGGATGGTGAAACATAAGAGGATGAGGAAGGACCTGGAGCTGGAGGAAGCAGCCCGTCGATGCAGGGGTACCCCCTGTGAGCACATCTCTGCCCACCCTGCCCACCTGCTCTGGGTGCTGCATAGGACCCACCTTGGCCTGCACCTGGAGCACGCCCCCTCACCTCCCTATGAGAGTCCCGTGCAGCATGAAGCAACATGCCCACCCTGGGTCCCACCCCACACCAGATCTGCTCCCCACACCTGCCTTCATCTCTGGGAGAGTCCCTGCAGTGCAGGACTGGTCCTCTGTCTCACTCACAGATGCAGCCCTGGGGGTGAGAGCCGTGGAGAGCCCCTGTGGGCTATAGGCAGAGAGTGATGGGAAAGTGTGCACCCCAACAAAGGTTACATCTGCCACAAGGCATGTGCCATGCAGGAGAGCTGGGCTCTGAGTGACCAGGTAGGAGAGCTTGCCCAGAAATCTGTTGGCTGCTATTCCTGGAGGCTGCAGAGACACACGGGGCTATAGTGGGACTATTGGCTATAAAATAAACCCTTGTTGAAAAATTAAGTGAACTCTGGGAAGAAGACCCAGAATTACAGTTGGAGGGCATGTTCCCCACTGGTGACCGGAGGGGTGTGGTCTCTGATGGCAGACTGTGGGTGACCGGAGGGGTGTGGTCTTTGATGACAGACTGTGGATGATGGGAGGGGTGTGGTCTCTGATGGCAGACTGTGGGTGACCGGAGGGG
>NW_003852556.1:1759915-1760277 GCF_000181295.1 Otolemur garnettii | reverse complement strand
GGAGGGGTGTGGTCTCTGATGGCAGACTGTGGGTGACCAGAGGGGACGTGTACCTCTGATGGCAGACTGTGGGTGACGGGAGCGGTGTGGCCTCTGATGGCAGACTGTGGGTGACTGGAGGGGGGGGTGTGGTCTCTGATGGCAGACTGTGGGTGATGGGAGGGGTGTGCCCTCTGATGGCAGACTGTGGGTGACAGGAGCGGTGTGGCCTCTGATGGCAGACTGTGGGTAACTGGAGGGGGGGTGTGGCCTCTGATGGCAGACTGTGGGTGACTGGAGGGGGTGTGTGGCCTCTGATGGCAGACTGGGTGACTGGAGGGGGGGTGTGGTCTCTGATGGCAGACTGTGGGTGACGAAAGGGG
>NW_003852556.1:1757398-1758489 GCF_000181295.1 Otolemur garnettii | reverse complement strand
GTGGCTCAGGACTGTAATCCCATTTTGGGAGGTCAAGGCAGGAGGATCACTCGGGGCCAGGAGTTTGAGATCATCCTGGGCAACCCAATGAAACTGTTTTTCTACAAAAATTAAAAAATAGCCAGATACAGTGGCACGTGCCTGTATTTCCAGCTACTTGAGAATCTGAGGCAGGAGGATGGTTTGAGTCTGGTTGCTGTGAGCTATGACATCACCACAGCATTCCAGCCCGAGTGACAGAGCAAAACTCTGTCCCAAAAGAAAAAAAAAAGAGGGAGAGAGAAAGAAAGGGGAAAAGGAAGGACGACAGACAAAAGAAAAGCCTGTGTGTTAAGAGCACGGGAGTTTAACTTTTTCCTACCTGACTAACAAGATGACCTGAGGGAGAGGCTGCCTCAATTCTGTCCCAGATGGCCCCACCGCATGCTGTGGGGGTGGGCCGGGGTTCTGGGGAGCAGATGCCCCTGGCCCTGCACCAGGCTGTCTACACAGACTCCAGGCTGGTGTCCCTGCTTCCTTCCAGGCCACACTCCATAGAGTATTTTATGATTATTTTATGTAGGAAAAAAACATGGAAATAAGTTGGTGGAGGAGGGAATAATAAGCAAATGATTGGAATTGGAGAAGCCAGTTGATGAGACGCTTCCTGGTGATTTGTGTTAAGTGCAGAAAATCAAGCCGTCCTTTTGTGCTGTGGCTGAGCCACTCTCAGAGTAGACAAAATATTTCCATACCTAACAATTAACTGCAGAAGATTAGTCAAGTCTCCCTTATCCAGAGGGCAGGTTACCCATCTGGGGTCGCCTGGCTCCTCAGCCCTGCTCCTCCTGGCACCGGCCCTGGTGTGATTTCCAGTGATGAGAAGGAGTCGTGTGTGTCTCTACCAAGGATCTGGAGGCTTCGCGAGGCTTCTCCTGAGGTCACTCATCCCGGCTGCCTCCCAGGGCGGCGTGCTGGTGACCCAGGGGAGCAGCACGAGTCTGCATGTTAGCAGGTCGTCCCCTGAGAGAGGCTGGGTGAACCGCCCGAGTTTACCTGGTTAGTGGGCCGTCCCCTGAGAGAGGCTGGGTGAACCGCCCGAGTTTACCTGG
>NW_003852556.1:1748274-1757378 GCF_000181295.1 Otolemur garnettii | reverse complement strand
CCGCCCGAGTTTACCTGGTTAGTGGGCCGTCCCCTGAGAGAGGCTGGGTGAACCGCCCGAGTTTACCTGGTTAGTGGGCCGTCCCCTGAGAGAGGTTGGATGAACTGCGGGAGTTTACCTGGTTAGTCTAGTCAGCTGTCCCGTGAGAAATGACCTTGCAGTCTCCTCTCTGGACTATTTCTCCTGGCTTCTTCCTCCACACTATAGACAAGAACAGGACACTCACACTTCTTGTTCTGAATACTTGAGTGTGCTTTGGAACATGGGGATCATCTCTAGGGACTAACATTTGCATTTTTAGATTACCTGTCAATGGAATCTAGAACCCGTGGTTCTAGTTTTGCTAGAGACACAATCTAGCTGTATGTTTAGCTGTTAGGTTTTCACCTTAGGCTGAAGGAAGGAGTTCTTGGTCTTCAGGACACTGAGTCCACCAAGGGATAATTCGTTTGTTCAGTTGGGGATGTGGCATAGTTTGGGTCACCTTGCAATGGACTTTTCACAGATGACTGAGTCACCACAGACTTGACCCAGCTTAGTAGATGTAATGTCCCACTTGATCTTGAGATGGCCTTTTAAAGGCCAAGGTGACACTCTAGGTAGGAATAAAGGGTGTGGCCCCCCAGCTGGGCGCACTCTTACTATGGAGCCCGGTGAGCAGAAGCTTATATCTTGGCAACCTGCAGGAAAGAGCAGGTTGTAATGTAGGTTCTAAGTTCAACCGTTCTCCCCAGCTTGAGTGTGTGGTAGCCTTTCTCCGCAGTCTTGGACCTCAGCAAACGAGATGATGACCTTGTTGAAGAGTGGCTTAGGCTCCACAGTGGTCTGCTCTTCTGTAAGTAGAGCAGTTTGTGTCTCTTTCACGTGACCCAAATGCTGGGAGGGGGTTGGACTGATGCTGCTGCTGACTTCTTGACTCTCAGAAGAAGAACCTGCCCTGGGCGCTTTCAAGTGTAATCTGCTGAACCAGTACACTCTGCTTCAAAGGGAACCCTGTTTCAGTTAGCGGAGAAGGAAATTAATTGATAAGGGTGTTTTTAGAGGTCTGCTGGAAAGGCTGGGTCCCTTCTTAGGGTGACAAGGTGGTTCTGCCTAACTTTGATTATCTGCCTGAGCTGGGAGGGTCATGATGACCTCAGCCCAGTGTCTTCCCACTTAAGAACTGGAAACAAATGAAGGTCATCTTGTCCCAGCAAAGGCCTGCAGGTGACCAAGGAAGGAGAAGACTTTGTGTTCTTTCTTTTCTTTTTCTTTTTTTTTTTTTTAGGAAGTAAGAAGTCCGGCACCAGAGTTAACTTTTAACTTATCCAAAAGCTGCTGAAGAAACAATCATGATAAAACATTCTATCCTTTATCCCCCCCCCCATAAAAAAAGCTATTTATAGGAAAAAATGGGTTTGTACATAGGATGGGAAACAACATAAATTGGAAACTTAGAGGTAAGGGTCAGCTCTGTCGCTCATCTCTTCTAAAACGTTTCTATGAATATCCAGTCAAAACCAACAGGGTAGTGCCTTGAAATATTATCTGTACAGATCTCCAGGTAGACCACAGGACCGTATACTGTCCTGGAGTGTCCTCAGAAGGCTCTGTCACTGACCAGGTAACAGAGTAAACACCCAGAGTCCTTTCTTTCATACAGAAGAGGGAAAAACAGAGGGACAAAGAAGCTGTTCAAACTTCATCTTCTTCCTCGTGGCTAGTGGTCTCCTCCTCCTCTTCTTCCACTTTGGAGACTCCTTGGCCTCCTCTGCTCCCACCATGACCCCCACAGCCACCTTCACCCTCAGGTGTGGCCTAGCCTAAGGTCACGTTGTTTCCATCAGTTTTACCGTCCTCCACGGCCTTCATTGCAGCTTTGGCATCTTCCTCACTGTTGAAGTCTGTAAACCCAAACCCTTTGGAGGATCTGGTTCCCTGTTGGTGACTGTCCCTTGCAGGGATAGAGCCATCAAACAACTACTACAGTGTCTGTTCAGTGCATCCTCAGACAGACCTTTGACAGAGCTTTGGACGGCTGGCTCCTGGCTTTAGGTGATCCTCTGAGTGCCTATAACTCCAGCCTGATTGCTCTGCCCTCAATTTCCCTTTCATACAGGAATTTAAAGCTTCTTTAGCATCTTCAAATGAAGCAAATTATATAAATGCACACCCTCTAGATTTGCCATTTTGGTTCTGGGGCACTTTGATAAAAGTTGCCTTGGCTCGGTGCCCATAGCACAGAGGTTATGGTGCCAGTCACATGCACTGAGGCTGGCAGGTTTGAACCAGGCCTGAGCCAGCTAGACAACAATGACAACTGCAACAAAAAAATAGCTGGGTATTGTGTTGGGTGCCTGTAGTTGCAGCTATTTGGGAGGCTGAGGCAAGAGAATCGCTTAAGCTCAAGATTTTGAGGTTGATGCCACAGCACTCTACCCAGGGTGACAGCTTGAGACTCTGTCTCAAAAAAAAAAAAAAAAAAGTTGCCCTCTCAGATACTCCCTGAAGAAGACTTTGAAGGGCTTCCTTGGACTTCCCAGATGAGTACTTTGTGGGGAGGACTTCCATGGCCTGGTGATGCTGGGCGCTGAGCGGGCTTCATGGAGGGTGTGCTCGTAAGTGGATGCTGATCTAGAGCAAAGTTCTCTTCTTTATGAAGCTGGAGTCTTTCTTGACCATTGAGAATAGCAGGAGAAGATGTGGAAAGTAGCAAAGAAAGAATTCAGGCAGAGACGTGTCTTAGACCTAGCTCAGAGAAGCCTCCAATGAGTGGGAGCAAGGAGAGGCAGTGAGTGTGTCCAGGGAGTACAGAGAGTGGCAGGCCGCACAGGAGGTGCAGGCGCCTATCCAGGGCTCAAGTTCATGGGCAGGAGCTATGTTACAGCCCCCCAGAAGGGCCAGAGAATACAGTGGCCCCAGCATACCATAGCCAACTCAGCCCTAGGGTCAGAGGATCTTGATATAAGAATAAGGATCAGTGAGTAACTGGAGGGACTGCAAAGCTCCAGCAGGTTAGAGAAAATCATGGTATTCAGGAGGCTCCTCTTAAAAGACCATGGACTTATATTTACAATTAGGTGTAAGAAGTTAGGAGAAAGCAGTGGCCAAATGTATCTCTCTGGGACAAGAGAGAAGACCTTTCCATTTGCTTGTTCTGAGACTAATGAACATGGGGGCAGTCCAGTCGAACAGGCACTAGTGAGTACCTGGGGGAGAGGTGCACATGGGAACTCTGTGTCCCAGGCTGGACAGGTGGACAGGGGAACTCTGTGTCCCAGGCTGGACAGGTGGACAGGGGAACTCTGTGTCCCGGGCTGGACAGGTGGACAGGGGAACTCTGTGTCCCGGGCTGGACAGGTGGACAGGGGAACTCTGTGTCCCGGGCTGGACAGGTGGACAGGGGAACTCTGTGTCCCGGGCCGGACAGGTGCTCATGGGAATCCTGCGTCTGGGCTGGACAGGTGCTCATGGGAATCCTGCGTCTGGGCTGGAAAGGTGCACAGGGGAACTCCGAGTCCCAGGCTGGACAGGTGCTCATGGGAATCCTGCATCTGGGCTGGATAGGTGCACAGGGAAACTCTGTGTCTCCTGGGCTGGATAGGTGCGCAGGGGAACTCTATGTCCTGGGCTGGACAGGTGCTCAGGGGAATCCTGCGTCTGGGCTGGATAGGTGCACAGGGGAACTCTGTGTCTCCTGGGCTGGATAGGTGCACAGGGGAACTCCGAGTCCCAGGCTGGACAGGTGCTCACAGGAGCTCTGCATCTGGTCTGGATAGGTACACCCAGAAACTCTGTGTCCTGGGCTGGGATGCAGATATATTCCTGAATGTCGTCCACGTGCCCTTTCTAGTAAGACATGGCCTGCTCCTTGAGCCCTGTGTTAGCCTGACTTGCTCCACACTTTGGGCCCAGGTGGTTTTTTCTCTCATGTGAGAGGGGCACAGGTCCCAAAACACAGGCCCTGGATATCACATCTCAAGGGATGAGCACTGGGTAATGGAGCAGAAGCTGTGAGCAATGAAACCCCCTTCTGAAGCTTGCCGGTGCAGCAGGCTCTAGCAGCCAGCCTTTGGGAAGCCTGGTCAGTGTAAACCTGGGGGCGCGTGGGTACTGCTCAGGGGCCACCGCTCTTCTCCTCCTGGCATACAGAAGTGTCATGTCTCTCTGCTTGTGAGTGTGGACACCTGTTGTTCCTGAGTGGACATGGGGATCTGGTGGGAGCGGAGGGTCTACACTGCCTGCTTGGTGACCTTGAAAACGTCAGCTGATGGAGCTGGCATGAGGCCAGGCTTTCAGATGAGCCTGCACACAGCTGGCAGTTTTGTGTGTTGTCCTAGCCTCAGCAAACAGCACCACTGTTTGTTGAGGTTTCAGTGTTGGTGTCACTGCACCCAAACTGAGTCTGCCCTGACCAAAGAGGATGTTTGTTTTCATCATCCCCCTGGTCAAGCCATGTTTGCTGAAGGCCACAGTGGACAGGCATGGTACTGGATTGACCACGTTGTGACCTTCAGAATAGATAGCTGTGGTGTAGCATAAAAATCTCCAAAGAACAGCTCCGTGGGCCCCCGCGGAAGCACCTGTTAGGGTCAGTGCCTCCCTGCATCCACTTATAAAGTAATAAGGAAATCCGCCCAGCACTCCTGGCTGCCGCTGCAAGTCCGACCTGCACCCAGGACTTCTTGGCAGACAAGGAGGATGGCAGGTGGCACGTCTCTGGGTCCAGAGGGCACATGATGTGGGCCGGGTTTGGTGACGCTGGAATGGCATGTCCACTGGTGTGATCGGTTCCCAAGGACAAGGTCTCAGCACCACTGGGCCCCGTACAAGCACAGCAGGAGGGTGGGTGCTGGCAGCAGTGATGCCCGCCCTCTATGGGGCCTTGCTGCCCACAGGGTATGCCCTGCCCTGTGGCTGGTGAGCTGGGACCCCCACCTCCCTGCACCTCCTGGTTTCAGTATCATAAACACTCCCTGCACAGCCCACGCGGGATCCTGACAGCAGTTTTCTTTCTTTTTTTGCATTTCTTTCATTTCTGTTGAAATGTGACACTCAAATCTGAGATGGGAGCAGAGATCAACAAACCCTGTCAGCGTTGTCAACCAGGTGTGACAGCACCATCGTCCCAAATTGCTGCTAATCTGCCAGAGACCGCTCTCCTGCGCCCGCCATGGCGCTGTTTGCTCACATTCGGTTAACACTGTAGATTTCCCCTTCCGAGGTGTCACCGCTTGCGTGGAGTAAGTAAGAAGAGCCGTGAGCGCAGCTTCCAGCTCGGGCCTAGGAGTAGGGAGGGCTGATCAGCTATTCAGGGAGAATCATCTCACTGGGAGTGGAGGGAGCTGAGCCCTCGTACACCGCCCTCCCCATAACAATCTCCTCATTATGTTGTCACTCGCGCTTGAGTTCTCCCCTGTGCCATTAAGAATCTGTTCTCTCTGTTAAGAAAGAGATTTCCAGATTGTGGTGCTGTTTGCTGATTTTTTTATTGTTTAAAGAATCTGTATGTGTTAAACCAAATATTAAAAAATGATTCACGTGCAGAGTAGTCACCTGTGATGAGGCACAGGCCGGGGCACAGGCGGGGTGTGGGCACAGGGTGTGGTGGTTCCAAGCCACTACAAGACACCTTCCCGCACCACAGGAGACAGCAGCACAGCCCTGAGGGCATGGCGGGAGGCGAGCAGGAGGGCTGCAGTTCTGAGCGAAGCATCTTCTGCTGATGGGTGCTCTCACCAAGTGGGAGAGGCAGGAAGTTGGCCTTGAGCTCACATTGCACACATGCCTGGCCCCCTCCCTGCTGGGAAGGCAGGAGACCCAGCACCAAGGACAGTGGTCACTGAAGACAGCACACCTGTGCAGAGAGGGGCCCTCAGGCTGAGTACAGACCCCAGGCTCCTGCTCTGGCCTCACAGCTGCTTTTATCAGGAGAGCATCCTGGGGCAGGTGGAGTTGTGGGGCTGGCATTGTCCTTTCCTGGGGGCACAGTGTCTCCAAGCTGTCTACAACCTGCTAATTTAATAATAGACAGTTAGGGGCTTGTTCTCAATCTGCACATAAGCCTGGGCACAGAAGCTGGGGAAGTGAGGGGGTCAAAGGTACCTTTTCCATACATCCCCTCAAAATGAGCACACTGAACAGGCCTTGCTTCATCTCCAGGGAGTAACCCCTGTCGGCCCACACAGGCTCAGGTGAGGACTCAGGTCCAGGGAGTAGCCCCTGTCGGCCCACACAGGCTCCAGGTGAGGACTCAGGTCCAGGGAGTAGCCCCTGTCGGCCCACACAGGCTCAGGTGAGGACTCAGGTCCAGGGAGTAGCCCCTGTCGGCCCACACAGGCTCCAGGTGAGGACTCCGGGATGTCTGTTACACCGCTGTAGAATTTCAGGCAGATTTGGGCCAGTTTGGACTGAATTTTCCTGGATCATGGTCACAGAGACTCCCTGTGTGTCACAGTACTGGGGGTGACTGAAGGGACTGCTTTCAGCCTGTAGGATAAGGAAACTTCATTATACTAAAAAGTTAAGTTTTCTAAGGTTAAATTATATGTGTGTTGGTAGTTCCTATTTCCCAAATGGTCTCCAGCAGCTCCTGACCACGCCATTAGGGGGGCCCTATACAAATGCCTGTCCTGGGAAGCTGGGAGGAGGCTGCCACTGCCCTGTTGCTTCTGCCTTTATGGAACCAGATGGGGGTAGAGTGGGGTGGGTGTCAAGGTGCAACAGTGGCCACTGGCGCTCTGGTGCTCTTCCAGCCCTGTTCCTGTGACAAGTCACTGCACACACTGCACTAGGTATAAAGGGCACCAATGCACAAAGCAGATGTGTCCCTTTCCTCATGGGAAGTATATCTACTAGTGGGCACTGACAGCCAGCAGGGGAGTGTGTGTGTGTGCGTGTGCATGTGCGTGTGTGTGTGCATGTGTATGTGTGTGCATGTGTGTGCATGTGTGTGTGCGCGTGTGTGCGTGTGCATATGTGTGCATGTGTGTGTGCATGTGCATGTACGTGTGTGTGCATGTGTGTGCATGTGCGCATGTGTGTGCGTGTACGTGTGTGTTATGTGTGCATGTGCGTGTGTGTGTGCATGTGTGTCTGAACATGTGTCAGGACTGCTTCTGGGGGCAGTCATAGGACACTGCATTGGCAGGAAAATCCAGGCTGCCTGGTCAGGGCGTGGGAGAGCTGGAGAGCCAGGAAGGAGGCCTGGGCTTATTTTTACTGGGGCAAGGGGCCTGGGGGTCCTTGCCCAGTCCAGATCAAAGATGAGGTTCCTGATACTGCAAAGGGAGAGGAGGGGGGTTCAGGGGTGGGCTGGGGACAGTGGCCCTGACCTGGTGCCAGGCTGGAGACTCGCAGATTTACCTTGAGCAAGTGTGTGGACCTTCTGTTGTGGTAGAGTGTGGACCCTCTGTTGTGGTAGAGTGTGGACCCTCTGTTGTGGTAGAGTGTGGACCCTCTGTTGTGGTAGAGTGTGGACCTTCTATTGGGATAGAGTGTGGACCTTCTGTTGTGGTAGAGTGTGGACCTTCTGTTGGGGTAGAGTGTGGACTTTCTGTTGGGGTAGAGTGTGGACCCTCTGTTGGGGTAGAGTGTGGACCTTCTGTTGTGGTAGAGTGTGGACCCTCTGTTGGGGTAGAGCAACAGTGCAGCAGCATAGATTCCGATACAGCACCCCCTCAGGGTGACCCTAGGAGACCCTGCCCTGCAGTTGTCAGGGGCAGGGTCTTCAGCAGGTGTTCAGGGCAAGTACATAGAAGTTAGAGGTAAGACTGCTGAGGCAGGTGTCAGCATGGGCAGGACTGGGCTTGGACTCCAGGCAACTCCTCCTGCCTGTCTCCATCCCACTTTGCAAGCCCTGGGCTTCCAGAATCATCAAGAAGAAATAACATCCTCTTTCTGGCTGAATAGTCTTCCATGGTATCCTATTAACTCATTCCTGGGTTGATGAGCATTTAGGTTGTTCCTACATCTTGGCAATTATAGATAGGGTCTATACCTAACAAATGCAAACATGGCAACCTAATTCTCTGTACCCTCAAATTAAAAATAAAAAGAACTAACGTCTGTTTGCAGGGTTGTTGTGAGGCTCGAGAAAGGGCCAGGCTCATAGGAAGTGTTCAATAAGTTGTGCATTTTTTTTAACTAACAAGTTCATACTCTGAAAGGACTACCTGGGTGCTGATTTCCGTTTTATTTCTTCTCTCCTGTTTTGTTTTGAGTGGCCTATACCTGTATGGAATTCCAAAGGTACAAAAGGCTACCCGCTAAGAGCAGGTCCTCTGCACTGTCCCTGTGCCTCTGAGCCACTCCTTCCCAGGTGGGTGGGACTGGAAAGCTGGATGAGGCTCAGTCCACATGGAGCCCCAAGCCAAGGGAGCGAAGGACCCTCTTCCCTGCAGCAGCCGTTATTTGGCTGTGTGGATTAGCCATGAACTACCTACCCGACTCCTGATAGGTCCTGCAGCAGCTATTACTTGGCTGTGTGGATTAGCCACGAACTACCTACCCAACTGCCGATAGGTCATGTTCACTGTTTCACTCTCTTCCGGGCACTGCAGTAGGTCCCTCTGAACACAGACATACTGCACATGGGTCAGTATCCAATGTGAAAGATAAATTTCCTGAAGTGTAGTCTGGGTGAAAAATAATGTGCATTTCTGATAGGTAATTGAGAAATCGCTCTCTGTAGGTTACCTGTGGGCTCCTGCTCCCGCCAAGCCTGTGAGAGCGTCTCCTCCTGGTCAGCCGACTTCTTGTTTTCCCTGAGCCGGGAGCTGTGGTGTCTCACTGCGGCGTCGATCTGAGTTTCTCTTTTTATGACTAAAGTTGGGAGTTTCAAGTCTAAGAGACTATTTCGTTTTCTGCAAACTCCTGCTTGTATCCCATGGCAATTTATTCTATCGGATTGCTCATCTTTTGCTTATTAATTTGTGGAAGTTCTTTATTGACTGGACAAGTTAGCGCTTTAGAAAATGAATTCAGACTCAGATCAGGAACTAGGCAAGGGTGCCCATTGTCTCCGTTGCTCTTTAACATTGTAATGGAAGTTTTAGCCATCGCAATTAGGGAAGAAAAGGCAATTAAGGGCATCCATATAGGGTCAGAAGAGATTAAACTTTCAC
>NW_003852556.1:1742513-1746303 GCF_000181295.1 Otolemur garnettii | reverse complement strand
AAAAAAAAAATGTGCTAAAGATTGCAATGGTAGAAAAGTAGATAAAGACACAAAATGGTTGAAGACATAGGTTTTTAAAAAACAGCAAGACCATCATGATCATGATGGGTGGGGTGAAGAGAAAAACAATAAAATAATAAAAAAAAAAGAAAATGAATTCAGATATTTCAACCCAGTTAGTCATTTGTCTTTCTCTTTGTCTCTATTCATTTAGTGCCTCAAAAATTCCATATTTTTTTAATGTTAGGTTAGGCAAAGACTTCTTAGGCCTTGTACCAAAAGCCAATTAATTTTTAAAAATTACAGGTGTCATAAAAATGAACTCTTTCCATTAAAGGATGCTGTTTATACAATAAAAAGAGAAGCCATATCCTGGGAGAAAGCATTTGTAAATCATATGTCTAATAAAAAGACTTGCATTTTAAATGCACAAAACTTAATAATAAAAGGACAAATGACTCAATTAAAAATGGGCAAAAGATTTCAATAGACACTTCACCAAAGGACGTATAATATAGTCCAGTGAGCCTGCAGAAGACGCTCTGTCTTTACTAGGGAAGTGCAACTCAGAACCGCAGTGGGAGGCTACTGTGCTCACCAGAGTTAAACAAACCAATGATGATAATAAGTGTGAAGGACATAAAGAAATTGGAACCCCCTTGGGCTGCTGGTGGAGATGGAAAATGGTGCAGCCACTTGGGAAAATACTTTGGAAATAGCTTTTAAAAGTTGAGTGCGACTTATCGTATGGCCCCGTGATCCCAAGCACCCCTGAGGATGGAGTTCATGCCAAGAGGGATGAGAGCTTCTGTCCACCAGAGACTGGTGTGTGATGTTCACAGCAGCTTTATTTTTGTAGCCTGGACTGCAAAGTGCCCAAATGTCCACTGACAGATGAATGGATAAACAAACTGGCTGGTATATCCATATTAGAAAATGTCATTCAGGAACAAGAAGGAGCAAGCTAGTGGCACCTGGAGCAGCATGGATGCACTTCTAAATAATTCTACTGAGTACAAGAAAGGTGTGTATGACTGCGTGCTTCTGTTTATAGAACATCAGACCAGAGTTTGCCTGGGAGGGGGCAGGGTGGAGCAGGGCTGGAGGGGGACGTGGGGAGAGATGCACCCTTTGTGCCCTTGGTGGTGGTAGCGGTGTTGTAAGTGTGTATGTATAAAGAACTATCAAATCATTCACTCTGTTTCTGTAAAGATCATTGAATATCAAATACAATGCAACAAAGCTTGTCAAAAAATGAAAAAAATTATGTAGTAGCAATCTTTTATTTTATAGATTATAGAGTGAGGATATTTTTTCCTCACTCTCATTATGAATAAAATTCTACCTTTTTTTTCTTCTAGCATTTTTGTAGGCTATGAAAGATTTCTTAGGTATGACAGCTAATATAATAGTTTCAGTTCACATGTATATGACTGGACCATCTGAAGTGTCTTTGGGTACACAGTGCAAAGTAGAAACCCAGCTTGTATTTTTCCAGTTGGCCCCACATCATTCCTTGAAAACATTGATCTTCTCCACAATTATTTGAAATGTCATCTTTATCAGACAGTAAACTCTTGTGAATACCATTTAGTTCTGTTTCTAGACTTTCTTTTTTTGATCCTTTGGTCTATTTTTATATGAATATCACATATTTTAATTACTATAGCTTTAAAAATATGTTTTAATATTTAATATGGAAGGGCTAATCATTCCTTTACTATTAATTTTCAGAAACTATTCCTACTGATTTACTTTTCCTTATGAATTTCAGGATCCATGTATTTAGTTCAGAAGATCCCATTAGTGCTTTCTTGAAAGGTGGTATTTGAGTATGTTCATTACCTGGCATACATGACCTCAGGGGCAGCTGACAGCCTGTGACCTTGACTCCTCCTACCCTGTAATCTAGTGTGCTTCCCTGTGTAAGCCTTATTTTATATCCCCCAGTGGGTTCTCTTTTTCTACTGTTTTTAAGTGACACATAACAATTGTACATATCTATGGGACACAGTGTGATGTTTTGATACATATGTATGTTGAATAGTGATCAGTGTAATGAGCGTATCTTTTGCTGCAAACTGTTAGCAGTTGTGTGAGAATATTCAAAGTCCTCCCTTCTAGAAATACGTAGTTCATTATTGCTACATCACTGTCCTGTGTCCAAAAGAGCCCACTCAGCACTCAGCCTTCCCAGCTGGCTGGGTTTGTTCTGCTAACCCGCCTCTGCCCCAGCCGCACCCCTCTGCCCTGTAGCCTGCGAAAGCTCAGTTCTCAGGAGCGCCTCCTGCCTTCCACGAGGCCTTGCTGTGTGACGATGTGGCAGAGAGCCGTAGGGTGGGGCATGGTTGCTTGGAATGTTTCAGCCAGGACCTCAGAGCCTACCTCCTCCAGAGTTGAGGAAAGGAGAACCCTGGGCTACAGAGATGGCAGTGGGCATCCCAGCCAGTGTCCAGGGAACAGACTGGCCCGGTGTCCAGGCTGCCGAGGTGCTCCGGAAGGCGAGCTGGAAGCTGGCCTTGTTGTGGCTGAGCTGCCCCTCCCTGTTTCTTACCAACTATGCATCACATTTCTGTTTGTGACACCCTGGGTCCCATCTACACTCACTGCTCAAAAACAGCATGATGGGAGTGGTTCATGGTTCAAAAGGCAGGGGCAGGAATGTGCACTGTGCTGATCAATGACAACAGCCAGACTCTCAGGAGGTCACCATTGGCCAGGCGCTCTGTGAGGCCCATTGAGGACCCAGTGGCTCTGTGTGGCAGGTTCCATTGCTGTCCTTGTCTATGGATGAGGAATCAGAGGCACAGGGTGCTCAAATGACCAGTATGTATGTCAGAACTGGAACCCAAGCATTTTTTCTCCAGGGTCCACTTCTCAAAATGCTTTGTGATCCATTATGACCCATTTAAAGCCAGAGAGCTCAAGGCTCTGAGGCAGACGAGTGGGTGGCAGGACCAGGAGCGTTGTCAGTACTCAGAGGAGGCCCTTTGGGGGATCAGGGGCAGCGGCAGCCAAGGGCTCCTGCCCACATAGTACGGTGCCTGTTGTGGGCACTTCTGGGCTCAGGGCCTCCTCTGTGCTCCAAACCCTCCCCCCTTGGCAGACTTACTTTTTAAATGGCCCCTGGAACTGACCATGGATTGACCCTGGGATAGATCAGAGGGAGGTGAGTCAGCTGTTTCTGCAGGGGAACTCCCCTGGGTGCTGATGGCGGAGGGTGAATGTACAGGGCCCGTGGGAGGGGACAGGACCAGCTTCTCTCCCTCCACACTGCATGGACCCGGCTTGAGGTGGGCGGCAGCAGCGAGACAAAAGAGCCCATTCGCCTTTCAGAGCTTTGCGGGTTCCTAGGAGTGGGCCTTCCTCCTGCGTATGGAAAGCCATGGAGAAGAAAGGAGAAGAAAAGCATTGGATGGGAACAAAACCAGACATTTCTAATTCTTAGAACTGCTGAAATGTTCAGAAAACCTCAGCAGGCAGAGGCCTAATTAATAAGGCGTTCACATCGTGGCTGTTCAGCGGCCACTGTGCTAATCTCACCCCACACTCTGACAGCCGGGCTGCAGAAGCTCTCATGGGGGAGGAGGAGGAGGAAGGTGGAAATTCATAGAGGAGGAAAATGAGGAGGAAGTGGAAGTTGACAGGGGAAGAGGAGGAAGAGAAGGAGGAAGTGGAAGTTCAGAGGTGAGGAAGGGGGGGAGGGTGGAAGTTCAGAGGGGAGGAAGGTGGAAGTTCAGAGGGGAGGAAGGTGGAAGTTCACAGGGGAGGAGGAAGAGGGGGGTGGAAG
>NW_003852556.1:1742220-1742452 GCF_000181295.1 Otolemur garnettii | reverse complement strand
GGTGGAAGTTCACAGGGGAGGAGGAAGAGGGGGGTGGAAGTTAAGAGGTGAGGAAGGGGGGAAGGTGGAAGTTCACAGGGGAGGTGGAGGAAGGGGGTGGAAGTTCAGAGATGAGGAAGGGGAGGAAGGTGGAAGTTCACAGGGGAGGTGGAGAAGGAGCGGGGGTGGAAGTTCACAGGGGAGGCGGAGAAGGAGGGGGGTGGAAGTTCACAGGGGAGGAGGAAGAGGGGGG
>NW_003852556.1:1735979-1742187 GCF_000181295.1 Otolemur garnettii | reverse complement strand
CGGGGGTGGAAGTTCACAGGGGAGGCGGAGAAGGAGGGGGGTGGAAGTTCACAGGGGAGGAGGAAGAGGGGGGTGGAAGTTAAGAGGTGAGGAAGAGGGGGAAGGTGGAAGTTCACAGGGGAGGTGGAGGAAGGGAGTGGAAGTTCAGAGATGAGGAAGGGGAGGAAGGTGGAAGTTCACAGGGGAGGTGGAGAAGGAGGGGGGGTGGAAGTTCACAGTGGAGGCGGAGAAGGAGGTGGGTGGAAGTTCATAGGGGAGGAGGAGGAAGGTAGAAGTTCACAGGGGAGGAAGAGGAGGAGGGGTGGAAGTGCAGGGTCTGCAACCCAGCAATGGTCACTGAGAAGCGATTATCCTCCCAGACACTGGACTTCAGCATCATAGCCAGAGAGCATGTTATTCCTGTATTTCAGCAGCTGACAAATTGTCCTTCTGACCATGTTTGCTTTTAAAGCTATAGTCTCTTTCTCTCTGCCCCTCACTCCCTGAAATACACCCTTTCCATAATGTCACTGCCCCTGACCCCCCCCAGATAAAGGGTGTGGAACTCAGCCTGTAAGTTTCTGTGTCTTGTTCCCTGACTTCGAGTTCTTCCTCACAAGTCAGAACCACAGGACGCCAGAATTTTGAGGCTGGCGGAGACCTTGAGAAATCATTAGTTCCCACCTATTGTTTCATGGAGCAGAAGGATCTGGCAAGTAGCCCAAGGCCTCACTGCGATGGTATTATCCTCCTCCTCTGACTAGGGTTGGAAGCTGCTGTTATGCCTTCCAGCCAATGAGAGCTGTAAGACGGCTGCCAGGGAGAGGGTGTGGGTGGGGAGGGCAGCCGCCTCGGTCACCATCACTGTGCCTGTCTGCTTCTATGAGCTGGTTCTCCTGTGGGAAGCCTTGATCACACCCACCCTGCATCCCCCCAGGGTTGTCAGGGGTTCCTGGGAGCTGGGTAGGTGGAAACACTACTCCAGCTGGCACATTCCAAATAAGGTCAAGGTGAACTCACCGTTCTCTGTCTGAGGAGCACAGTGGAGTTCCCAGGGAAGCCACTTGAGTTTTGGGAGGTGGACCCTACTCCCGGGGGCGAGCCCTGGCCTGACATGCCCACATCGGCCAAGTAGGCCGTAGGAGTAGTTTTCAACACTGCACAGTGGGAGGAACATCCCTCCCCATGCAGCTCCCCGAGTCCCGCACTGGGGCCTTTGCTTCCGCCTGGTGCCCAAAGAGAGAAAAGCAGAGAGCTGGCCAGTTGCCAACAAGGTTCCCAGGGTCCAGCCTTTCTTCATCTCTGCCACACAGTGGCAGGGCCACTTTACTATGTGGCTGGGCCACTTAGTAAACACAGACCCTGATGAAAGCTGATTAGCAACAAAAAGGTCCGTGCAAACTTTCCGTGACACGTGATACTGCAAATCAGCAAAAAACTGCACAGAGTCAGCAGGTGGCCTGTGGCTGCAGGTTGGACACCCTTGCTTTAGGCCAGGGGTCCTCAAACTTTTCAAACAGGGGGCCAGTTCACTGTCCCTCAGACCATTGGAGGGCTGGACTGTGGGCCCCGGGACAAGTTGACTGCTAAGCAGGACAGGCAGCGGTGGCAAAAACACCTGGCGGGCCGGATAAATGTCCTAGGCGGGCCGCATGTGGCCTGCAGGCTGTAGTTTGAGGATGCCTGCTTTAGGCCGTGGCTAACTCTGGCCTTAGAAACCCAGTTAGGTGACATTTCCATTAACAACAAAGCAACCATGGCCATTTGCCTTCTCTTTGTGACCTTAAAACTGGCTTTTATGACTTCTAATCAGAGTGGCCTAGGCTGGACCCCACGAGGAGACAGGCCCCACTCCCTCTGGCTGCACCACTCAGCAGTGTTTCCAGGTAGAAGCCACACCCTGTTCTCCCACGGCCTTTCTCTCAGCCTACCCCCAAAAGTCACCTTGACACTGGGCATGGTCCCTTGGGCAAGCCATGTGGTGCCCTCTGCCCACCAGCCCACTGTGTCAGACCCTCATGGGAGGCCCTGGAGTGACAAGGGTGATCAGGTCCTGCCTCTAGGCCCTTGGTAGGCTGGTGGAGCACAAGTGTGAGGATGCTGCAGGGGAGGGCACACCAGAACCCCCCGGGAGAAGCCTGCGCCAAGCACAGAGCAGAAGCCTCCTGCTCAGACTGGAGCCCTGCAGGGCCTGTGTCCTGGGGAGAACGCGCCCTGTCCCTCTGGTTGCCATGATGGAGACCCAGCACTCCCTCTTACCTCACACTCTCCCAGGGGCCCAGAGATTCTGTACAACAGTGTGTGGGAATCTCACTGCATTTGACGTGGGAACCTGTGCAGGAAACGCTAGTGATTTGTCCAGAACAAACCATCCAGGGACTCCTGTCTGACCACTCCACAGACTGAGCTGCCATCGATTTCTTGATACCAAGACACAGTGACCACTCTCATCTCTGGCCTGGAGGCAAGAGGCACCTTCAACTTCACCCACAGATGGCACAGGGCTAGGAGTGATGCCAGAGAGAGTTGTAGTCCAGCACATCCCAGCACATCCGAGCACGTCTCAGCATGTCCCAGCATGTTCCAGCATGTCCTAGCTCATTCCAGAATGTTCCAGCATGTCCCAACTCATTCCAGCATCCCCTGCTGGCACAGGTCTGGGTGGCCCTAGTGGCTTTCATAGGCAGAATGTCTCCATGGAAGCGTTTATGTACAGATGTCTGCTCCAAGACCCCTCCTTGGTCAGGCACCTCTGCCCCTAAGCTCTCTCTGCTTAATTTTCCCCTGTGGCACCTGTCATGTTCCAACATATCACACATGTTACTTCCTTATGGGGAAGAAAGCACATCCTGAGCACAAGACCTGAGCTCCAAAAGGATGAGAGTTCTGTGGGTGACCCAAGGTTAGAAGAACCCCTGGCATGGGCAGGGCCACAGCAGGTTGTTGATTAAAAGAAGGGCAGGCGGAGGGAACAAAGGAGGCACCTCCTGGGACAGGCCGGCTTCCCCAGGGCCATGCACGGGAGCAGCTGCAGCTCAGCCCCCAGATGCCGATCCTCTTCAGGGTTTAAGTTCATCGACTATACCATGGGACTCCAGAGTGCAATTACAGTCAGAAGTGCTTTTTCACTAAGGTACATAATGATTCATGCTGAGAATGTAATTAAAATATTGTGGTAGTTTAAAAATAATACTCTATTAGGATAATACACCAAAATGGCTAATTCAGAGTGAGTGCTTCCTGCTTTGATTGCACCGCGGTTAGCATGGTATATCTAATGCTTTCATCTAAACGACGAGGTATATAAATACATCACTCGATGTGCAGGGGATCCTGGGAGGCTGACATTTGAGACTCTCTGTGCGCTCCAGAAGTGGCTGACAGCAAAGTCTTGAGCTGACTCTGGTTTTTGAAGTTCCGGCCTCAGGCTGCTGCAAAGATCCTCTAAATATCATCTCTGGACAGTCCATGCAAAGATCAGCTGGACACCCACCTGGCAACCTCTGCCTGTGACCTTCTGCAAATTGCACAGGTGGATTCTGAGTTCTGAAGGATGCATGGAGCCGGCACTGCCAGTGGGTCCCGTGGATGCACCAGTGCATCAGAAGGGCAGTTGGTCCCCAGACCGCTGCCTCCCTGGGCCCAAGCAGGGCAGGTACCAGTCCTTCCTAGGACATAGGGACCTGACATTGGCTTCTCTTACTTTTTATGGTGTCATGAAGCAATGATTCTCTAAACAGCACTGATGCTAGTGACCAGCACCTACTGAGAACTTACTCCAGCTGGGGCTTCCAGGCTGGCTGCACAGGAATCTCTAAGTGGATGTGTCCGGACACCATAGCTGTACTGTCCACAGAGCTCTGACTGGGCAGGTGGGGGTCCAGCTGAGGCTGGCTGCTGGTCAGGAGCCTCATGGGGACCTGGGCTTGTGCAATGCCGGAATATGGCTGCATGCTGAGGACAGCACCCAGTATTGTTGTCTCTGGGTGCTAATAAAGAATGGACAAAGAGTAGGTTAAGCAAGTTAAGCATGTGCTGAGCACAGGTGTTGTGTGACCCTGGGCCTATGTGCTCACCCAGCACCCCAGTGTGGGCAGAAAGGTCAATGTGAACCAAACCTGCTCCCTGTACCCTGTTGATGGCCTCAGTGGGCACATTCTAAGGTGGCAGGAATAACACAGCTCAGGATGGCTGGGTGAGCCTCCAGAAATCCAAAGTCACGGTGTTTGTTGGCAAGTTTCCTCTGAGGCCGTGAGGGAGGGTCTCGGTACCTGCTCTTGGGTGTTCCTTGGCATTTGAAAGCATCACCTCTTCTCTGTCTCCACTGGCTCCCTGTCACCACCTCTTCCTCCAAAGATACCTGAGAACCTCTCAGGAGGGTCTGCTGGTGGCCAGCCACCCCACCTTTCTGGGCTTGTGGGTGCATTGCCCCAGCCTCTGCACCCTTATGTCACGTTCTCCCCATGTGTCTGCCTGTGTCTGAGGACACGAAGAACAGTGGCCTGGGACCCACCCTAACTGCCTCAGCTTAATTAGCTGCATGTGCAGAGAGTGACTCTCTTTCCAAATATGGTCATTTTCTGAGGTTCCGAGAGTTAGGACCTTAACTGTCCCTTTGGTGGACACAATTCAATTCTCAGGAGGGAACCTGTTGTACTGTCCATATCAGACCCCCTGACTGAGGCAGAATCCCCTGCTCCAGGTATGGCCACTGCAGGATGGCCCCAGCCAGAGCCCAGTCCAGCAATCAGTGCCAGGGAGAAACCCCCTGGCTTCTTCCTCATCCCACCCTGTGCCATTTCCCAGAGCCTGCATAGGCCAAGACCCTCCAGAAGCCAGAGAAAGGGGTCAGCAGAGCCCAGGCCGGGTATGGGTCAGAGGGTAGACACGCACAGAGGTCCGTCCGACCAGAGCCAGTGAAGGTGTTAATGCCAAACCCAGTCACCCCACGTCACCCTGCTTCACTCCATCCCCTGCCCCAAACACACGGGAAGAAGCCTACACAGCCAGTCCTGGCACCACATCCCGCCATAAGATGCCTCCTGGCCCTGTGGCTGGTGCCTCTGCAAGGGAGAGGTGGCCCAGAGTCACTGTACTGGCCAGCGGACTTCCTGAGTCATACTCAGAGACAGGAGGGCCACTGGTTTTAAAGGCCCTGAGGTAGGCTGAGGTTGGGGGATCACGTTCCAGAGCCTGCCTGAGAGGTCTCTGGGTGTCTGTGGGGCTGCAGGCCTGAGGTGGGGGTGGGTTAGCCGAGTGTGTGAGGAGAAGATGCTTAGATATCCCTGTCCCAGACAGGCATGGAGCCGTGGAACTTGGGGCAGGGTCACACGGGTCAGCCGCGCAGCTCTGGCCCCTCCAGCGAGGTGCTACCTCTGGAGGGGCCGCCTGCCCTGCTAGACACTTAGGGAAGAGGTAGATTCTAGGAGAAAAGTGACCCCATGATGGCACCTGGCCAGACACTTTATGTCCAAACTGTGGAAAACGGGTTGCAAAAATTAGCCTCACGGCCAGTGGCTGCCTGGGAGATACTCTCAGCTTCTCCCTCCAGGCTCATCTTCTCGGCCTCCCTGAAAATGCACCAGTCCAGTCTGAGGCTCACGTGTCCCACACATGTGGAGGGTGCTTGTGCGTGGGGGCAGCTCATTACTTCTGCAGTTGGTGGCTGGGGCCCCGGGAGCAAAGGGCAGGGCCACACTGGTGTCCTAGCTGTCACTCTCCTCATAAAAGGCCCTTTGTTTTACTTCAGCTGTGTGTGCTTTGTTTTGGAAGTAGGATTTCTAGTTTGTTTTGAAGATAAATGTAGAAAATAGGCAAAACCAGAGCTCAGAAAATGTATCAGCCACGCCGCAGGCAAGCTGCTACAAGCCTGGCCCCTCCCTGTTCCCCATGAAGCCTGCTCCTCTGAGAGTGGGTGGTGGGATGGCTGGAGCCTCCAGAGCAATTGCCAAGAACATGGGCTCTTAGGGGCTTGACAGGGAGCAGGTGTGCATGCACCTTCGTCCCTGTAGCTTTGCAGAGCATGGGCTCTTAGGAGCTGGGCAGGGAGCACTGTGCGTGCACCTTCATCCCTGTAGCTCTGCAGAGCATGGGCTCTTGGAGCTGGGCAGGGAGTGGGTGTGCATGTACCTTCATCCCTGTAGCTTTGCAGAGCATGGGCTCTTAGGAGCTGGGTGGGGAGTGCTGTGCATGCACCTTCGTCCCTGTAGCTCTGCAGAGCATGGGCTCT
>NW_003852556.1:1711664-1735932 GCF_000181295.1 Otolemur garnettii | reverse complement strand
CCCTGTAGCTTTGCAGAGCATGGGCTCTTAGGAGCTGGGTGGGGAGTGCTGTGCATGCACCTTCGTCCCTGTAGCTCTGCAGAGCATGGGCTCTTAGGAGCTGGGCAGGGAGTGGGTGTGCATGTACCTTCGTCCCTGTAGCTTTGCAGAGCATGGGCTCTTAGGAGCTGGGCAGGGAGCACTGTGTGTGCACCTTCATCCCTGTAGCTCTGCAGAGCATGGGCTCTTAGGAGCTGGGCAGGGAGTGGGTGGCATGTACCTTCATCCCTGTAGCTTTGCAGAGCATTTGTGGCTTGAGGAGAGGGAGCGACTCAGCCACATCATCTACCTTGGAGGAAGCAGGTGTTCCATACAGAGGCCAGAATGTCCCCAAGAGTGAGCTAAGTCCTTCCTGCAGTTTGAGTAAAAGGTGAGGATCTAAGGAGCACCTGCAGGGCAGGCATCAGAAATGCCACAGCATGCTCTCTCTGAGGATTCCCTGGTCCCCCTTGCCTCTGAGCTTGTCTCCTGCACCTTCCCTGCCCGGGGAAAAGGTAGAACCTAGCATCTCCCTTCTGCGCAGCAGTGAGGCCATCGCCTCAGTCATCTGTGGTGTCCCTGCACTAAGCACACCTGACCTCTCCTCACTTCTCTAGAAGACACTGAAGCTCAGAACCTTTAAGCAACTTTCTTGGGGCTGCACAGATTTCCAGAGCCAAGAGCAAGCATGGGCCAGAGTCCAGGCTTCCTCCGAGGGGGTGCAAGCAGCCCTTCCCCTCCCTCCTCCTCTTTTCTCCCTTTCTGATCACCCCCTCCCTCCCCTCCCACCCCATTCTCTTCTCTTTGTGGGTCTTCCTAGGACCTTTGTTGATGACAACATGTTGGAGGGAGACAGGATTTAATGTTTATTTTGTTTCTTGAATAAGGTTTGATGTTGCCTGTCCTTAATTCAAAAAGCAGGTGAATCAGAAGGCTTGCATTTCTCTTAGACAAACTCATCTTTAAAATATAATTCTTTGTTTTTTTTCTGTGGACCATGGAGCCCAGCTAGAAAGAAGGTTGGCTGAGCTTCTGCAAACACGCGTGGCCTTCTGATCTGAGGGTGTGAGTCAACAAGATAATCCACTCACTAATTGTTCATCCTTAAAGGTTGAACTACAGCTGGGAAAACACTGGCACTCACAAATCCATGGTTACTCGGGCCCCAGGCTCCATTGCAGCCCATCTGCCTCGGTGCTGCTGAGCAGTCAGTGTTTGCTGTCCCCTGGGTCTGCTGGCTCTTCACACTATTCACCCAATGGGCATCCCAACTGCCCCAGGACATGGCACTCATAATTCCCACTGTGCAGATCTGGAAGCAGAGGGACCTTCCCAAATCTGGACGCTGGGCGGGGCTGCAGTGCCCGGTACTGCAGTGCCCGGTACTGCCTGGTAGCAGTGGCCAGAAACAGATAGAGTGGAGCTTGTGGCCTTGCTGCATCTGATTCTAGAAAGGTCGGTGAAACAGTGAAAACTGAATCGCCAGGCGATGAGCAGCTGGGCCACATGCACAAAGAAATCCTGCTGTAAGAGGCTTTTTCCACTGGCTCACGTGACGTGGCTGCGTGTTGGGTCGTCCTGCAAACACAAGCAGAGTCATTATGGTGATTCCGCAGGAAATTCCCTCATGATGACACAGATGGGAAACTTCTTTTCCTTCCCAAGAAAAGGTCATATGCCCAAATCTTGGTAGAAAAGTAACTGAAACAATAGTAATTTTTGTCAGAAGGAATTTATTTATTCATACTTGTCAGGAAATAGCACCGTAGGCCTGTTGTCAGCCCTGCTGCTCCTCCAGGGCCAGCACTCGCAGGACAGCGCAGGACTGACGCCTGCACCTGGTGCCTCCCCCTCCCAGTGCCCACACACTGGCTGGCCTCAGGCTCACTCCCCCTGCCTGCCATGCTCTGCTCTCTTTCCCTGGTGGCTTTTGTTTTCTTGGTACCTCTCTGCTTATTCCTGCATCTTTGACCTTTTTAAAGCATGTTACTTTCAGCATATTTCTTGTCCACAGAGCCTGGGGATTGAAGGCCATTCTGAACTGACAGTCTGTATTTTAATGGAATGTCCCAGACTGCTATTATGTATGTAATGGCTAATTATTTGGTTCTTTTTAGCCATTTTAAGTGTATTATGCATTTTTTTTCAGTTTTTGGCCAGGGCTGGGTTTGAACTTGCCACCTCCAGCATACAGGGCCGGCACCTTACTCCTTTGAGCCAAAGGCACCGCCCTATTATGCATTTTTTTGTTCCTTATTTTTCCTTTCTCTGTATTTCTGGCCAGTTCCTCTGCACCAGTGTCCATGACAGCCTCCCTGCACCAGCTGCATGCACAGGGCCAGGCAGGGTGCTCCACGGGCCTCCCTGGTGGTCTCCAAGAGGCAAAAAGGGCTGGCTCCAGCCCACCCACCCCGACCCCTCATACCCAGGCGATCTGGGGAGCTTACAACTCCTCTTCCCACCCCAGCCAGGCTTAGGCTCAGATTTTGCAGAATTAATACTTTGGACTAGTATTGGGCTTTGGTTATGGTCCAATTCAGAAGTGTTTCAACTTCAGGACTGTTTGCCCAGGGCCTGCATTTGTCCTTCCCAGACACGCCGCCTCCCTCCTTGATGTCCGCGTGTGCCCCCTCTGCCCACTGGTCTGTGTGCGTGTTTGTTGTTCCAGAGGTCAGTGCGGCAACTGCCCCCTCAGGTGTTTTCCCTGGAAGGGTGCCTGAGTACTGACAACCTTCCTTCCTTCACGTGGCACCCTGAGTGTGCAGGACCTGGAGCTACATGCTCCCTTGCACAGTCCACAGATGTCAGAGAACTCTGAGGCCAGCTCCACTCTTCCCCTGTGTCATTCAGTTATTCTTTACTCCTGAAGTTTTCTTAGTCTCCCACTTGGAGATTCCCCTGAACATCCCAGAGATGGGCTCCCTGGCACCCATGGACCCAGCCTCTCTCGCACCATTGTGTGGGGCCTGCCCTGCTCCCTCTGTCTGTGCTCCCCTTGGCACCTCTGGTCTGGCAGTTGCAGGCCTAGCCTGTACTCCCCTCTGGCCTCCTTACCCGAGGTTCCCTTTCTGCTTTCTCCCCATGCTTAGAAGAGTCGATTTCTCCATCCTGACAGGCAGGGCAGTGTGGCTGGACAGGGTGGTCAGGCACGGCAGTGTGGCTGGGCCAGCGTGAGCCTCCTGTCTCTGGAGTGGAGGGATCCAGAGGCCATGGCAGAGACGAGATTTCCTTCTCACTGTGAAGGGAACCATAGGGAGGTTTGTGATCAGATTGGCAAACGTATCTTTGCTACATTCTGCATCTAAGTCTCGAGGCCAGTTCCACCTGAGGGGCCTTACAGGTTCAAGCTCAGTGCGAGGTCCTTCAGAGTCCGTATCCAGCTAGAAAGTTGACTTGGCCACTTTCTTTGCTTCTGCATTTGCCCTGAAAAGACAGTAAAGGTGCTTGGAGGCTGCACCCAGAGTTGCCGCCTTCGTGGTCTCAGTGTGGGTCTCCAGATGCCCCCCGGTGTGCCCTCCTTGCTGTGACCACTTACCTGCAGCCTCAGCTCCATGTAGCTCCTGGGAGCAGTGACTGGGTCAGGGTGCATGGCCCAGCTCTCCACGGAACTCAGCACTCAGAGCCATCCTCGCAACCACCCTGCTACTGGACAGACGAGAGCCCAAAGCCCAGAGAGGTTCAGTGACTTGCTCAAGGGCACATAGCTGAGGTGTGGCAGAGAGGACGGAAGCCCTGGGCTGAGTAACCCTGAGGTTCACGCTCATTTGTGGGTCATGCCCACAAATTCTGACGTGAAAATTGTCAGAATCAAAACAGAGTTACTATATTGAGAAAACTCTGACAAACAGAGCCAGGGAAGCCAGGTCAGGGTCCTCCCACTGCAGGCCTGATAACAGAAAGGGCTCTGCAGACACCACAGCCTCACACAGAGGCCGGCGCTGCCTGACACAGAAAGCACTTGTGCAAGGACGTCTGCCTGGCCTGTCCCATCTTGACTGATATCACCCTTGTTACTGATTTCTGTAGTTGAGGATAATTACCTTGCCATCCTCCCCATTTTTTCTTTCAAAACCTTTGTCTTCCAAGGCACACGTAGTTCACTACCACTAATATCCCTGTTGCCCTGCGTCATTCCCAGATAAATCCCTGTTCCAGAGCCACGTCCTGTTGGCCCTGTGTGCCGTAGGCCATGCTCACCCCATTTGCTGTGAGGACTCAGTGGGGTGGCCTTTCCTCCGCACAGGGACACAGCTCAGGAGGCCAAGGGCTCCATCCCCCACATTTCTGCCGTCCTCAGCATTCCTGTTCAGCCACCTCTCCTCTGATGCCTTTGTGTTCTGTGAGCTGGAAACTACAGTGTCCGCAGGATGGTCCCCCAGGAGCTCAGACAGGGCCAAGGAAGAAGCGGGTGGCCCAGGGAGCTGCAAGATGTGGTCCTGGGCCACTCCAGCTCCTGAAGCTGTAGTCGGCCTTCACTGGGAGGGAAGACTCGCACTCCACTGTTCCAAGACAGAGTCCCAGGTGTCACGTCACCTGGAGACACTGGACCTGCCCAGTGCCTTCTCCCGAGTGCACCAGAGAAGGGCCCACCTTCTCTTTCTGGGGGTCTTTGCCAATATAACCCTGAAGGGACAGCAGTAGGAAGTGGTGGCTGGAGCCAGGGCTCCCAGACATTATGCCCTCATGTACCACCCAAGGACAGCTGGGGATCCTGGTTCCTAGGGTAACAACCCAAAGGGACATGGCAGACACTGGAAGTTAGAACCAGGGGCCCCCACAGAGCTCCTGTGGGCAGGCTGTGGCGCTGGCCATTGTCCCAGGCCCTCTCTGGGGTCCTCTGTGTATGGTGGAGGGGGAGCCCTGCTAATGACTCCTGGGCCCTGAAAAACCAGCTGCTTTTTGCTGGGGGCCTCCCCATTCACACTCAGTCTGGTGGGAGTCTGGTAGGCATATGAGCTGGAGAAACAGCTGTGCTCAAACCACGGGGGTGGGGACGGGGCCCATGGCTCTGAGACCTCATGCTGGACAGGGCCCTGGGGTGCTGGAACAGGGCTGGCAAGCCCAGTCTGGTCCTCCCTGACTGTGACAAGGACGCAGGCCTAGGAGAGCAGGGCCATGTGCAGGAGCCTCTGGAGCTCGTCTGAGGGAGGGCTCTGGGCTCCCAGTACAGGTCAGGGCTGGCCAGACCACCACCAGGTCCCTCCCCGACCCATGGGATTGGAGCATCTTGATTCCTGGAGCAGCTCATGGTGGGTTCTGTTCCCAGATCCTGAAGGGAACCTATGACCCTGGTCAAAACTCAGCACAGCAGGATACAAAACAGAGCCAGGATCCCTCTTGTGAGTCTTCAAAGACGTGCACAGTCTGCCCAGTCACTGTGGGTTTGTATATGTGGACGGCCTCTCCTCTGGAAAAAACATCACGTCTGTTCCCTCCTGAAATCATGGCTTCCTGGCATGACTTCCCCAACAGGCCTCCACAGGGTTGCTGAGAGGTGGGCTGGGTCCTGCCCCGTTTTCCCACCCGGCAGATCCCAGGTAAGGCGAGGGAGCCAGCTGTCCTCTCAATTTCCAGGTTGACAGTGCAGGTCTGGAACTGCTGTCTTGGCTTCTATGGGGTGGGACAAGAGGACTACAGTTGTCCAGAAATAGCCTGATTGCAGCCGCACTGCAGCCTTGACCCCTCTCGGTAAACAGAGTTAGGACCTGGGTACCCCCGAGTCTCCATCTCAGAAGGACAAGACTGTGCCCTGTGTGGCCCCAGTGCTGTGCAGTCCATGTGCGCAGCCCCAAGCTGGCTCATCTGGACCTTTGTGAGGAATGCAGTTTTCAATTAGAGCCCGAGCCATCCGTGTGCCCAGGGCACTCACCCCACAGCCACATAAGAGGCACCTCTCAAGGGCTGCGGTGAAGCACCCTCGTCCAGATGGCAGTGTGGCCAGGCGTCTGCTGCAGCCGTGCCCTGGAGTAGCAGCCTGTGCCGTGACAAGAACAGCTGAGTTGACCCCACCAGCCAGGTCCTAAGCAAGCTGCTACAGGAGCCGATTGCCACTCACTCCTGGGGCCACAGGCCTGCGGGGCAGAAGGGAGCCGCGTCCATGTGGATACCGGAAGCCTGGGAGAGGCAGTCATAATCTGAGAGGACTGTGCCTCTTCCCACAGGCTTTTGTTTTAATGCTCACTGTTGAATTTGGGGAGCCTTAGACACCTCTGGGTTCTCCAGGGGTGGACGCCAAAGCTGTCCTGCCAGTCTGGGCCCCAGCACAGGGCACCCAGCACAGGGCACCCAGCACAGGCACCCAGCACAGGGCACCCAGCATGGGCTGCCTCACTGGAGGCACAGCCCAGGCAGCTGTGGTAAGGGCAGGAAAATATAGGACTATGGCATCTCTGGAGACTTCACATTCAAGGTTATCCAGGAAAAACAAATGTGAAGCAGAGAGAGGGAGGCCGTGCTCCTGAAGCAATGCTGAGAGTCACCGGCAGGCTTTGTTATCCAGGCACCACCCCCACCTGCTGCCCTGAGATTCTGGACTCCACTATGGGCAGGGGAGCAGAGTGGTGCCAAGTATGAGGCAGGCATTTGTATTTTGGAAAAACTCCCTACAGAATTCTGATATCCCTGACCCCATTCCCATGGGAAGCTCCATCTAAAACAAGGGCAGGTACCATGAGGTCAGAGGGTGAGGAGGAGAGGTCTCCGTGACCAGTGCACCACCAGTGCCCACCTCTATCCTACACAGCAAACACATCTGTTGATCACACTCAGGCTCAGCACAACCCCAGAACAGCCCCCTTCCTATCCTGCAGCTCAGGATACTTCACTCTGAAGCTGAACCTAAATGTTGAGGTTTTTGTTAGGCTCTGTTCCACAGACGCCATGTATCACCCAGTTTTTATAATGCTCAGTTAAGTGTGTGCACTATTTATTTGATTAAAATATCGTTTTATAATCCCACCATGATATTAAGATTTTTCTAAAGTACTGGTAGAGTAGATGCTTGATCTTATAGTCCAAAAACCAAAAAGGTTTAAACTAAAAATTCCATCTCATGATATGATTTATTTTAGTGTAGGAGAGTAGAAAACTTCAAGGATGTCCAATTTGAGGCCCATGGGCCCCATGCTAATTTTGTGAGGACTTTTTTTCTTTATCTGTGGTGTCACTTTTCATATCGTGAAAAGTATGCACAGACCTTTTTTGCTAATCAGTTTTCATTAGTGTTTGTGGATTTACTTTGTGGCCCAAGACAACTCTTCTTCCCACGTGCAGCTGAGAAGAAGAAAGTCTGCACACCCCTGACGCTTTTTCTCATTCTTTTCAAGTCTTCTGGTCTTTCCTGGGTATTTTATATCTACAGCCGGGACTCGTTTCTGTGCAGGGACAGTGAATAGTAAAGATCGATTTCATGTGCATATTTTTATATTCTTGTATCTAAATGACCATGTGATTTGGAGTGATAAATTTCACTTTGGGATGAAAAAGATACTTAACAAAAGGGATTTAGAAATAGCAATGTCGATGGGTTTAATGCAATTATCATATAAATCGTCTCTGGTGACAAGCTCCTTTCCCCAGGCCTGCCATTCATAAAGGAAGCAGTGACTCTTAACTGTCCCCAGAGTACATCACAGGGCCCCCGTTCTGGCAACCTCAGAAGGTTACCTCAGCAAGACCTCCAAAGCCAGCTTCATCAGGGACCCGTGCACCCCACTAAGGAGGAGTTTGCCCAGCCTGGAAGGTGCCAGTGGGCCATTCTCCCAGCCACCAGGCTGACCCTGACTGACCCCAGCTGCCCCCAGCTGCCCAGTCTGAGGAAGGACCCAAATGTATCAGTAAAGCGTCAGTGTCAGGCCTGGAGGCCCCGTGCTGGTTGCTCAGAGCCACTCTTGGGGTACTTCTGTGTGCTATTCACTCCTGCACCCCCAGAGTCTGGCACAGGCCTGGCACAGGCCTGGCACATGAGATGCTGAACAGATATCCACTGAGCAGGGTCAGAACACAGCCACGCCGGCTGCACAGACCTCCACGAGGCTGAGAAGCTGTGTGTGGAACAGCCAGGGGATGAGGAAGGTGAGCCGGGGCTGCCATCCACAGCCACACATAGCACCCGCGGCATGCTTCCTTCTGTGAGCACCTCCTGCCTGTCTCCTCATGGCTGCCCACCTTGGGCTCCCCTCTGTTCACAGCGGTGCCTTAGTTGCAAGCAACAAAAGCTCACCCAGGTTACTCTAGACCTGTGCGTGGGAGATTCTGAAAACCTGCAGGATGGTGGGTAGGCCTGGGTCTAGCTGCTCAGGGGCCTCCTGGGCAGGGCCCGGGCAACCTGGACCCTCAGACACCTGCTAGCAGCTGGAGCTCCTGGACTCTCGAGGAGCTTCTTGATGACCTACTGTCCCGTGGCTCCCACAGGCCCCAGATGGAGGGCCTGACTAGCCAGCCTGTGCCCCAGGGTCTGGGCTGGTGCCAGTGTTTACACGGACCCCTCCAGTCAACCCCACCAGCCCAGGGATGAGATAAGGGACACAGGAGCAGAGAGCGCCTGGGAGCCCTCCAGAAAGAGGAAACAACCAGCAGGTCAGGGCTGTGGGAGGGTTTAGGCTTAAAACACCCATCTGTGACTCATATTTTCAACCTTGGTTCTTATTTATATTCTTAAGGGCGTTTGTTCCCTAAAGAACCTCTAGTGATCCCCAAAGTCTCATGCTTCTGTTCTGCTTCCTCAGGTTCATACTCCAGGGGCTGTGAATATCTTAGGTGATCTGTGTGAGGGGTCCTGGCCTCTCTCCCACACTGGCTTCCATCACTGTGGGTGAGAAGAGGTTTGGAGAGGCAGAGAGAGTACTGAGCTGAGCAGCCCCTGCATCTCACCCCATGGAGCCCGGGGGACACAGCAGCATATCCTGCGGCCTTTGAGGCCCTCACTGGCCTCCTGGTGGATGTGCCTGGCCAGCCCCTGCCATCGTCACCAAAGTGGGCCTCCTCCTGTCTCATGTGCCTGGAGGGTCCCCTCTGCCCATGGGCATTTGGGGATAGCTGCCTTCTCTGCAGAGTCCATGGTTCACAATCTCAGTCCCTGACTTGCTAAGAAGGCAGCAGGATGGCCTGGCCTATTGGTCAGTGATAAGTCAGGCAAGTCTGACTGGGCAGAAAGTCTGGTAAAAGCTCTGGGTCTTCCCCTACAAACTCCCCAACGTGCTGAGTTCAGGGCCCACCAGCCTGAGGGGCTAGGATGACCCTGTGTGATTGAAGACCCACATCCAAGGCTCCCCGCCCAGCCACTCCTGGATCTGGAAGTATGATCTGGAAGCTGGAAGCTAGGCAGGGCCTAGCCTGAGGTTCTGGGTGGGACTGGGGGCACAGACCACAGGTGCTATCCAGCCAGACTTGAGGATAGTGGCAGTCCTAGGACCTGAGGGAGGAAGGTCTGGCACAGGCTCCAGGCCTCGGGGTGGTGGCCTTCAGTCCTGGGCAGCTGCCCCATGGAGGGCTGTCCTGGGGCCTCTGTACCACATGCTGCCCGCTACTGGCTGTTTCCTTGCTCAGCACCCTCCCAGGGAGCCCCACTGCCCCCAGCTGCAGCCTGTCCTGTCCAGGCAGCCTGTGGGCCTCTGCACCACGTGCCCTACCCACCCCTGAGACAGGCTCTCATCTGTAAAGTCAGCTGCAGCATGGGGGAACAGATGCATACAGTGACATCCCTCCTTGTGGTGGGATCTGGGCCCCTTGGTGGGGGACGCCCCTCTAATGGCCTATAGATAGCCCCTGACACATGGTGAAGGCCATGCTTTTCCTCAGTTTTTCTGATGTGAGAAGCAAGACAGGAGAGGAGGGCTGTGCCCCGGGCCCTGGAGGTCCTGCCTAGAATTGCCAGGACTATTTGGTGGCTGACTCAGGACATTGGCGATGGCCCTCAGTGACAGTGGGGGCTGGGATCCTTTGTCCTTTTGAATCCAGCTTCCCAAATAGCCTGGTCCCCACCAATGGGAGTGGGGAAGGCTCCAGGTGGTACAGACAGGAGTGAGAGCTTGGCCACCAGCCAGCTCCCCAGGGAGCCTGTGGCCCATGTGTCTATGCATGGTCACTAGTCACGGCTCACAACGTAGACACAGATCCCAGAGAACACAGTGGGCACACTCAGAGATGTTCTGGAATGTTCCCCTTGTTCTGTGGCCCACTCAGCCCCTTCCTTTAGAAAATGCCAAATGCTGGCCTGTCTACAGCCAATGCCAGGCATGTGCAGGGGCTCCCCTGTGTCTACCCTCGTCTTTCGGCTCGTGGCCCTGACTATCCTGGCTGGCTGCTCTGCCTGCCTGTCCCCAAATCCTTAAAGGCAGAGGCTACACTCTCTATGTCCCCAAATAGCAACAGAGCCCTGGGGTCACATGCCTGGCCTCCCACAGCCTAGGAGTGCCCAGGGACCCCCACCCTCTGCACCCCCCTCCAGCCCAGTGTGTGGTGTGGGTTGTGTCTGGGCCCCCTGGACCTGCCAGCACCTCTCACAGAGGCTGACTGACCATGTCCCTATACAACTCAACTCCAAGATGTGCAAGAGCATCACATTCCACCCAGACTAAAGGCCAAAGTCCACAGTGCTGGCCCGCAGCCCTCAGGCTGCCTGCATAGCGGCTGCTCCCAGTCTGTGTCCTGCCCTGTCCTCTCTGCCAGCCTCAGGCTCACTGCCCCAGCCCTTGAGGGGCAGAGTCATCTTGTGAAGGAGCCTGCCCCCACTCTGGGGCTCTCTGAGTACAGGCGGTCCTCCCCTCACTCTGGGGCTCTCTAAGTACAGGCCGTCCTCCCCCCACTCTGGGGCTCTCTGAGAACAGGCCGTCCTGTGATCTGGGGCTCTCTGAGTATAGGCCGTCCTGTGATCTGGGCCTCTCTGGGTACAGGCCGTCCTGTGATCTGGGCCTCTCTGAGTACAGGCCATCTTCCCCCGACTCCGGGCCTCTCTGAGTACAGGCCGTCCTGTGAGTCGACCAGACTTGGCTTTCTTGCTCTTGATGATGACGAGCTCACAAATCTCTCTGACCCGGGGCTCAGCTCTCAGACCTAACCTACCACTCACACATCACTGTAAGTCAGCCCTTTGTATCTGTGTACATGGACACGTGATGCGTAATCGTGTAACATGGACCTCTGCTGTGAGCCCTGCCGGTGTGGGCAAGTCCGTGGTGAACATAGGCAGTCACAACACAGAGCACGGTGTGGCATGGCGGGGGAAGGCACTGCTAGTCCTGGCTCCAGGTGAGCTTGAGGTCAGTCCCAGGGCATAGCTGGTGGGACAGGACAGAGCTTGCACCGCCAGGCACCCTGTCCCTCCTAGCCCTGGGGTGGGCAGCCCTGCAAGTGCTGAGATGGTGGCACTGCTCTGTCCCCTATGCTGTGTATTAGCACATGTGTGTGACACATTTAACCTGTGCACATGAGTGACGGACAGGAACGTGGGAGCCCCTGGTGTACCCATTCCCCACTATCCAGCATTATACCCCAAGAACAAGACAATGCTTTAGCCCAGCATGATAAAGACAGTCAGTCACTTCCCACAGCGTTTTAAGGGACATACATTTACGTGCTGTTGAGAGTAAATTGAGTGCTATGAATTTAAGTGCCAACTGATGATTGCCAACAGCTACAGATAGGAGAAATGTTACCTCTGCAAAACTGTAAAACACAAAGTAATGCTCTCTCACGTGCAATGAATGGCCATGCTTTGGCTGAAACCTGAAAAAAAGTCACCGATTATACTAACTGCAGGGGTGCTGCTAGAGGGATCTGGGCCAGGACACGTCCATCACCGTCTTGGTGCAATGAGGTTGGCCTCTGTTGGGACGGCAGAGCTGGTGGCTCACACCTTTCTGGCTCTACCATCAATGCCGTAACACTGTGGGAGTGTTTGCACTGGAGAAATTGTTGAACACTGCAAATTGGGAAGAAACTGAGGTTTGAAGAGCCCAGAAACTAGCCCAAGAGAACACAACTCACAACAGCAAAACCAAGGAAGGAGAACCCTGATGGTTTCCACTGCTTTCCTGCTGCCGTATTGATGATCCCCCACAGCAGCCCCCATGTGTACGGTTTTGAGGCAAGGTCACTCAACAGCTTTTAGACTTTGAGATTTGGGGGTTAATGTGTTTCAGTGAAGTTGTGCTTTACACAGGCTATCTCAAAGACAGCATTGGCAGAAATTATTAGTAGATGTTTTGTTCATGGGGTATCTTTCAATGCTTGCTCAGCTGTGGTGGTTCTCTTATTAGTAGTGAAAACACATTCCCCTAATTATTCAAAATCATCTCTGGACTGATAAGTATATAATATAAATATTTTATAGGTGTAATTCAATTAATCTCCAAAGAAAAATATCTGTTGGATGCATGTAAACATACCGGTTAAATTGCATGTCTTCATTCCTTCCACTCCAGTGACTGAGACTGGAGAACAGACTATAAAAATTGCACCAAAGAGCTTATTCTTTTTTTATCGCCTGTCAAATTATTGCCGCAACGCCCATAGTTGGTGGTGAAACATTGTGATCCACTGCTAGCTAGCAATGAAACGCCAAGTGTGAGTTGTGCATTGAGTTTAGGTAATGTACCAGAAAACATGGCATGAAAACACTAATTTTCTCAATATATGTTGGTAGACACGGTGTTTACCAATGAGAAGTGAGGATGTTTTGAAACAGTTTGTTAACTTGAAGTCTTGGCCAGGCTGCATGTAAATGTTCTCCAGCTTGTGTTAAAAATCGGGTGTGGTATGTCCTTGGGCTGGCAAGATCTCCGCAAGTCCAGCTGTCCAAGGTGATGCCCAGATCATGTGCACCCTCTGACCCCACGAGGATGGCCTTGGCTTTCCCCACATTGGGTCAGACATGAGCAGCTTTGTCCCTTGGTTCCTGTGCCCATGCACCAGCCATGCATCCCAGCCCCGGGGACAGCGCCACACCCCTCCACCCCGAGCCAGCCGTACCACTGAAGTCGAGCAGGGAGCTGTTATTAACAACGCATCTCAAGCTGTTGAGCAAAGAGCTGGTTTAATTTAATTTATCTGGCCTATAAAAATAAAATAAAGAGAAGTACAAGATATGTGATTATCAGCCTAAGATGACACCGGCATTCAAACGCTTTATTATCTTATTATTGAACAGCATCTCCAACAAGGGCCTCTTTGTTTCTTATGCCATTCTTAAGAAACCTACTCTTCAGTTTTAAGAAATAATTGTTGACTAGGAACATAAGGGAAAAAAACAGTAACTCGTGGATTTTAAAAGCAATTTGATCTGAAAATGGTCCACTAAAAAGCTGGTTCCGGTTTGCCCAGTTTGGAGTTCCATCAGGCTCTTTGCTTAAGTTTCTGTGACATGGTCAATCCCTGACGGTAGGTGGGCGTCATCCTTGCATCTTCTTAAATGATCCTCATGAATGATCCTCTTAAATGATCACACATGAATGAGGAGGAGGGTCAACTTCCGAGCATGTCCTTGGCCCCCAAGCATCACTGAACATCACAGGGAAAGTTCATTTGTTCATGGTGGGAAAGTTTTCAACAACAGCTGAAAGTAATGGGATGGAGTGAGCCAGGCCTTCATCTCATACTGACAAATACCCGTCAGTGTGGGATGAGTGCAGAGCCTCGGGCACAGAGCTGGTAACCCACTCCAACACCTGGAAACATTATACATTAAGTCAACAGCCAGGTGCGAAAGCAGAACAGTGGCACCTCCGTAGCTGATCACCTCCTCAAGTTGACCTGATGTAGACCAGATGAGCGCCACCCATACATGTCAGCACGGGAGGACTCATTCCTTGTGTTGGCCACCTCCCTGTGCTGACCATTTTGCTACAGCCCATGGGTGTAGCAGAGGCACAGAGGTTCTGCTGTAGCGGAAAGGCCCCATGTACTGTGGAACAGGCCCCAGCGCAAGGGAACTGAGTCCCCAGGCGAGGGCAGAGGAGGGGTGCCTGCCTCCTTGCAGACAGGTGGGGCGTTCACCTCTGCTCTCCAAAGTCACATTCACAGCGCAATTATTGTCACTGCCTAGTGACCTTTCCATGATCCCAAGAGCTAACTCTAACTGGAAGGGGTCTAAAGAATTTGAGCAGGAAGATGAAGAAGATTATATCTTGATGTATAATGTGTACTTTTTTGCCTGTATTTAAGGAAAAACTAAGGCTGTCCCTATCCACGGGTGGTGCTGTTTGTTAGGGGTCCACAGAACTTCCTGTGCCTTGTATTGATCTGTTCTTGTGTTTTGTAATTATTTGTTACATAAAATTTATTGTACCATAATGTATTTAAAAAATAAATGCTAAAATTCCTTTACAATTTAAAAATCAAGTACTTAAATATAAACAAATAAAAATTTGAATTAAAAAATTAAAATGAAAGATTTTTTCCTGAATATTTAGGCCAAAATGTGGGTGCATGTTATATATGGGAGCACATTATACATGCCAAAATATGGTATTTGTTGCATAAATTAAGTACACTTTATATACATCTTGTGTATTATTAAAATACAACTTTATGAAGGTTTTTTTCTATATGTGTATGTGGACCATTTTGAAAATATGTACAATTCTAAAGAAGAAGATAACATCATTCTCAAGCTTCTTCCCAGATGGAAAGCTTAGTAGGTGTGTCCATCAGGCCAGAAATTTCTACCATAAGAATCATGTAGGTCCTGAAAATTCTCCATTCTACAAACTTTTTATAGCAAAAATATGGTTGAGATAAACTTTCAAAATCTATGGAACTTTGTAACTGGAGCCTTAACGAAACTGTGTCTTTCATGAGGACGTTGGGTGATATCTGGGACATTGTCCTGGCTGGGAGACGAGCTCCTGGCTTCTGCTGGGCAGGGGAGGGCAGGATGCTGCAGACATGCTGGTATCTACAAACAGCCCCACCGCAAAGTGCTGTCCCAGCCCCAATGCCACAGCACAGAGACCAGGAGACCCGTCCCCACTGCTCCTCCCACAAGGGCCCAATACAACCTGGCCTCCCCCGTGCTGTCCCGTGTGCACACCTGTCCCACCCACCCTGCTGTCGAGTCCTTTATTCCTGCTATAGTTTGTCATTTTAGGCGTCTCCTGAGTAGCCACTTGGTACCTGTCACATGCTACAGAGATGCATGTGGCCTGGCCCCGTCCTGGAGAGCCCTGAGGTCTAGAGAGGAAGGGAACACCCACAGCATCCACCACAATGTCAGTCTACTGTGCGATTTTACAACCACCCCGTGGTAACGTTACAGATGTGGGAATCAGCAAGTAGACAACTGCAGTAGCTCAGGTGCCGATAGCCTGCAGGACCACACAGATGTTGGTTGAATGCTTCCTGCACTAAGTGCTATGCAAGACTGTGACCCCAGACACTGACTTTTTAATAAACATAATTTACTATAGCAAGTGGTTATTTTACACTATATACCAAAGTCCAAATGAATTTTATTTTTTGATGCTCATGTTTTTTAAATCATTTTCCGAAACCAGACTTATTATTTCAGCTTCATAAAATAAAAACATTGTCAATGACCTTTACATTTACCTGTGGCTTTGAAAAAAGAATTTGCAATATAATCATCTCATAAGGTAGCATTTTATAAGAAAAAACTTTTTTTTTTAAGACAGTCCCACTTGGTCACCCTTGGTAGAGTACCATGGTGTCATAGCTCACAGCAACCTCAAACTCTTGGGCTCAAGAAATTCTATTGCCTCAGCCTCCCAAGTAGCTGAGACTACAGGTGCCTGCTACAACATCTGGCTATTTTTAGAGATGGGGTCTCACTGTGGCTCATCCTCTTATGTCAAACATTATTTTTATAATAGTGAAAATTCTATCATGTTTGGTGCCTTGGGGGGAATACTCAGACTTTACGTGAATGTGATTTCAATTTTCAATTTTGCCTTTAAAAAGTACTCTGACTTTAGACCCCAGGACCCCGCAGCATGTCCTGGTATGAAAGGGTGTCCCTGTAGGATCTGCAGGATGGGGCTGAGCTGTGGACAAAGTGACCAGAGATTTCACCACTGTCTACCGTAAGGCTGACACCAGTTAGAGCAATGCACAGAATCAAAATCAAGATCCCTTTCCTTTACTTCGTTTCTTTTAGGACGTGCCAAGGTCAGAATGAAGGAGCTGACCTGGAATTGTGTGTGTTAAGGGTTGTTGGGTAAGAAAGGAAGAATTGTTCTCCTCTGGACCTCGGGGTCCTTTCTTTAACCTGGCAGCCTCTGAGTCAGAGCTTGTTAGTCATCTCACAAGGCGGCTATCTGCCGTGCCAAGGGCCTCATTAGCATTAACAAGAAGCCTCTAAGATCCCTGGGCAGCACCGTTCAGATGGATGGGGTTGGAGGCTTTCCTTCACTTCCAGTACTTGTATTCAGTCCTATATTCTGTACCAAGCCCCCAAGTGGGACACACAGTCTCAAATTATGAAAATAACAGTCACAGAAGCAGCAGAATGGGGACACGCTTCTCGGTGGCGGTGCCTTTCAAGCTAGGCCTGCGTGCCGGGCGTGCCGTGGGCAGCACTGCCCGGGCTCCCGCAGCTGCTAGCTGATAGCATTTTGCACTTGTTTGTTCCTCACAACCTCTTTGCACTGAAACCCAGATGCAAGTGGAATGGTCACAAAAGAAGTATCTGGGTTAAATGCGTGCTAAACAGGTTTAAAATTACCGCCTATTGTTTGAAAGCAGATGCCAGTCGCAAACAAATGCCAAACATCCATGCAGATGCTAACAGAGGGCAATTTGAAAATTCAGTCCTGAGTGCCTCATTCTGGAAGGGGGCGAGATGGGCTGCCTTCCCCGAGTCCACGGACAGCAGGCTGGACGGCCAGCCCCACTGAGGGACAGGGAGGACCCCCTACCAGACATGGGAGAGTTGAGAGGGACAAAAACCATCCCATGTTTGGCTTTCTTACAGTTCTCTAATTTCTCAAGCGGTGATTTTGGGAAGGCTTACTAGAATGAGCCCCCAGCGTATCCCTGCTGTCTATTCTGTGACTCTCTGAAGTTGCCCAGAAGTCTTTTCTTTCTCCACACGCCCAGAAGCGCCAGTGCTCCTCCCAATGGAGGACTGATATTCAATCAAGGGGCAGCTTAGTAGCTCAGCCCAGCTGGGCCTCCAGCACAAGCAGGGAACATAGAAAGTGTGTTCTGGGATGACGACATTGGTTGCTGTGAACTGTTCCTGGTAAGTTCTGCGTTTCAAGGTTTCCAATGTTTGTGATCATGCACAGGCACTTCAGCAGGCACCTGCCTCTTCCTAGGGGTGGACGCTGTTCTTCCCGCCCACCAGTCAGGACCTGTGCACAGGAGGCCCAGCCCAGTCCCCTGTAGCAGGACGCACAGCCTCTGCTCTGCCCCCACTGCACCCAAACCCAGCTGGCAGGTCCACGCTGTGCCCACTCTGCCCAGCTGAAAGGAACAGTGTCAGAGTGTCCCCCTCATGATCGCCACTCGTCCTATTTCGTTTTTGGTGTTTCAGTATCCAGTCAATATTTGGGAAAAAAATAAGAGATAATACTTAACTTTTAAAATCTGACGTTTGATTAATTGGATATTTTCCTTTTTAGTTTTTTGGTTTTTATCTTCCTTTATTTATTTTTATTTGACAAAATTACATATATTTATTACTTGTACCAGTATGTTGTTTTGAAATACACAGACACTGAAATGGCGAAGTTGAGCTAATTAACGTGTACGTTACCTCGTATACCTACCACTTTTTGTGGTGAAAACATTTAAAATCTACTCTTAGCAATTTTCAAGAGTACAGTGGACTGTACTAGCCTTAGTCACCGTGTCGCACAGTAGACCTCCACTCGTGCCTCCCATCTGCCTGAATTCTGGGCCTTCTGACCAGTGTCTTTCCAGCACCTCAATCCTGTAGCCCTGGTGTCCACCGTGCTACTGTGCTTTTGTGAGTTCAGCATTTTATATGTGAGATCATGCAGTCTTTGTCCTTCTGTGCCTCCAAGCTGTCTCAGATGACAGGTGCCCCGGTTTGTATGCGCCCATTTCCCTGGTCCATTAATCTGCTGAAGGGCGCTGGTTGATCCTGTATCTTGGCTATTGTGAGCTGTGTTGCAGGGAATGGACATGCAGAAATGTCCCGGACATACTGATTTCATTTCCTAAATGCACACCCAAAGTAGGGTTGCTAATCACATGGGGGTTCTATTTTTAGTTTTTTCAGGGGCCTCTGTGCTGTTTTCTGTAATGTACTAATTCGCATTCCTACCCATAGTATGTGAGGTCCCTTTTCTCCACTACCTCTGCAGGACTTACCTTTGGTCTTTTTAATAATGGCCATTCTAACAGGTATGAGATGATGTGGCATTGTGGTTTTATTATTTTACTACGACAGAGTCTCACATTGTCATCCTCAGTAGAGTGCCGTGGCATCATAGCTCACAGCAACCTCCAACTCAGGCTCAAGTGATCTTCTTGCCTCAGCCTCCCTAGTAGCTGGGACTATAGGCACCTGCCGAAATGCCTGCCTCCTTTTTTTGTTTGTTTGTTTAGCAGGCTTGAGCTGGGTTCGACCCCCCCACCCCCAGAGCATGTGTCTGGCGCCCTGACCACTGAGCAGAGTGGCCCGGCCGGCATGTGTTTTCACTGAGCAGTTCTCTGCGCTCTGACCACTGAGCACAGTGGCCAGGAGCCACTGTGGTTTCACTGTGCAGTTCTCTGATGACGAATAATCCCGAGCACTTGTCAGGTATCTATTGTCTGTCTGCTTTTGAGAAATGTCTATTCAGATGTTTGAACATCTTTGAATTGGGTTGTTTTTATTACCATTGAGTTGTTTGAATTCCTTATATATTTTGGATGTTGGCCTCATATCAGATACTTGATTTATAAGTATTTTTTCCCATCCCATAGGTTGTCTTCTTACTCTGTTGTTATTTTATGTGAAGACGCTTTTTATTTTGATGGGATCCCATTTGTATATTTCTACTTTTATTTCCTATGCTTTGGGGGTCATATATATTAAAAAAAAGCTATTGCCCAGATTAATACCATGGAGAATTTCCTGTTTGCTTTCTTCTAGTATTTTTATAGTTTCAGGTCTCAAATTGAAATCTTTAATCCATTTTGAGTCAATTTTGTGTATGGGGCAAGGTAAGGATTTGATCTCACTCTCCTGCATGTGGAGATCCAGTTGTCCCATCACCACGACATACTTTATCTCATCTCCATAAATATTTGGCCAAGTATTAAATATATAAATTCATAATTTGAATGAAATTATATGAAAATAATAAGCAAAATATGAAAATTAGCTCTTAGACCAAAGTACTGCTTTAAATTTTCTTCCCCTTTTGCCACTTACTGTAATCTGATATAAAGAGAAATCTTAAGATAGATCTGAGTGCTGCCTGGAAACATGAACATTCCCAGTGCTTGTATATCGTATGTATTGGTCCGTGGACTGGGGACAGGGAGGAGGCATGTCCACCCCAGTTACCCTCCACCTGTCTTGGCTCTTGATTGTTTAGCTGTAACGTGACAGTGCAGGTCCATTTGGATGTTCCTTGGTCCCCTGGTTCCCATTGTCAAAAGTGAGTGCTGGTGTCTAGTCAAGTTGCTGACAGAGTGATCGCAGACACAAAGCAGTTTTTCAGTTTATCACATAAAAGAAAAAGTGGAGGTCAAGAAAGAAGCGACTTGAGTTGAAAACATGTTCCAGAGAGAGAGGAACTGGTCAGTCCTCCAAGCAGAGAAACCCTGAGTCTGAGCACATGTGGCCTTTTGTAGGCCCACGGGCTTGTCCCGCCTTTGGGCAGGATTGGTCGTCATTTACTGTACTGTCGGGTGACTTACAGGCCAATGTTACAGAACCGATTACAGAACAGGTTACAGAACAGGGTATCATGTAACAGCTTCCCCTTCTATGTGTGCCTCTTTCCCAGAATTCTTCAGGAAGCTCCACCCATATTATGCTAATTAGATGGTAATAAGCTCAGTTAAAAGTCACTAGAAACTTTTTACTGTGTATGTTCCTGCCAGGGAACAGTTCCTAGCCACAATTTGCTTCCAGCTGCAATTCAGTTCCGGCTCTTGGCCCTTTGCCGCTTCTCTGCCACCTGTTTCCCCTGCCCCAGACCTAACAGTAGGGGAGATATCTAATAGTTTCTTAACAATAAAAAAATATATATGCTACTGTTAATATATTAATGTATCTACTAGTGAGCATATAAAATATATGGACTTAATACCACAACACCAATATTTTATTTGTTTAAAAATATTTAGAAATCTGCCAGGCACCTTTCTCTGTGTAGAACAGACATGAGTGAGCTGTGCGCTCTTGAACCAAGGAGAGAAGGTGACACCAGCAAACAAGCGTGTGGACAGCAGATGGACACAAACACTGCCTCACACTCTGCTGGAGAATTCAAAATGACTGTGGCTTATGTTGTATTTTTAACAGCACTGCCTTAGATTCAAGAGCAAACAGTGCTTGTATTACCACTTAACTACAAAGCAGCCTACCCAACTGTGACGTGAGCACTGGCCTCACCCTCCCACCCCACCCTGGCACATGCCAGTTACTTTCCACGCAAAGGACTTCAGCCTTTCTGACGCTGGCCGACTTAAAGCATCTGACAAAATGTGGCTCCTGTTATTATGCAGGAAAACGTTAAAATATCTGTGCACATGTAACTGGGTATTGGTACAGATGTTCCTGGTATGCTGAATGTTGTTACAACCTGCTTCACAATTTTTATTTCTTCATTGTGTTTCTCTACAAACTTAGTTCTCCTTTAATACATGCTGAATGACTCTTTTCTGGGAGAAGTTTCCATTGGAGTGTGTTATTGGGCACTAGAAACAAGAGAAAGTCCTTTCCTGCCCTGCCCCCACCCCCGCCATCCTTCCTGCATCCAGGACCTTGCCTAGACCACCAGGCAGCTCTCAAGTGTCTAAACCCCAAGGCCTCCACACCCCGGCCCCCTCGCCCAGGGTCGTGTACAGGGGCTGTTCCAAGGATGCTTGAAAACACTTCAGGGGCTCTTGGAAGAAAAATAAACATTTTCTAAAAGATACTTTTAAAAATCTTTAATGGATACAGACAAATTCACTTCAGGTTTTTCTCAGATGTAGTTTCCTCTTCAGATGAAACAAATCAAGGTGACTGGAAATCAGCTCATCCACCCATTTTTCTTGCCTTAATTTCAGGGCAGCTTAGAGAAAAAACCCTGCCTCAAACATATAATTTATTTCTGTGCGAAAGATCTCCAACTGCAGAAGATCATTGCTCAGTGTAATAGATATGATAAGAGTTTGCACGGGGTCAGACCTATAGTCAGTTTCCCGGACGCTCCCCTAGCACCTGTGAACTGTTCGGCACCGTCAGCCAGTACGTCCCTCCCTGAAAATAGAAGTAGAGCAGTCAAGATAAAAACATGGTTAGACTTTGGTGCAGAAATTGTTAAGCGGTTTTAACAATGTGGGAAGATTAGCCATTATCAAAAGAGCACCTGGTTTCCTGGTCTAGAAACGGATGCTTCTCACTTTCAGAGATTTTTCTCATATGTGAAAACTTGTTGAGCCTAAAGTCCACTAACTTCTGAAGAGACAGGTGGAGCCTAAGCTCGCACAGTGGCAGAAACCAGAGGACGTTCTCAGCTGTGCTGCCACTGGGGGGTCTGACCGCTCTGCTGCTGGATGGTGATCACGACATTGAACGTGGCTGGTCTCAAGCACCTTCTGCACTAAGGTCGCCTGTCCCAACTGTTCTGCATGAAGCTGGAGAGAGACCCAGGACTTATTGCATGTTCCAGAGGGAAAGTGCTCCCAGGAGCTGCCAGGGCCGGGTGGCATGGGCACACACTGCCCTGGGGCCCCCTGCACAGTCCACCCTGTGCTGGAAGGGAAGGGTCCTCCCTGGGGGCAAGGTGTTTCCTCTCCCTGCCAAGTGTGACACAAGCAGAACGGAAATTCCCACCATGGCAAAGAAAAGTCCCCAGAAAGGAACCTGGCTCCAAATCAGTGACTTCGGAAGATACCAGAAGTCTCTTCACATCCTGTCACACTTGTAATCCCAGCACTCTGGGAGGCCAAGGCAGGTGGATTGCTTGAGCTCACAGGTTCGAGACCAGCCTGAGCAAGAATGATACCCCATCTCTACTAAAAATAGAAAAACTGAGGCAAGAGGACTGTTTGAGCCCAAGTTGGAAGTTGCTGTGAGCTGTGATGCCACAGCACTCTACCCAGGGCGACAGCTTGAGACTCCACCTCAAAAAAAAAAAGCACGTCCTTTCTCCTTTCTCAACACCTTGGATATTTAACATGTAAAGTTACCTGGAAAAAGAGGAACTTTGGACTTAAACTGTACTTTGTACTCAGATGTACTTCAAGACCATTAAGAATGTGCATGTTGCCATATCGACAGCTTGGTAGGAGGACCCACTTCACCAGGGTCTGCAGAGGGGGGCCGTGGTCAGGGCAGGCAGGAGACTGCTCCCTCCTGGCAGGTGAGGGTCTGGGAGGAGTGAGTGTGGAGCCTGAGGCCATGGCCACTCTGTGCCTCAGTTTTCTCAGAGTGTTCAGGAGGGATGTGCCTGTTTCTGCTTCACTCCCCACCCCAAGTCCAAGCAGCCCTTTGGGACTCCCTAAAGCAGATTCTTCCTGGTACACATGATGACAGTCTAAACACTGGGAGAAAAAAAATTTAAACATTTTTCCTGTACTGATGAAATCACAATTTTTCACAGATGTGCGTCGATCCACTCAGGGTTATGAAGGCAGGGTGACCCCCTTTTGTGTTTTTGCACCCTATTAAATGAACAAGGTGTCCTCTGTGAACCCTGCCTCGTGTCTCCAGAGGGGAGAGTGGAGTGGTCAGATGCGTGGGGCTCCCTGCCCACACACAATGCTCCAAATTGAAAAACCAAGGACTGGAGAAGACAATTGTAGCCGCTCTGCACCGAATCATTCTCCTTTATTAAGTCCAGACGCTACAAAGAGACTGCTCCTCCCTGGGGTGTGGACAAGTGGATGTCCAGAACCCTTGCAGGCAACAATTATCTTGATAAATAGCCTGGTGCACACGCAGCCTCACATGTTCTCGGCAGCCGTGCACCAAAGTGCGGGGTCCATCACACAAACAGCACTTGAGTCATCACCAATGATCACACACAATGCGGCTGGGTATTAGTCACACAACTTGGGTCTGTGGGAGAAAGGCTGAGACACAAAGAGAGGTTAATCAATGGCAACCCCACCTGAAAAACATGTTTTCAAAAACATCTTCACTTCCCACACTCCGATTTCCATTAGCAGGGAACAGATGGAGCCCAGACGCAGACCACATTGAACCTGTCCAGGGGAGGTGGAGGACAGGGAGAATTTCTGGGAATTAGTGAGGTGCAGGGCTTGCTATCTGCGTCTGGGCTCAGGCTGCTCGGAGCAGCAGACAGTGTAACTTGCTTGAGGGAATGCTGTCTTTCCATGCCCGCTACTGACTGAATGATAAGCTGCTTCTGCAGCTGGGATCATCTCGCCCTCCTCTCTGGTGAGGCTATGAAGCAGGAACCTCAGGGGTTAGGGTCAGAGAAGGATCTCTGCCTCCAGCCAGGGCTGGGATACTGCCAAGACCCCGCAAAAATATATCAATGCTGTTTGAAGAGACCCGCCAGCCTGTATCACTCACTGCTCAGTGGCAGGCTGCCCAGAGCTGAGGGCTCCTTCTCTGCACATGGAAACAGCCATGTAAACGGGGGCCCAGCCCCACCCAAGAGTCTGGTGTGATGCTGACAATGTCCACAGCATTTTACAGATGCCTGTGCTGCAGCACTTCATATGCTTCCTCACTGCCTCGAGGGGGCTCCGCGTCCAGCACAGAGGGCATGGGACAGAGCAGCTGTAGTGAGCACGTGGCACCTGGACAGAGCCCCGGAGCCCATTGAGGGCAGAGGTGCCCAGCACGGGTGACTCTGTCCCTTCAGGGGCCACTTGACACTGGGGGCTGACCAGGGCAGGGCTTCTTGGATGTGGCAGGTGGAACAAAGGCAACTGAGGGCTTGTGATTGTGGGGCATCGCAGCCCCAAAAGCCAGGTGAGAACCAGGGAGCCAACCTCTGCATCTCATACATGAGAAGCTAGGGCTCAGGGAACTGAAGGAAAGACCCCCAGTGTTTGTAGAGAGCAACTATGAAGCAGGAGGGAGGCAGGAAAAAGCCCAGGAAGGAGAGGAGGGGAGGATAGAGAGAGCCAGGATGGAGAGGAGGGGAGG
>NW_003852556.1:1710559-1710972 GCF_000181295.1 Otolemur garnettii | reverse complement strand
CAGGATGGAGAGGAGGGGAGGATAGAGAGAGTCAGGATGGAGCAGGAGGGGAGGCAAGAGAGAGTCAGGATGGAGCAGGAGGGGAGGCAAGAGAGAGTCAGGATGGAGCAGGAGGCGAGGCAAGAGAGAACCAGGATGGACAGGAGGGCAGGCAAGAGAGAACCAGGATGGAGAGGAGGGGAGGATAGAGAGAGTCAGGATGGAGTAGGAGGGGAGGCAAGAGAGAGTCAGGATGGAGCAGGAGGGGAGGCAAGAGAGAGTCAGGATGGAGCAGGAGCGGAGGCAAGAGAGAGTCAGGATGGAGCTGGAGGCGAGGCAAGAGAGAACCAGGATGGACAGGAGGGGAGGCAAGAGAGAACCAGGATGGAGAGGAGGGGAGGATAGAGAGAGTCAGGATGGAGCAGGAGGGGAGG
>NW_003852556.1:1700281-1705373 GCF_000181295.1 Otolemur garnettii | reverse complement strand
AGGCCAACCTGCAAGTGAGCCATGTCTCCGTGTCAGGACCTGTCCAGGTGTTCGGGCACTCAAATAGCCACCATACCTCATGTGGAATGTACAGTGGGGTGCAAAATACTCACACATTCACATACCAGTTTGCTTTATACACTTCCTGTGCCACACAGCACTCAACAGTGCATGTATTCTTATACTTGGAGGAGACACAGAATGCCCTAGAATCACACAGGTGGGTGTCTGAGACTTTCCTGTGCCAGAGGCAGCCCCATTTCAGCCCTGCACATCCCAGTGTGGGGGTTTGGTGATCAGCACCTTTCTTCCATGCTCCGAGGGAGTAGTGCTACGGAGGGGACCAGCACAGGGCTGGGCAGACACCCCCATGTGCCTGACGTGTGGGGAGCCCCAGATAAACCTACGGGATTTTCTGCCGCGGCGTCCACAGCTGCCTCCGTGTTTCCTGTACGCCGGCATCCCGTGCCTTCAGAGGGGCGTCCGTGCCTGGACCTAGACTAATTCTTCATAACACAAGGACTGTACCTGAGTTCCTCCTTCCTTCCTCTTTCTCTAGAGAGGAGGGTTTACTCGTCATTGGCCTGGAAATTTATTTTCTGATTCACCCACTCCAATCTCGGGAAGTTTCAGAAGCTGACAGAAAATTGCAGGGCCTCCCTGGGATCCGTATCCACAGGTGTCTCCTCAACTCTGCTGTTTGAGGCCTGGGAGGGGCACGTCAGCCAGTGGGGTCCAGCCAGCAGGGAAGTTGGGGGCAACATCACAGGTCCCCATAGAAGGGACAGTGGAGCGCTCCCGCCAACCTCCACATGCTGTAGGCATAAGACCAGGAAGCAGGAGGGTGAGGGCAGTTCCTGGCTTCCTGCAGCTCTCAGTGCTCTAAAGACGCCTGGAATGCTCAACCACCAAGCACCAAGCTGCTCCTCGCTGCTGGGGAGATGCTTGGTCAGGATCTGGGAGCCTCTGATCACAGCACTTCACCGTCAATCTATATGTAACCTTGACTGGAGCCTGCCTCTGTCTGGGGACACCTTACTGAATACCAATTGTCGATTCATTAGCACCCAACTCCCAGCCAGCAGCATGGGAAACGCCTGCAGGCAGCTTCTGCCCAGGTGCCTTCTCTACAAGGCAGGTCACAGCCTTCTGGCCTTACAGACAGCACACTGCCCCTCAGAACAACACTTTGGGGCATTTTAAGGCGGGAAATCATGAGGCCAAGGGAGGTGGTTTGCCTGAGCTCAGGAGTTTGAGACCAGCCTGAGCAAGAAAGACATCCCTGTCTCTAAAAATAGCTGGGCGTTGGGATGGGTGCCTTGTAGTCCCAGCTACTTGAGAGGCTGAGGCAAGAGGATCTCTTGAGCCCAGGAGTCTGAGGTTGCTGTGAGCTGTCACACCACAGCACTCTACTGGGGGCAACACAGTGAGACTCTGTCTCAACAAAAAGAAAAAGAAAGAAAAAAATAAGCAAACAAGAGAAGGAAAATCACTAAAAATAGTTTATGTGGAAAGTATGACACTATGCGGACCCCAGGAGAGATTTGCTGTATAAGGACTGATGCGTGTGGCAGAGTGTCACGTCCTCTTGTGTGCTGGGCTGTGCCCCTCTGCCCACACCTGCATGGCCAGGAGTCACTGCAGATAGCAGGTGAACCCACAGACGCAGAAGCCACGGACATGGAGGGTCATTCCCTGGGCCTCCTGGGAGAGCAGCGTTCCTGGTGAGCCTCTGCGTGGCCGGGTGTCGTCCTCAGTGAACGGCGTAGTCTGCCGGGTTTCACTGCCGTCCACACTACGGAGCACGAGGTCCACTGAGGGAGAGGGCTGGGCAGAGCCCTGTCCAGCCGTGAGTCTGCGTGCCAGGCAGGCATTTGGAAGACAATGTCTGTGGTAATGATTCTGCAGCCAGAATTCAACGTGAGGACAAAGGACTGCTGGGCTCCTTCCTGAATCTATAAAGCCTCAGGCTGAACATTTTCCTATTGAGATCTGAACTAAATATAGAATGCTGTGTCTAAATTTAGTCCTATGAGTCTCTCTATTCAATTCTGGATCTTTTCACTGTCACCAACCACACTCCCCGTGGAGATTTAATGATGCAGACCTTTGATGGGAGCTGGAATCAAGTGCTCTGTCTCAGGGCTCAGAGTCTGGGGGCGGCACAGGCAGGAGGAAGGCCCTGAAGACCCCCTGCAGGAGCAGAGAGAAAGACCACCATGAAGGGAAGGAGGCCTCTCCTACCTGGCCTTTTATTCTTTCTGATTTCTCCTAGAGGAAAAATCATGTGAACCACAGTGGTAAAAATAGCACCAATCAAGGAATGGAAAACAATTGTGCATGTTTTGTAGGACGACGGCATAGGCTGGGAAAACGGATTCATCCTGGAAAGAAATGGAAATTGTAATTAATTTAATAAACAGCTTGAGGCAAACAATTAGCCTTTGGGGAGGGGATTAATATATGTTCATTTGGAACAGTACTTCGCAGTTCTGATTAGGGTTACTGCCAAGCAATGAAGACCCAAAAATGAAAAAAGAAAGAAGAAATGAGAAAGTGAAAGTCCAGAAGTGGCATGAGGTCTGCAGGAGTCCAGAATCTCTCCTGATTCCTGCTCCACCACCCACCCACCCCCCGTCCCAGGGGAGCTCTCAGGGTTCAGAATAGTGGCTGATGCTACAACCATAAAATCCGCTATTAAAGGGGAAAACACCCAAACTCAGTAAAATAATTTAAAGAGTTTATTCTGAGTCAAGGCGTGTGACTGTGGCCCAGGGAGCCACACCCAAGAAGCCCAGCCATATGGGAAACATAATGAGATTCTTCATTTTCTAACATTTTGAAATCATGACAAATGAATAAGATGCACCAAGGTACTCAAGGGACAAATTTATCAGAGTGAAATTGCCATTAGAAGTTTGTCAGCAATTCTAATTGTAATGCATGTTGCCAAACTGCTCTCTGTAAAGCTGTACAGGTTTACACTTTACCAGAATCGCGAGCGTCGTGTGGGAGGGCTCCTCTCCTCACGCACCTGTCACTACCTTTCCGCTGGAAGGAGTGAAGACACTGCTGCGTTTCAGCTGTGTTAGTGTCTCTCTGAGTGAGGCTAAGCGCCTTTTCAGTTGTGGAGGACCCGTTTCTGTTTCCTTTTCTGTGACCTAACCACTTACGGACTCAAAACATTTACCGTTGAGTTGGGAATCTTTTCTTTAAGTTGATTTGTAAAAGCTCTTTGTATCCTAAGGAAAGTACCAGTTTTTGTGATGTAGCCTGGGAATATTGTTCCCTATTGGTCCTTTGAGTTGTTAGTACTTTTTGTGGGTGGGGTGGGGGAGCTTCATTCAAAAAGTTATGCGTTTGTGAAGTCAAGTTGATTAATCTTTTCCTTTTACCAGTTTCAGTCACTTGTAAAGTTCTTACTTTGAGTTTTAAAAAATGTCTTATTTTTTTCCTATTAGTTTGTGGTCTTATTTATGGTGTCTGAAGTGTGGATCTACTTGGGATTTAACCTGATGGAAACTGGGACGCACGGCTCCTCAGTTGATTCGATGTATTTCTTAAATAACACACTTCCCCCCATTTACTTGAAGAGCCACCTTTATCGTATGTTAAACTTTCACGTGTGTTTGGGTTTATTTCTAGACTTTCAAACCGTGGTGGATCTGTCTACCAAATACCAAGCCACGCTCAGTGATCATTACTCCCATCAGGTGTGTCTGACTGTTTACAGGAACCAATCCTGTTAGTCCTTGTTTTGCTTTTTAAAATATTCTTAGCTAGTCCTGGGTGTTTTTCCAGCTTATCTCATCCTTTCCCCTAAAGAAGAATACTTTAGTGTTTTTATTGGAATCGCATTAAACGTGTAGATTAATGTAGAAAGAACACACATCTCTGTGATTCATGCATCATCCTATTAAAAATGTAATTTTCTTTCATTTATTGAAGCTTACTTCATGCTCTCCATATTTAACATTTCTGTCAATTATTTCAATGTATGATGAACCAAAATAAAAACTTTTTTTTTTTTTTTTGAGACAGAGCCTCAAGCTGTCCCCCTGGGTAGAGTGCTGTGGCATCACAGCTCACAGCAACCTCCAACTCCTGGGCTCAAGCGAGTCTCCTGCCTCAGCTTCCCAAGTAGCTGAGACCACAGATGCCCACCACAACGCCTGGCTATTTTTTTTTTGGTTGCAGCCTTCACTATTGTTTGGTGGTCCCAGGCTGGATTCGAACCTGCCACCTTAGGTGTATGTGGCTGGCACCTTAGCCACTTGAGCCACAGGGGCCAAGCCCCAAAATAAAATCTTAACCTCCCCTTCCAGCTGACTGAATGGACCAGTGGTTCTCAACCTGTGGGTCATGATCCCTTTTAACAATGAAAAATATATCAGGCATTAGGAAGGTTGAGAACCACTGAAACGGATGCTCTTTAGGCCAAGGGGATGCCAGGAACCCCAGGTGCTCACCCCTGAGCAAGGTCAGACCCACCCTCTTCACCACTGCTCCCTTTTGGAGATATTCTTTGTAACAGGAAGACACTAAATCTTGAGCAGACCCAAAGCCATGCAGGACAAAGCTTGAAGGGCACCTGTGGGGGTTTCAGTCAAGGTCCCCTGTGGCTCATCTGTGGCTCACAGACATCCTTACTTACTTTAAAAATTCCAGGCCTTTAGACAAAGCTTCCTTTCCTTAACCAACTACAAATCAGAGTCTTTGAACCCACCTCTAACCTATAAGGCTCCACTTCGAGACGTCCTGCTTTTTCACGCCCTCGCCCTGCTGACTTTCAATCTCACACCTGATTCCTGTCTCCAGAAGTCAAAACCAAACCGTCACTTGGCTGCTGTGGGCGCAGCTTCTCCAAATCTCCTGAGAACAGGTGCTCCAGTGGTCAGTCACACATGCTTGGCTCTGAGTAAGCCTTTTCATATTCTACTACAGAGTTTGTTTTTTCCCCCATTAATAGCATTTTACTATTTTTCTACTCTTCTTCCTCATTGTGGGCTCTGCTTCTAAGCCACAGCCTGGTGATTTCCCTGTGGGAGGCCATTCCAGATCCTCCGAGAAGCAAGAATTTTGATTCCAGACC
>NW_003852556.1:1697881-1700235 GCF_000181295.1 Otolemur garnettii | reverse complement strand
GAATTTTGATTCCAGACCCGCTGAGCAGCAAGGGGAATTTTGATTCCAGACCCGCTGAGCAGCAAGGAGAATTTTGCCCACTTTTGTTTTCTTGTATTTCCTGAGCTCCTCACACTTTGGGCAGTGTTCTACCCAGGCAAAGCTTGCCCTTCCTGGTGGTTATTTCCACAGTCCTGCCTAAAACGTTGCCTCTTCTGCCAAGGCCTGACCAGGTCCAGGGGCTCTGGAGCGTCTGTGGCGCCTGCTCGCTGGTGCCCTGTGGTGGGTTTAGGCTCCATCGTGCCAGAAGAAGCAGTGTTCTTACTCCATGCTGGGAAAGGGGGCATTACTGACTTAACCTTCTTCTTAAACAGAAACACGTGAATTTGCTCCAAAACAATTTCCTCATCCTCACCTCATCTCTGCTCTTCCCTCTGCAGGCCCCGCCACGGCCACAGTGCAGCCCGATCCCCACAGCTGTGGACCTGAGCAAGCTGCAGCCTCCACCCTACCACCACCCTGGGTCTCCTCAGCGTGTCCTGCTGGCCTCCCGAGTGTACACTGAAGACTGAGTGTCCTTGATTTCCTCGAATCTATTTCCACACTTTATACTGACTTTATGGGGTCCCGTCTCTGTTGGGTGGGCTTGGTGTCTCTAAGCAGGCGCCAACCCAAGGGGCATCCTGAGCTCCCTCACACTCCATACTGCCCCCCTGAACCACACCTGCAGACGGCCTTTGCTAGGGACGTTGTCCCTGAGGCAGGTGCCTGCCCACAGGGGTGTTGGCCTGGCCTGACATTCCACCTCTTAGTCTCTGCTGTGTTCTGCGTCCTTATTTGCTCAGGAACACAGAAACAAGCTAAGCTGATGAACCTGCCTGGAAAGGCTTTCACAGGCAAAGGACACAAGAGAATCACGGGGCTCTCCACAGCTGTACCTGGACCCCGCTCGCCTTCCCACCTGCTCTGACCCTCTGCTGTGCAGCCAAGCACTTCTCACCAGCAGCACACAAACCCCCCAGGCCGTTGGGGAAGGAGCTTGGGAGACAGGGACAGCCCAGCACCCACACCTGCCTGGCACTGACTGCAGGAGCCAGGTCCAAACTCACCACAGCCAGTGCCTGGTCTTTTATAAAGAACAATATGATGTGTTTATAAGTAATAGGTAATTAGATGCACTTTTTCTAAAGAAGTTGTTCTCCTACCAGTGTGATTTCTCATCTACTGAAGAGCTACATCTGTAACCAACACAGAGACCACAAGTGGAAAAACCCTTCCCGTAAGGCGTGGTTTAGAGCACAGTCCCATGGACAGAGTCGGGCTGCACAGTCTCGTGACCCGCTCACCCTGGGGCAGAGCCTCAGGTCTCACAGAGACAGAGCCCGACACAGCCCCCCGCCCTGGGCTGCCAGGGACAATCACACACACCCCTGGGAGGACAGGGCCCCACAGGGCCCCCGGACATTTCTGGGATAGAGACAGTCTACGGAGAGTAGCTGAGACGGATGACAGACATACCGAGTCGGAACTAACTGCAGAGAGGCGTCAAGGCCTGTTATAGAAACAGACAATTGTTCCAAGGAACAGGTCATCAGAATATGTTATCATCACTTGGTATGAAATTCCTCAAGTGGCCATACAATGTGAGGAAAGACGGAATGGGGTGTGGTGAAAGGGTGGTGTGGTCCCGGGTCAGCCCTTCTGCCGTGGACGCTCATGTTCGCCTGTCTGGCCTTTCCTTTCTTCCACTGACTCTTCTGTGTTTGCTTAGGGAAGAATTCTTCAAGTTCATGTCCCCATAATCGGGGCTAACTGCTCAGGTGATACCCATGATGCTGAGCTCTGCTCCCAGAGAGGAGATCCGGCTGGACAGGTGCTCAGGCAGCCTGATCCTGTTTCTCACCTACTAAGACCTGACGAAGCAGGAAAAGTGACTAACTAAATGAGGCGGTCTGGTGGATGGCCGGACAGTTGGCTTCCATTGTTCCTATCCCAGCCCCAGGACATTAACCAGGGAGCAGCGTCCAGCAAGGTCTTGGATTTGGATTACAAATTGCCTGGTCTAGAGAGGAGGAGATGGAATCTGTTCTAGGAGAATATTTCCCTGCAGCTGAGGACTAGTAGACCACAGCAAGCCCTGGGCCCGGCTCCCCCGAGGGTAAGTAGGACCACCTGGCTCCCAGGCCAGCAGACTGGATTGCCCCAGGGTGGGTGCTGCTGGACAGGTCTGGCCAGAGGAGCTTGCTTCCTGTCTGGGTGGGGACAACTGTCTTGCGTTTCTGGAGGATGGGGATTCTGCCTCCAGAGATCACAGAATGTTGCTGCTATTTGCTGTTCCTTGGTCTCTCCCCTGTTGTGAGGAGACCTGCTTTCCA
>NW_003852556.1:1694367-1697693 GCF_000181295.1 Otolemur garnettii | reverse complement strand
GCATCCTTTTGTTTCATGATTTAAAGACAGGGAGGGGACTGAGAAAGAAATAAGGAAAAGGACCTACAGTGTTAGGAAAAGTGGAGTCATAAACAGGGCAGGAATGGGGTCCAGTGAGTTTTAGAGAGTGCTCCAATGTAGAGTGCCAAACCCAGCTTGAACGAATGGGTGTTTTCTTTGATCTGGAAAGAATAGTGACGTGGGCAAGGGAGCTGTGCCTCTGAGGACGTGGGTCCCCATGGAAAAGAACCCATCTGAGGTGATGGGGGAGGGATGTGGATTTAACCAAACTGATGTGTTTTACCTGAAAAAGATGATGGCTGCTGGGAAGGGGCATCCCTTAGTGTCCTCCTTGGCTCCGCGGTCCAGGCTTCAGGAACTGGATGGGTGGATGGGCGGCTCCACTGATGGTGACTTTTCCAGGGTCTTGAGAACTGGGGATGATGTTTCTAGTTCTATAAATCCCGTTTAGTTGAGGAAACATTGTTTGGAAGTATGAAGGAATTTTTTTATTTTCTGGCAAAGGGGCTGCCCAGGAAGCCCAAGGTGGCAGTAAACGGCACTTTCAGAAGGAAGTCTGCTGTGTTGTAAGAATTACCAAACCGACTGTAAACTTTGGCCCACTGATTCCAGTCTCCTGAATTTTTCTAAGGTTAAAAAGCAAAAAAAATTACTTGAAAATATACATCACACATTTACAATAGACAACAATTGGTAAAAATAAATGAAAGGCACCAGGAGCACACGTCTTTGTTGTTTTGAGGCTGACAGAATGAGAAGTGTCGTGACGTGTCAGGTCACAGTGCAGGTGTCGGTGTGGGTGACACCCGGGTCACAGATACCAGAAGAATTAACTTACTCAGAGTGGAAGCTGCAAAGGACTGAGCCTTCTCTTTCTTCATCTGATAATTGGGTGCAATGGTGTTTTATGGTAACTTCTGATTTATTTCGATTTATATTTTGCCTCTTATTTTATTTTATTTTGAGATGGAGTCTCACTGTGTGCTCTCAGTAGAGCACTGTGGTGTCATAGTTCACAGCAACCTCAGACTCTTGAGGTCAAGTGATCCTCTTGCATCAGCCTCCCGAGTAACTGGGACAACAGGTGCCTGCCACAATGCCCAGCTAGTTTTTCTACTTTTGGTGACAACAGAGTCTCACTCTTGCTCAGGCTGGTCTCAAACTCCTAAACTCAAGCAATCCACCTGCCTCGGCCTCCCAGAGTGCTGGAATTACAGGTGTGAGCCAGCATACCTGGCCTTCTACCTTTTATACCTGTTTATCCTGCCCTGTGATAGGCAGGATTCTAAGTGCCCTGGAGATCCCTCCATAGGACAGAAGCCCGTGACCCTCCACTTGCATGAGGACAGAACTGAGTATGGGATGGCCAACTCCCCACCCTCAGGTTAGCTGAGGGAAGACTGGCCTTAGATCCTCTGCCACCTCACAGCAGTGAGGCTGAGGCCCAAGGGAGCTTCAGGGAGCTGAGTGCACCTCCAGTCGACAGCAGAGAAGATGGGTTATCAGTCCTGGAACCCCCAGGAGCTCAGCTCTCCTGACCCCCAGGGAGCTTGGAAAAGGACACTGAGCCCCAGATGAGAGGCAGCCCCAGCTAATGTCATGGTTTCAGGTGGGGCAGACCCCGAGCAGGGTACCAGCCCCCAACCCTGTCCAGACTCCTGAGCCACAGTCTGTGAGAGGATGACTGTGTGGTTGTCACAGCACACAATATGACACACACCAACTTCCTGTTTCTTTTTATTTCCTAACTTGAATTGCTTGAGATTAATTGGATTTTTTTTCTATTTTTCTCTCTACTGATAAAAGGGTTATCAATTATGTTTCTAGTTATAGTTATTAACACAGGAACAGTGAACTTGTCTCCAAGTGTGATGGTCTTCCACAGCTTTCCCTCTGGAGTTGCGGTTGGAACTGAACACTTGGATCCTTTCCCTCCGTCCTGAGTTACACACTGTCGCTGCCATGGTTTGACTCCAACTTGGTTATTTTCACAGGGCAGGATGATCGTTGCTCTGCAGGGCCAGAGTTTATAGGGTTCCCCTTCACACTTCCCGCGTCCTGCCTTCTCTGAGCTGCCTTCCTCTCAGACCACGCAGCTGGATCACATCTCCTGTCTGATCTCAGACTTAGTGCATCCACTTTCCCTCTGTGTCTGAAGGGCGATTTTCAGCACATGGTAATTTTGTGTCAGTACATTGAAGACAGAATTCCAGGTCTGCAGGCTCCCACTGGGGCTGCTGGCCACGCCTTTAAAGCCTCCGGCCCCTTCTCAGTGGGCGCTTTCTGAACATGTTGCTTTTTGCTGTTCTGTTGTTCTGTTAGGCTGTATCTGGATGTAATTTCTCTTTTCATTACGCTGACGGCTTCTTCAACATGTGGGGTGCTGTCTTCCATCCATCCTGGAAACGCTCAGCTATGGTGTCTTTACGTTCTGTCTCGGCCCCAGCTCCCCCCATGCCTCCAGGTCTCTTGTTTTTATTCTGCGATTATGTCACACTTGAATGACGTCCTCTCTGGTTTTTAAGTCCCCTTCATATTTTCTGCCTCTGTGTTTCTCTATGCTGTCTTCTAATCTCTTCACACCGATCTCTTGCAGTTTGTTAATTTTATCAGCTGACCTACTATGCTTTTAAACCCATCAACTAAGTTTAATGTTAATTATTATATTCTCTTTTAGAAGTTTTATTTGGTTTCCCATATTCATGGCACCTGTCTTTTTACTTATATTTTGTGTCTTTCATTTATTTGTGTTAAATAAAATTTTATTTTATATATATCATAATTTCCAATGTCTTCAAATATTTTTTGTTCCATTTCCTTTTAAAGTTTTCGTCTCTCTGCTTAAATTCCCCATCAGTTCATGAATGTTGTTGATCTTTTTCATTAGTGCCTTTAATGGATTTAATTACAGGTATGTGATAATTCTGACATATCTAAGTCTGGTTCTCAATCTGATTGCTTTGTTTCCTGACGATAAATCACGCTCCCTCCATCCTTCTTTCTCCTTCCCTCCCCCCTTCCTCTTATGTCTTTTGGGTGATGTTGCTATGAGGTCTGGGGACAATGCGGAGTCAGTAACATTCGTGCTTGGAAAGCAACACCATCTCTTATTTTGCTTCTCCATTAAGGGTTCGGTTCATCTAGTCAGGAGTTGAGGACAGGGCTGCTGTGCTGGGGGATTTTTCTCAACATCTCCTTCATTCTCAGTGTTGGGACGTCTCCCAGGCCCCTGCCCCTCCCGTGGGAGACTGCTGTGTCTACTGCGCAGCCCCTGCCCCTCCCGTGGGAGACTGCTGTGTCTACTG
>NW_003852556.1:1690154-1694256 GCF_000181295.1 Otolemur garnettii | reverse complement strand
GCAGCCCCTGCCAGCCCTGTGGGAGTCGCAGGCTCCCTGTTGTCCTGGTGCATACTCAGTCTTGGGCGGGCACTGCCTCCCTGGCCCTGGGAGGGGACAGTGGTCTCAGTGACTTTTACTCTCTCTGGACAGTAGATCTGTGCTGATGCAGCTCCAGCATGGGTTCCCGCCCCTCATCCAAGGTGGGAGGTTTTCTTTTTCCCTCCCCCCAGCCACGGTGTATCCCTGTGTGCCTCAGGAGGGACCTGGTTTATTGTTCCTCTCCCTCACCTGGGGCGATAGCCATTCCCCACCGCCCGCACCTGGCAGGAAGCTTTGCTTGTTTCCTTTGCTGCCCTTGTGTTTTTCGTGAGAAGCAGTGAAGGTGAGTGGAGCGGAGCCAGGGGTAGGTGCCAGCTCCCCCCATGCCTGTGACTCCTGCGGGTTCTGTTCTCACCTCCGCCCACACTCAGCTGCAAGCTCCCCGTTCACCTTGTCATCCATTTCACCCACAGGCAGCCCTGTCCTCTCCCTGGGCACCCCAGGGGAGGGAAACTCATGTTCTGCCTCTTCCTGGAGGTTCCCGTCTATCCTTAGGTTTCAGCAGGTTGATTGATCTGCCGCGCAGCTCTTTGCTGGTTGAAGGACAGTCGTGCTTACAGATGATCAGCTTCTCTTGTCCAGGTGCCAGCAACACTCTTCCCAGATTTTTGTATCTGTTGTTCAACTTCCAGCTGCTGCTCACCATGTGCACTTAGCAGATACCTCTGCGCACAGTACATTTTCTCCTAGTCCTTTAACACCTCCGTGAATAAAATAAATGTCATTTTTCACACTTGTAGCTCTGAATAAATGCCTAGGAGGGGAATTTCTGGGTTGAAGGGCAGATACATCTGTAAGGTTGTATTTATTGCCATAATAACCTCTGCAAAGGTTACAGGGGCTCAAACGCACACAACTCCCATCAATGCCCCTGTATACTTTTTATTTCTAGCTAATTTTAATTTGCTTTTCTCTTATTATAATGAGATTGTAATAATGAGCTTCTTTCATATATTAAAAGCTGTTTGCATTGGAGTATACACTTAAAAATGGCTAAGATAGTAAATTTCATTGTACGTTTTTCACAACAACAAAAACCCAAAAGAACTAGCCTAGGAGCAGTGGCCACATCTGTAGTCCCAGTACGTTGAGTGGCCAAGCAGGAAGGTCATGTGAGTCCAGGAGTTTAAGACCAGACTGGATGACACATTGAGACTCCATCTCTACAAAAATAAAAAAATTAGCCAGGCATGGTAGTCACAGCTATTCAGGAGGCTAAGGGAGGAGACTTACTTGCTCAAGCCCAGGAGTTCTAGGAAGCAGGGAGCTATGATTGTGCCATTACACAAGTGACACCTCATCTCTTAGAGAAAAGAAAAAAAAAAAAGGCTGGGTGTGGTGGGTCACGCCTATAAGCCAAGGCAGGAGGACCCCTTGACATCAGTAGTTCAAGACCAGCCTGAGTAAGAGTGAGACTGTGTCGCTACTAAAAGTAGAAATACTAGCCAGGTGCAGTGGCACACGCCTGTGGTCCCAGCTATGCAGGAGGCTGAGGCAGGAGGATCACTGGAGCCCCGGAGATTGAGGTTTAGTGAGCTGCTCTCACTGAGAGAGATGTCACTGCTCTCTACCTGGGGCAGCAGAGGGAGACACTGTGGACTAAATATTTATATTCTTAGCCACTTTCCGTTAATTCTTCTGGGTTTCTTAGTAGATATTTTCCTCAGATAAGTGTAACACTGTACTCGCCCCTGCACAGCACCCGGGAATGTGAGTGTTCTTGCCTTCCACATCACTTCACCAGGACCCTTACTGTTTTCACCGTTAACTATGTGGCTGGCCATTGCTTTGATGTGCTCTGTCTTTATCAGAAGAAATATTTATATTCTTAGTTTCTAAGAAACATCTTTTGATCATGAAGCACTTTTGTCCTCAAAAAATGGAATCAAAATTAATATTACCATTGCCTTCAATTTGTGAATTAGCTTCAGAAGGACAGTTTATAAGTTGTTGGTTCTTGATCCTGGACAAATGGATCAAATAGCGCCCCCCCCCTTCCCAGCAGATGATGGCATCGCCTTTCCAGAGTCCTTAGATTCTTCTCTTAATCAGCTAATCTACGCGTTTAACTAAGTTCTCAGGAGTAATACGTGGCGGTGTGTTCCTTGAAATCTTACATAAGAATATCTCTCTTTTGTCTTCACTCATGAATAATCGAAACAATGATTATTTTGGCCCCCAACGTTTTAATCTCAGACACCTGCAGTATCCTCACACCAAAATGAGCCCCATGTTTTTTCCATTGAGTATTTTTAAGCATCTACTTGGTTGCCCATGGACACGTTTGTGCTTGGAAGTCAGATATTTACCTGAGATGTGCCTAGTTTTGTGTCTTCCTTTGTTATTTATCTTACTCGGAGGATGGCACGTCCTTTCAGACTAAGGACTGAGGCTGCGGCTGGGAAGTGCCCGTGAGGGGTGGCTGATTTGTGCGTGTCTTTCCCCGACCGTGCTCCCTCTGTCAGAAGTGACAGCGATTTGTCCCTTCACTAACTGCTGTTGGGCACCTGCTCAGCCTTCTGTCTGGGTGTCATCACTTCATCCATTTTCCTTACTTCACCCTCCACGTCACTGCTCCGATTGTCTGCTACTCCGTCCCTGCCTTCTCTGTCCAGCACTGAGAAATTCACTGGCCAAGTATTTCTTTTATTACGTTTCTCCGTGCCAGTGCCAGCTGCTGTTGAAAGTGGCTGGTCATCTCACCGCAGCTGTTAGCGCAGGTCCATGGGGAGTACAAAGCAGGTACATAATATTTCCTTCTTTTTCTTGTGGTTAATCTTTCTCAAAACAATGCTAGTCTTCTCCCTCTGATACTAGGTTTGCTCCTTGTATAGAAGAACATTTCCTTGGATGTTGCGTGAGGATTTGGTCCTGTGTCCTGTGAGCCTGTTCAGCCTGCTACTTACCCTGAATTGTGGCTGTGAATTTCCTCACTGTTCACCTACATGCTCTCAAAATCCTGTTATCTGCTTTTAAGCTAGCAAACCATTTGATTAAAATTGTATTATGTATTTGGTAACCTCACAGTGTGGCGAGTGCTGGGAGGGTGGAGGAAACTTGGATCCTAGCGACCTTTTTTTCAGCATGGCGTTGGAGTTATCCAGTCTCTGTTCCACCTAGAGAACAGGGCTGCACCCGAGTTCTCACGGATGTCGCCCCTCACACCCCGTGGGGTTGCTGCAGGTTCTGGGGAGATCCCTGCACCTCGGAGAGAGTGTCCACAGGAAGAGGCCTCCCTACCCGTTGCTTGTTCTCAGGTCTTCTGAGGATGCTCAGACACTCCAGACTTGTAGCAGGGCAGTTCCAAACAGTCCAGGGTTTCTCCACAGAACTGTGAGATCTTTTGTTTGATAGTTGAGCCAAAATTGTGTGATGTCGCCTTTTTTCTTTTCTCAAGAAAACAAATGTGTTCTGTCAGGTCCTGACAGCCCTGTGACCTGTAGAGCACTTTGTGCTGAGTGTGGCTGTGGGTGGCACGGTAGTGTGAGCACCGACCTTCCACAGAGAGTTTGTAAAAAGCCTCATAATATCACATCCATGCATGCTGCAGGCATCAGAGAGCCACAGGATGGCCGGAGCAAGACCCTGCCAGGAGGTGGGAATGCAGGGTGGGTCCATGGCCTACACCAGTCTTCTGTCCAGCCTCGCTGGCTGTGAGAACCACAGGCCAAGGAAGGGATGCCCTCAGCAGACACAGGGGTAGGGGCAAGGGAGAGCTCCTGGGACCCTGGTCTCGGGGTGGCTGCTGCTGGAGGAAGCTGGAACCCAGAAGTGCACACAGTGTGGGATGTTTTCCTGAGGCACGTGCAGAGGAGTTGTTGAGAGGGGCAGTCTCTGAGCAGCCAGGAGACAGGACCGGAGCTCAGGAAAACCCTCTAGACTACCCCCAATCAGTGTCCTAGTGGGGAGGCTGGGAGACTGTGGACATGAGTCCCCACTGTGAGCAGGGACTGCCAAGGTAGATGGGGGTAAAAAGCTAACAGAGGAGCTCCAGCTGCCCCTTCAGCACTGCAGCCAGACG
>NW_003852556.1:1686198-1689878 GCF_000181295.1 Otolemur garnettii | reverse complement strand
GCTGGGAGGCTTGTCTGCTTGCTGGACATCCCTGTGACTGCTATGCTGTCACTCCTGAGCTGTCACCTGTGTCCCGTGCACCCACCAAGTAGCCTCATTTGTGGACTTTGCTGTTATAATTAGGATTTCTGTAGACAGTTAAGCATGTTTCTCAGGATGATTAGAATTTCTGAAAAGCATCCCAGAGTTAAAAGTGTAGAGTTCATCTACATGCCCCAGCCCCACTGTGCAGTTGGGTCTGAGCGAGGTCCCTGTGATGAACTGACCAACCTCAGGGTGAGAAAGGAGTCAGGGAGCCCTGGCTGTGCAGATACATGCAGTGTGAGCCGTGCAGATGCGTGCAGTGTGAGCCGTGCAGATGCGCGCAGTGTGAGCTGTGCAGATGTGTGCAGTGTGAGCCGTGCAGATGTGTGCAGTGTGAGCCGTGCAGATGGGCGCGGTGTGAGCCGTGCAGATGCGCGCAGTGTGAGCCGTGCAGATGGGCGCAGTGTGGCTGTGCAGATGTGCGCAGTGTGAGCTGTGCAGATGGGCGCAGTGTGGCTGTGCAGATGTGCGCAGTGTGGCTGTGCAGATGTGCGCAGTGTGGCTGTGCAGATGCGCGCAGTGTGGCTGTGCAGATGTGCGCAGTGTGGCTGTGCAGATGCATGCAGTGTGGCTGTGCAGATGCACACAGGGTGAGCTTGGAGAGATTTCCACGTGGGATTAAGAATTCTTGGCAATAGGTTGAAATGTACGAGCCACCTCAGAGCTCCTTCTGGGCAGCCCAACATGAGTAGGGGAGAGAAGTGAGTTGACATGGAGCCTGGGAGTAAAGCAGACCCCAGGTAGGCCGGGACAGAGAGCAGTCTCAGCAGGTCTGGACAGTGAGCGCAAGCAGGCCTCTGAGCCCATGAGTGTACATCGCAGAGGCTGAGCCTCCTTCCTGTCCTCACAGTGTCCTGTGATGAGGAAGCAAAGGCAGAGAGATTCACACATTTGTCTGAAGTCAAAAAGCTGGTGAGCAGCAGAGGCTGGACTCGAGGGCAGCCCTGCCTGGACCCGAGGCCAGCACTGTGCCCCTGGCCCCTGTCACTGAGCCTCAGGCCTGTCCTGTCCCGGAGCCCATGGCGTGTGCGAGGAGCCTCTCATCTCTGCACGCAGCAGGCGATCACGTTTCCACATCGTCACTCAGGTGGTTGTACACGGCCCTGAGCTGACAGCCTTTTTCACATATTATTATAGATACACATTTGAACTGAGATAAACTCAGCTGAAAAATGCAGTTAAAATTCACATGCTACAGAGTGGCACCTATGGCTTAGTGGGTAGGGCGCCAGCCCCATATACCAAGGGTGGCAGGTTCCAACCTGGCCCTGGCCAACCTGCAATAAAAAAATAGCCGGGCATTGTGGCGGACACCTGTAGTCCCAGCTACTCGGGAGGCTGAGGCAAGAGTCACCTAAGCCCAGGAGTTGGAGGTTGCCATGAGCTGTGATGCCACAGAACTCTACCGAGGGTGAGAAAATGAGATTCTGTCTCAAAAATTAAAAAATTCACATGCTACAGTATATTTTTTAACTAGACAGATATTTATGTACATCCCTGCCCAGGAATGCCCAGGCCTCGAGAGATATGTAACTGTCCGTCTCCCAGAGGACAAAGCGATGGGCAGAAGATGTCAACAGAACTGACATAGCATGGAAGTTCGCTCAATGTGGGTGAGCTCTACCATTTTCCACGGTCAGACCCACAGGCCTGCTCCCTGGGGCCGGCCCCCACTGCACATCCCACTCGCTCCCCTGTGGATGCGAGGAAGCCACAGCCCTCCTCAGACCTCCTGCACTGACCTCTCTAGGGACTCAGGCCCTTCTCAGACTCTGGCTCCCTTGACACCTGCAGGCCCCATGCCAGGCTATTGCTCAGGGCTTATGGTCAGATGGGTGGCTCAAAGTAGGCATCTGCTTGCTCTTGAAACACCAAATTATTATACAGATGTCCACCAGCAGGGGCACAAGGGGTGAGGAGACTTTCAGTCTCATTTCATGTGTTTTCTTATTTTTTAAATCCTCCACAATGGCAAAACATCCATAAGCGTTGGACAGAGAGGGAGACAGATGCTGGAGGTCTGATGGTGCTCGGGTGAGGTGCACCTGCTCCGCCCAGTCCTGGTCCGTCAGTGAAGACACATCCTATCTTTACCTCTTAGTCTCCATAGGCTGCAAACACTGCAATTTCCAAATCTCAATAGGTTTGGGGAAAAAAATTCCTATAGTCTGATAGACAAGAAAGAAATTGCCAATTAGCTTCTCAAGCTTTAATACAAATATGAATTTGTGATGACCTTGTCCATGCTCAGACTCTGGGGTTAGCAGATCTGGGGTGAGACTCCTGCTGCTGCTGCCAGCCATGGCCCTTGCTGAGTCCCGGCACTGGGGAGGATGTTATTGGCCTGAGAACAGGGCTGCCACCATAGCAGAGCCCCTCTGGGGGCTAAGTCTGGTGAGAAATGTCAAATAAGCCCTTTGGGCTAGCTCTGTGGAAAGGCTTGAGCCCTGTTCTGTACCATGTACCCCGATTCCGCGGGGCCCCTGTTTCCCATCTGAAGTGAGAGGACTGGATCAGAAGGTCTCCAGAGTTCTGCTCAGCTCTGAAATTGAGATTCTTGTGACTGCGGTGGAATTATCCCATAGCTGCAAGCTTCATTACTATGCACTTGGAGTAATACAGCCATTAAACTTGACACGAGGGCTGAGCACTCAGGAGCTTTGCTAGTATAAAAGATATCCAGATGTTGCAGATTTGAATGTGTGTGCATAGCTGCTATTTTCCCGGGGAATCTGAAATGTCAGATTGTATTCATTCCGGCTGTGTGAGCCTGCAGTGTCATGGTCTGGGGTCCACTTGTCATGCAGCGTCAGGCACTGCGCTGGTCAAAATCAGGGGCTGGGACTGTCGAAGATTTGAACCTTCAAATCCTAAGTATTTTCATCAACCCTAAAAAATTAGGGAAATGTCTATGTACTTAGTGAAAGGAGTGAAGTAGTTGCATTAATTCCAAGTGTGACATGAATGTAGCCTTAGCCATGGTGCAATTTAAGAGGGAAATAACTCACTTTGTGTCCAGAAATGTGGCTGAGACAGGGACCTACGTGAGCCCCCCCATCCCTGGGAGCTGCTCACTTGAGGGACATGGAGTCGCGGGGGCAGAGTTGCTTGCAGCCCAGCCTAGCTGCCTCTGGGGTCAGCCCCACTGCCCCCCGTGGTTCAGCCTGTTCCAATCTGCAGCAGACCACACACATGGGAACAGCAGAGCCTGCTCCTTCTGAGCTCGCAGTAGAAGGGAGCCAGCCACCGTCACCTGACTTGCCAGAGATCAAAGGCCGGTGAAGAATTCAGGAGCTTCCTAGTGAAAATGGGTGGCTTCAGTGCCCCTGGTGGAGGCTCTTGGCCTAGGGGGGATCAGGGGCAACAAAGCAGAGAGAGGACGCCCTGTGTGGATGGTTGGGGGTACATGTGTGTGGTTGGGGGTACAGGTGTGGTTGGAGTATACTGTGTGGTTGGGGTACACGTGCATGATTGGGATACACATGTGGTTGGAGTATACTATGTGGTTGGGGTACACGTGCATGGTTGGGGGTACACATGCGTGGTTGGGGTACGTGTATGGTTGGAGTACACGTGCGTGGTTGGGGTACACTGTG
>NW_003852556.1:1668358-1685159 GCF_000181295.1 Otolemur garnettii | reverse complement strand
GTGGTTGGGGTACATGTGTGTGGTTGGGGTACACTGTGTGGTTGGGGGTACACTGCGTGGTTGGGGTACACTGCGTGGTTGGGGTACATGTGTGTGATTGGGGTACACTGCATGATTGGGGTGTATGTGTGTGGTTGGGGTACACTGCGTGGTTGGGGTATATGTGTGTGGTTGGGGTACACTGCGTGGTTGGGGTACATGTGTGTTTGGGGTACACTGTGTGGTTGGGGGTACACTGCGTGGTTGGGGTGTATGTGTGTGGTTGGGGTACACTGCGTGGTTGGGGTACACTGCGTGGTTGGGGTACATGGCGGCTTTCTCTGTTGAGCCTGAGTTGGAAGCAGGGACCAAGTCAGGAAAGCCATCAGTTATTAGTCAAGCCCTGGCCATTTGGGGCTGATTGTACAGGGTGTTGTCTGATTTCCAGACTGTTGCCAGGCCTGACTCTTAAGGGAAGCTCACAGGAGCAGGCCGGCTTCCTGGGCCCAGTCCCCTGAGTAATCGGTGTTTCCTGGGCAGGTCACAGCCAACTGTGGGTCGGATTTCGGTCTTTCTGTGGGGCCTGGCCTTTGCCTGTTAGTGTATTCCCTCTCTCGGCTTTTAAATATAGAAGTGAAACACAGACCTGAGGCTTGAAGGTAATCAGGATGCCTCCCAAGTCAGTGAACTCGTTCAGGGTCCTACAGGTCTTTTTAGGATGAGAAAAACACCCAAATCCCATCCAGGGGCCTGGACTGTCCCCTATTCTAACGTGAAGAGCTTACTCTAAAGGGCTGTGTAGAATTGCAGAACAACAGGCACCTGTAAGGACCTCGGCACGGGGGGAGCAAAGGGCTGTTGGTGATGCCTCTGGGTTTCGGTGGTGGAGCCTGAGGAGAGGCAGCTGTTCTCAACACCCTCAGCCTCCACCGTGGAGGCTTCACTATGTCCAGGCAAACTCTGACTAATGACGTGATTTTTTTTTTTTTTAGTGCAGCTTAATTTTGAACAGAATGCACCCTGGAGAGAGTGGGTGGGAATATCTGTTACCAAAAATGAACACGACACACATGGCAAAAGGTGGGGCTGGCACAGGCATATGTCCCCTCAGTGACGGGCGTGTCTCAAGGCAAATGCTCAGACTAGAAACCAGACAGACCTTACCCTGCCGGGTCTCCACCTCCTGAGCAGTCAGCCACCCCTTCTCCCTGGTCAGGGTGACCACAGCCCCTGCAGAGCGCGGACGCGACTTCAGTGGCTGACCAGAGCTGCTGGGATGAGGAAAACTCCCTAACACTGAGCTCATCTTTGTATCAAGTTTGGCTACTGTGTTTCTCATGGATTTTTACATGACCTTTGATTTATTTAAATGTCGCTCTAAGATATTTTTTGCTCAGCTGCTAAACTTTGTGGCCCCTCATGCATTTTGCAGCCGAGTGAGTGGTGGCCTCACTTAGTCCTGGTCCAGGGCCCTGGACGCCCACATAAGGCTAGGTTCCCCCACTCCAGACACCCCTCTCCATGTAGTTTACATGTTATGGGGCCAGTCACTTGGTTTAGTCTTAATGCAGGGGAAAGGGCTCAAACATCCATCGTCTGTGAGGACATCACAGTGTGAGCCAAGCAGAGCTGCTCCAAATGCTGGAAGTCAGTGCGGCAGAGACCCTGACATCCTGTCACCAGGGACGGGCGCTTACAGTGCACTTGGGCAGCCCAGCAGGCCGCTAGCCAGGCCTCAGTGACAGCAGACCCTGCTCCCAGGAGGGAAGAAGGAAAGATAGGGGTGGTGTGCTGGGAGGGGAAGTGTGTGGTGAGGGGAAGCTGCCCATCAAACTGGCCTCCATCCTCCTTCCGTCCACGTGGCACTCCCAGGTGGACAGTGGCTCTGCAACTGCGACATCCTCAGTGTAGGAAACAGCGATGATCCCGAGGGGGGAGCAGGGCATTTGAACCTCCTAAAAAGAGGTGGACAGAGTGGGCACCTGTCTGTGCATGGCACTGTCTTCTAGGCGGAGCAGCTGTACCCCCTCAAAGTGGCTTCAGTGAGTTTGACTGTGTGTGAGGGAGGAGCCGGCTGCCTGGAGGGAGCACCACATGGCAGGGAGAGCACAGAGCGTGTGGTCCGCAGGCCTGCCAGGGACAGCATGGGTGTCCAGCTGAATCTGAATTTCAGATAAGAACACATACTTTTTAGTATGATTATATCCCAGATAGCATGTGAGCATCCTGTGTTTTTATTTGCCAGCTCTACAGTGCTAAACGTCGAGACTCTGAAAGCTGAAGGATGCAGAAGGCATCACTGGGCTGGTGAACAGAGGCTTCTTGGAGCTACTGGGACCCAGGCAAGGGCGTCTGTGAGCACTGCTCTTGGGACCCAGGAGCCTGAGTGGCTTTTGCTCTGGGGCCTTGTAAAGTCTTAAGAAAAGCCCAGAGTCAGGAAGATGCTGGAGAGTGGGAGGAGTTGCTGCAGAAAGGGAAGGGAATGATTAAGGGTCTGCAGGCTGCCTGATTGATGGCTTATGAGCCAAGATGCAGAGAGCCAGATAGGATTTACCTTAATCGTACAGTGAGTAATTGTTCAAAGGCTGGAGACAGAGATGAATGCCTTTAAATATCTTTCTGGGCAAAAGCATCAAAGGTGATTAAACTCTACCAGAGTTAGGGACAATGGGACAGAGACGGGAAAAGAAGAAAGTTCTTCAGATAAAGGGCTTCCTCCTACAAACTCAGCCCATGGTCATTCACAGTGTGTCTGGCACGCGATGTTGACGGCTGACACCTTGCCCACTACTTGTTCTTCAGATGTTCCTCATTTGTGAAAACTTCAGTTCCAGTCCTTTGGAACTCACAGCGGGATGGGGTTTGGTGGAGGAGGGCAGGCTCTTCCTGTGACGTTAAGTGAGCTCTGTGTTAGACAAGGATGGCATCGTAGGAGACGAGGAAGGAAACACCCAAAACAGGGATGGAGGCAAGAAAAAACCCCTCCCCGGAGCAGCTGAGATGTGTTCACAGGGGCAGGCCTCAAGACTGACATAATTCTGGGGGCTTCTGGAAAGAACCGGGCAAGTTCATTCTTTGAAGGTCTTTCTTAGAGGCAAGCAAAATGGTTGGATAGTGGGAAAGGATGGAAGGTCGATGTTACCTTTTATTTGGGCACAGACTTGAATGTCCAGCACTGCCCAGCTGGCAGGGCAGAGCGAGAGTGAGGCTCCACTGGCCACCAAGGCTGCCCTGCCCTGCCTGAGGACGGTCCTCTGAAGAACTCCACTGCCCATGCTGGTGGCAAGAGAGGGCAGGTCCAGGAAAGTGACAGGCAGATGACAGCTCCAGGGAGGACTTTGATCCCACATTTATACACAGAAAGTTTGAATGCGGCATCATTTCAATTTTTGAAGCTTATGTATAATCTATAGCATGTTGTTGGAAATGCAGTATATTTGAGAATTTGGGTGCGGAGAGTCTTGGGATATGCCCATGTTGTGCTTTCTGCCGAGAGAATGGAGAACAAAAGCTGAAGAATCACCTGTCTCCCTCTCTTGAGTTGTGTCTCCTCTGCACTCAGCACGGCAGTGGGGGCTGGCACAGCACCTCCCTCCTCTCAGCAGGACAGGCCAGGCTGCTTCTGCAGTGTCTGCTCTCCCCAAATCCACCATGCCTGCTGGATGGGGAGAGACATGGCCCAGCCCGGGCACCCTCAGTTACCACGTCACCCAGTTCCCAAATGTAAACCTGTAGCTGGTTGCTCCAGGAGTAGGACCAGTATCACTGGGTGACATTCATTAGATATAGAGTCAGAATCTCTGTTTTATCAAAAATACAGTTAATAATCTTCTGTGTGTGGATTGGTTTGTAAGAACATTGCAATATACATTATGTGTGCACCAGCCGTTCTGCTCAGGACAGCTATGAATCTATCAGCTGTTTATTCACCAGGATGTTTTTATTGTTTGGCACCTATGTAGTTCAGCAATGGAATATAAACTTCAAGGCAAGAATATATATTAATAATTCTAATTAGGTTTAGGAAAAATTAAAGCCAAGTGAAAATAAATGGCTACATCTTTAGAAGAAAATTGCTTCTTTGTTGCCAAGTCAGCACAGCAGCTTTAAGAATTATAGATTGTTTACAACCCTCAAAAAGCTTTGCTTACATAGTAGAAAACACAAGCGCAAGGACCTCATGGAACTCCCTGCACAGCTTATAAGGTGACTCGAGTATTTGTTTTTACACAGTGCCTAATGTCTGAAGACACGAGGAGTGGTGTTTTGAAGCAACTGGTGAGGAACCAAAGTTGGTCTAGTGGTTGTGGGGCTTTCCTGGGTCCTGTCCCACTGGCAGTGTGAGTGCTGTGGGTTTCCCTGGGTCTGTCAGGAGCAGTTTTACACATTAAGAATGATCTGGAATCCCCAGAGAGGGCAATCACCTGAGACACTGGTAGTCTTCTGCCTCTTGGAAAGAATCAAAATCAACCTGAGGAAGACCCCTCTAGCAACATGCAGCCCCAGAGCCGTGTGCAGCCCAGAGTCCTGTGTGTCCAGAGCAGGTAGCCTCCTGGGCCAGCGACGCCCATTCACACACCTCCCAGCATGAAGTGGGGTTTCTCTTGTTTGTTTGGTACGAGTCATAGTATGAGAAGCCCCTGGCATGGGGCTGTAGGTAGCATCCAAAGTACTCTGAGGAGAGAGACCTGGTGTTTTGTTTGCCAGTGTTTTTCACTTTGGGATTTCTAAAACTAGGCTTATCTGGAGACCTGCACACCTACCGGCTTCCCTGGGTGAGCAGAAGAGGCAGCTCTGGCAGGCGTCCACACAACAGTGGTGCTTCCTGTGCCCTGACAGCCACTCTGCCACCGATGACGTGTAAACCCAGGCGTGTTGCTTGACTTCTTTATCTTCCCAACAAGATATGTGGACTTGATCTTTTCTAGCTCTTAATTTTGCAGTTCTGTGCTTCAGAGCTGTAGAGATGCATTTTAAGCTTAGTACTTTCATCTCAGAGGGCTGGGTTTGCCCAGCCACTCTCTAGAACCAGAATCCAAGATTCATCGTAAAACGTGTGTGCAGGTGTTCCTTTGACCAGGGCTCCCTTGACCTACCTCCACGCGTGCTATGCCCAGGACGATTCCCACATGCAAATGGCCAGCACATTCCATATGCCACACACTTTGGAATTTGCTAATGTGCATATGGTCCCTTAGAAAACAAGGGACTCATTACTATTAAGTTGATCTCATTACGGAGTAATAAATTGGAAAGTACAATGATATTAGGTTGATTTCTGACTGACAAGTTTTGGTTACAGGGCTGAAAGGAAATAATCACATTTAAAGCTGCAACAGCTGTTGCATCGTATTATATTTTAAAACCCTTTGGAGGAATTAGTTAATTAATTTTAACATTGTTATACTCTCCTTAATAGTGCTCTAAAATACCTAAGAGTGATTAATCATGATCAGAATTTTTATCAGTCATGATCTAACATTTCTCCAAAAAGAAGATTTTATTGCACATCAAAATTACTTGGTTTGAATTCTTTAATTGTAGATCTCAATCTTGTTTGAAAATATAATCTTTATCTGTTCGGTGACATGCAAAGTTAGTGCTTCTCCTTGAAAAAGCATTTTCAAACTTGCCTGGCTTCTTCTCTTCCCTTTTGCCGTATCATTTAATTTCATGTGGCTTTAATGAGTAATTGTTTTCAACAGTTTCTAAGAGTTTCCGTCTGCAATATTTCATTCTAGAATAAAAGGTAATGATCCATAAATTCTTAATGCCATATTTTTATAGCCAGTAAATTAGTCTTTAATGGGTTCAATAAGTTCTGTGATGTATGTCGTTAATTGTTAATGGTGTTTTAACTAGATAATTGTCATGAAGGGCTGTTTATCATCACTCTGGAGAGTGACTGGTCTGCCATTTGTTCCGCTTCATACTGTGGGGCTCATTTCGTCTGGCTTTGTGCGCTGTGAGCACTTTGAGTTGGACCAAGCATCACATCCCAGTGTCCATGTGCACGTGGCTGCGACACATAATTCCGTGGCCTTCCTCTCCAGTTTGGGTTTACCTTCTGTGTCCATTGGCTGTTGGTCATGAGATGCTGGGGACTCAGTGGTTAAAACTATCCTCTATACTCATGGGGTGGTCAGTCTGGCGAGGTGGTGCTGCCCAGTCGTTTAGTCAAACACCCATCTAGGAGCTGCGGGAAGATGCCCCACAGACATGGTCATCTGTCCTTGGTGGACTCCAGCTAAAGCAGGTGGCCTTCTGAGATGTGTGTGGGCCTTGCCCAACCCGCTGGCGGCACCAAGAGCAGGAAGCGAGGGTCCCAGAGAAGAAGGCAGCTGCCTCCAGGTGGTCGTGCTAGCTGCTGCTGGGTTTCCAGCAGCCACCTGCCCTTCAGTTTGGACTTGCCAGCCCCACTCTGGCCTCAGCAGGCTCGGGGACCTGTAAGTGAACTTCTGGGCTTGGCATCTGGGCTCTCTGCTGCAGGCCGGGCCAAGGTGGCTCAGGCTTCTCCTCCTCCTGGAGCTGGGGCCCCCAAGGCACTATCCTCTTGGGAGCCATGAGGAAGAGTGGTGGGCTGGCCTCACCATTCAGGTGCGTCTCAATCTCCCTTGTGTCACACCTGCAAATTTGGCATCCACCAGGCTGATCATTCAGTGGAGCCCACAGTGCAGGCAGAGACATCACTGCATTCTGATGGGAAGGGCCTCGTGGCCGTGCAGCAGAGACAGGGCACGCCTCACAGGGCCTCCACACCCCACACCACTCTGGCCAGACAGACTCACAGTGCACCCAGGATGTGCCTGCAGCCCCCCTCAAGGCACCATTCTCTCCAGTCTCCCTGTGTTACCTTCCAAAGCCCCATGCCACTCATTGCCCACTTTCTCCTTAGTTCAATTTGCTTTTTTCATCCAGGCAACTTTCTAGGGTTGGAGTTTATTTCTCAGTTTAACCAGTGGATGTGCTTTGCCCTTTCTGTGACTGTAAAAGCAGGACAATGAATACATCCTTCCCCTGCAGGGGGATTGTCTCAGGTACAGAGTGTCCAGCGTGCCTGTCAGGAGATCTGGGGGACAGCAGGGCACAGACAGGACAGGACAGGACAGGATGCCTGGGGGGAAGGGACACCTCTGCCAGCAAAGACGGATGCGCATGGAGACAGGGACTCCAGGCCAAGGGGAGAACGTGCACAATCAGAGAAAATGATAATTACTCCAGCATAACCAAGCCCAACTCAGCTGAGACGCACTCTAGACACGGACGTCTAGGCGTGGATGCTCTTGATAATCTGTCTAATCTAAAACAAATACCCTCAGCAGCTGTGGCACGTGTGTACACACGCAGCATGTGCTTCCAAAGCCTCCATGTCGTAGCACAGCACCATCCCGGGACCTAGAGTCTAAGGAGCTTGTGGGTCTGTCTCTGGTCCACAACATTAGAAAGGGGTCACTGGAGCAAAATTCACAGGCTAGTTGATGGATCGGACATGTGAGATCGGCGGGGGTAGGATTCAAACAGGGCTCGCTTTTCCGAGCTGACTGGGGGAACCTCACAGTTGCTGCCTCCGCACAGGAGGGGCAGGGTCTGAGGGGGCCCAAGTGTGAGCAGGTGCATGTCAAGGCCTGAGGCACAGAGGACAGTGATCAGGACTCGCCAACTCAGGCCTGACCACACTCCTGGGAAGAGGGGCAGAGGGCGTGAAGGGCTGGGAAAGGCGGGTGAGAGATGTGGAAGACTCGTCAGTGAAATGTGAGGGACTCGCGATGGAAGGTGCACTCCACAGAGAGAACGCCCAGCAAGTCAAAAAAGATCACTGAATAAAGGGCCACCAGTCTGGAAATGCCATCATTATTTTAAAAGTTAAACAATTTAATCCCTTTTGGGGTGCATGGTCTACTTGCCTGCCACATCTGGCCTTGTGGGAAACATCAGAATTGAAGCAGCCTACCCTGGCAGCAGTGATCACTGCGGACAGTACAGCCTCGGGAAGGAACAGGGTCCCTGGGGGTTCGGATTCACATCCCCACACACTCAATTCCAGGTTGAGGATCACTGGTCCTGAGGATGGTGTAATTTCCACAACTTAAAGTTCTGGACATACTAGCTGCTCCAAGAAGTATCTTTTCCCTGAAAGTCATGAGAATGGGGCATAGCTTCCAGTTCCAAAGAGCTATTGATTCTTCACCAGTCAGACAGATGCTACCCCTGGGCCAGAGCAGGCTCGGCCCAGTGTGGCCCTGCATGGCAGCTGCTCCTACAGCCTGGCTGCCTCTGTCCAGGGAGGCTGGAGCTGCTCCTGCGGCCCAGCCGCCTCCGTCCAAGGAGGCTGGAGCTGCTCCTGCTGCCTGGCTGCCTCTGTCCAGGGAGGCTGGAGCTGCTCCTGCAGCCTGGCTGCCTCTATCCAGGGAGGCTGGAGATCTTCAGGGCCAAGTGCTGCTGCCGCAGAGAAACAGTGAGTAAACCACATTCAGAGTGATACCCATCTGGGGAGACAGAGAATCAGCATGAAAGCAGGCTTTGCTGTCCAGGCTAATACGTCTGAAATTCCTCCAGGCTCAGCAGTGTACTTGTCAATTTTTGAAATGCAGCTTATTCTACTACTGATATAAAAATGGTGATATCACAGTTTCTAGTTAGTGCCATAAAAACAAAAGTAACATAGCTTACAGAAACCCTGTAGCTCAGGCAATGATTAAAAGTACCACAGTTCAAATCAGAACAGATTCTGTAAAGATAGTATCACATGTTGAAAAGTAACTTCATGCTCTCATAAGTGATAATAATAATAATAAAATGAGAATCAAGGGAAAGGAAGTGTGAGGGAGCAGTAGGATAGATATAAAACCACATCGATGTTATTATCTCTGGTTTAAAAATGTGTCCAAACGATCTCCCATGGAATGCTTATCGTGAAATCAAGTATTATTCACTACGGCCGTCAAGAGACCTCAGGGACCAGTAATCAGAACCTTGGGCACACTTGAGTAGCTACGTAGCTACTCTGGGTCAGGCCACACATTACACTCAGACATGCGGAGATTAGTAACAGTTGGCTGCAGTGAAGAGCTAACGTCTTCCTAAGTGAAACATTCCAGGGGAAGTAAGTCCAAGTTTGCAACAAACTGTTGATCAGTATATCACCATTCACCTCTGAATATTCATTTTCCCTTAGTTTTTTTAAAAATTTATTTTTACTTTACATAGTGAAATTCACTCTTTTTGGTGTACATTTGTGTGTGGGTTCCGGCCAACGTGTAGTCCTGCATCCATCATCACACTCAGATGCAAACAGCCCTCAAAATGGCCCCGTGCTGCCACTGTGTCAAGCTCCCTTCACCCTGAACCCCTGACCATCACAGACATGGGCTTGTCCAGAGGCCACTTAAATAAATGGAGCCACACAGGATGCAGCCCCTTGAGACTGACGTCTTTCTCTCATCACAAAGCACCTAGGGTTGCCCCGTGTGTCCCCTGTGTCAGTGCTGTCTTGTCATCCCTTGTTTGGTAAAATCACAGGTGTTTATCCCTTCCCACTGAGAACATTTGGTGGGTGGCTACTAACTGTTGGTAACTACGACTAGAGCCACTAAAAACCCTTGTGGACAGGTCTTAATGCAAGCAGAAGTTTCCATCTCCCTTGGAGAAGTGTCCAGGAGTGGCGCTAGATGCCATAGGCTAGCTGTGTGTTTAACTGTGCTAGAGCTACCGACTGCTTTCCAGGGAGACTGAGCCATCTCACATTCATGCCGCAGCGTAGGGAGTTCCAGGCTGGGCAGCCCTGCTAACACCTGATGCCGGAGGTCTGCTGGCTTCTGGTGTAGGCTTTCTATAGTGCAAAGAGTGGTTTGCCGTTGGGGTTTTATTTTGCATTTCCTTAGTGCAGTGGTTTTCAAGTGGTGTGCCATGGCACAGTGGTGTGCCATGAGAGGGTCTTAGGGTGTGCAAGGTGTGCAGGAAGGGGGGCCGGGTACAGTGGCTCAGGCCTGTAATCCCAGCGCTCTGGGAGGCCAAGGCAGGTGGATTGCCTGAACTCACAAGTTTAAGACCAGCCTGAGCCAGAGCGAGACCTCATCTCTAAAAATAACTGGGCATTATGCCAGGTGCCTGTAGTCCCAGCTACTTGGGAGACTGAGGCAAGAGAATCACTTAAGCCCAAGAGTTTGAGATTGCTGTGAGCTATGATGCCACAACACTCTACCAAGGGTGACAAAGTGAGACTCTGTCTCAAAAAATAAATAAAAATAACTAAATAAGTAAAGGCTTAAATTAAATTATGTTTGAAAGAAATTCAAAGCACAGTAAATATATTCTTTTTTTCACTTTTTTTTTTTTTTATCAATATGATATAAGTGTCCCTTTGAGAGAGGATACCTGAGAAGGGTGAAGTCTAGGAGAACAGGTCTTCTCAAGGAGACCACAAGGATACACCTGCAGGGTCATCTCCATGTTGACTTAGCTCTTAGGAATTTGTAAACTCAACTTACTGGAACTTGGAAATTTCCAAGTTCTGTGAAATACTGTAGTTCTATAGGGGCTGGAATAGCATCTCCCACTTGATTCAAACTGGCCAATGAGAAGGGTCCCTGTGAAGTGGAACTTTGACTGTTAATAAAAAGGAAAACATGAAGCCAGTCGGAGAGCACGGCCATTTGGAATTCTTCTATGCTGTAAGAAGAATAATTCTTCTATTCCCGGCTGGTGAATAAAGCCCTTCCTCTTATAAACGTGGTGTTTGGGTGCTCTTTCTCTCCGTTGGGGCTCGTCTTCCTACAACACCTTAACTATAGGTTCAAGTGCACCATGAGATGAACAAAGTTGAAAAACACTGCCCTAGTCACTAATGATGTTCAGCATTTCTATCCACTTATTTGCCATAAAGTATACGGTAAATATCGTAGAATCTTTTGCTCATTTGTTATTGGATCATTTGCTGCTCGTTGTTGAACTTGGATGGTTCTTTTTATTCCAAATACTTGTCCTTTTGGGGAACATTTTCACCCTGTCTTTAGCTTGCTTTCCTTTCTCTGAATAGAATCTTTCTTAGAGCAAAAGCTTTTAACTTTGACGACAGTCAATTTCTATTTTCTATGCGTGTCATTCTTAAGATTCCTTTGCCTAACTCAGGGTCATGAGTATTTGCTCCTGTGTTTTCTTCTAATGGTTTTAAAGTTTTGCCTTTTTATATCTGGATCCATTTGACTCAATTATTGTAGAAGACATGAAATATAGTTTGAGGTGAATGATAGGTGGTTATGACATCACTATTTATGAATGATAGGTGGTTATGATGTCACTTTTTATGAATGATAGGTGGTTATGATGTCACTTTTTATGAATCATAGGTGGTTATGACATCACTATTTATGAATGATAGGTGGTTATGACGTCACTTATTATGAATGATAGGTGGTTATGATGTCACTTTTTATGAATGATAGGTGGTTATGACATAACTTATTAAAACACTGTCCCTTTCTCCGTGAGTGGCATTTTCACCTTTGCTGAAAATCCGTCAGAGGTATTGGTGTGGGTCTGCTTTGGCTCACTCGGTTCTATTGCTCTAAGCGTCTGTCCTGTCACCAAAAACACACAGTGTTCATGAATATCAGCTTTAACATAAGTCTTATGGTGAGGCAATGTGAGTCTTTCCAAGTCTTCTCTCTTACTCCAAAATGCTCTTGGCTGTTCTAGTGACTTCTCTAAAGTCTGCAAACATTGGTTACCATTCTTTCCTCATTCACACTTGACATTTGATCTTTATTTGTTAATGATTGTTAAATTTGAGACATCCTATGGATCCTAGCTGGATAGGAGACTAGTAGAAAAGGTTGAAAGCAAATGATTCAGGAATCATGAATTTTTTTTTTTTTTTCCTCAAAGCCTAGACAAGAAACGAACTAAGCAGAGTGAGTTGAGGAAGTAGACATGTCTCTGCATGGGATTGTTGAGACATCTCCCACCTCTGTGCAAATGTAGCTAGCTGATTAACAGATATTGAAAAATTAGTCATCAGTATACCACATTAACACGGGGAAGTTGGTACAGAGGTTACCCCTCTACGCATGAATTATCATCTCAGAGAGAGAGAGGAAGAGGAATTTGTTCATCAGTAAATACTAAGTAGTTAGATAGAAGAGAGTCACAATTATACTATGTATTTCCTTGAAACAATTCTTATTCCCTCTGTACATCGCTGACTCAGACTCACCAGAGCTCACTCGGCACCTTGCACGTGGTCTAACCTGGATCTGCATATGTGTAGGGTTTTGGAAACATTCATGTTCTAACTTACTTGTTTTCATTTATTCTGTGGGGATTTTTAAAATATAATTCACCTACTATAAAATTAACCCTTTTAAACTGTAAAACTTTCGGTTTTTTTTTACCTTATTCACAAAGTTGTGCAACCATCACCATCATCTACTTTCAGAATATTTTTATCACACCCAGAAGAAAGTCCTTCCTCATCGGCAGTCACTCCCCATTTCCCCAGCCCCTGCCACCCTCTCAGCTACTTACATCTGCATGTTTTTGCTATTCTGGACATTCTGTCCAAGTGGAATTATATATCATGTGTGGCGTTTTTCGGTCTGGAGTCTTTCTCTTAGCACATCCAAGTCCACCCATGCCATGGCGTCTATCAACACTTTAGTCCTCTTCACCACAGAAGAATTTTCCATTATATGCAAAGGCTATTGGTTTATGCACTCATCAGTTGGTGGACACTGGGTTGTTTGCACTTTTGGGTTATTGTGAGTCTATGCTGTAAATATGCATGTGTACAAATGTTTATATGGTGTGTGTTCCCTCTTCTCCTGAGTGTGCCAAGAAGTGAAGTTGCCGGTTCATACAGCGTCGCCAGTTTAAGTTTCTGAGGAACTGCCAACCATTTACCGTAGCTGCTGCCATGCTTTGCTTTCCTGCCCGCAGAGAATTTTCTGCGTCCTCATCAACACTTGCTATTAATCTTCTTGATCACAGTGACCCGGTGGCTATGAAGGGGGATGGCCTCGTGGGTTTGATTTGCATTCCCCTGATGACAGACGCTACTGAGCATGTCTCCATGGAAACGGTCATTGTGTGTATTCTCAAATACTTTGACCATTTTTAAAATTGTAAAAAGATTTTACTGGTTATTAGACCCTCATTAGGCATAGAATTTGAAAATCTTCTCTACCATTAGGTAGATTGCCTTTTCATTTTCTTGATGATGTTCTTTGAAGGAAAAAGTTTATAATTCGAATAATATCCAGTTTAATTTTTTCTCTTTTTATTTGTGATTTTCATGGCCTAAGAAACCATTTCCTAATCCACATTCATAAAGCTTTAGTCGTAAGTTTTCTTCTAAGAGTTTTACAGTTTTGGCTCTTTTGTTAAGGCCTTTGATCCTTTTTGAGTTATGATTTATATATGGTATGAGGTATACAGAGGGGCAACTTGATTGGCTGGCATGTGAATACCCGATTTTCCCAGCCCCCTTTGTAGAAAGGACTGTTATTTTCCCCACTGTCTTAGCACTGTAGTTGAAAGTTAATTGACCCAAAGTGTCATGGTTCATGTCTAGACTCTCCGTGAGCGTGTTCTTAGGTCCCTGTGACATCGTCTTATTTACTTTTGCTTTTTCAGATGTGGATATTTATAGGTATGAATACTCCTCAGAGCACTGGTCCATCTGCATCCCGAGGTTCTGGTGTGCTGTGTCTTCATTTGCATTGCCCAAGGTGCTTCCCACTTTCCCTTCTGAGTCCTTCTTGGACCTACTGGTTATTTAGGAGACTGTAATTAATTTCCACATATTGTTAATTTTCTCAAATTTCTTTCTGTTACTGATTTTTAATTTTATTCTATTGTGATAAGAAAATATACTTTTCATTATTTTAATTCTTTAAGCTTACTGAATTTTATATTTAAATCCTTTAAAATTTATTGAATTGAAATTATTTTTACATTATTAAATACTTCACAGCCTAATATTTTGGAGACACTTCGGAAGCCTGCGTATTATCCCACCATGGGTGAAATGTTCTGTACTTGTTCAGGTCTTGTCAGTCTATAGATTTCTGTAGGACTTTGATTTTGTTACTGATCTTATTTCTAATTGTTTTTTCCAGTGTTGATGGCGAGGCTTTGAAATCTTTAGCTGCCATTATTCAGTTATTTCTACCTTCACTTCTGTCAGTTGTTGTTTCATGCGTTTTAGGCTCTTTTTTAAAGGAGATATTGACCATATTTGCTACATCTTCTTGAGCTGAACCTTTCACCATTATAAAATGTTCCCCTGTATATTTAGTAACAGTTTCTCAAAATCTACTTTCCGATATAGTCACGCCAGCTCCTTTTTGGTTACTGTTTGCCTAGTCTATCTTTTTCTGTCTATTTATGTCTTTGGAAATGAAGTGTGTCATTTTGGATGGGATATAATTTTAGATGGCTTCTAGTCATGTTCTATGATTTTTGTACATTTTGCCAGTGTGCATCTTTCCACTGCAGCACTGAATTCATCTGCTTGTCACGTCCCGTTTTGCTAATTATTTTCCATATGTCTTTCGTCAGTGTTGTCCCTCTACCCTCCATTACTGTTTCTTTTTTGTTAAATGTATACACCATTTCCATTCTCTTGGGCTTTTTAATTATGTTTTCTGAGTTATTTTCTTGGTGGTTGAGCTGAGGATTACCATGGCCATTATAAAACCACTTGGTTTGGACTAATACCAACTTAATTCTAAGTGTACTCAAACTATTCCTACATAGCCCCATTCCCTCACGCATTGTGCTGTTACAGTCCTACAGATTGCATCTTTACAGATTCATGATTTATGATTATTGCCTTATGCTGTTTTCTTTTTAAATCAGAGAGGAGAGCCAAGGTACAAATAAAGTTTACTTTTATGCTGTCTTTTATATTTAGCTATATATTGACCTTTCCTGGTTGCCTTTCTTCTAAAACTTCTTCATTTGGATTTGAGTTGCTGGGTTTTTGGGGGGGCGGGGAGCGGGTTGCTGTTTTTTGGCCGGGGCTGGGTTTGAACCTGCCACCTCTGGTATATGGGGCCAGTGCCTTACTCCTTGAGCCACAGGCACCTCCTGAGTTGCTGTCTTCATGTCCTTTGATTTCAGCCTAAAAGACTCTAGTGTTTCTTACAAGGAAAGTCTGATAGTGACTAACTCTCTCCACTTTTATTTATTTGAGAATGTCTTAATATCTCCTTTATTTTTTGCTGGAGAAAAATAAAATACAAAACTCTCATTTGGCTTTTTTCTTTTGAAGTTGTCATCCTACCACCTCCTGGTCTTCATAGTTTTGGATGAGAAATCATCTGTTAGTCTTACTGAGGATAACTTTTATGTATGTAACAAAACACTTCTCCCAAGTAGTTTATCCTACCACGTTTCCCCCCAAATAAGACACTGTTGTATATTTATTTTTTCTCAAGAAGACACACTAGGGCTTATTTTCAGGTGATGTCTTATTTTTATTAAGTATAATGCAACAATCTACATTTATTCAAATACAATTCAGTCATCTTCTTCTGGAACCTGACAGGAGGAGCCGACCTTGTTGGTGAGGCTGGTGCTAGTGATGCGTGAACTCCTTTGCCCTAGCCGTCTGCATGTGAGCAATAGGATGCCTGCGACTGCAGTTACGACACGTGCACCTGTGCAAGTGCGAACGGCTCTGAGAAAGGAGCTGTGGCAGATAAAGGTATTCCAGTCTTCCTTACTGCTCCACATCAAAATGCATCCATCACTAGGTCTTATTATCGGGGTAGGGCTTATATTTAACAAATGCATAGAAATCCTGCTAGGGCTTATTTTGGGGGTAGGTCTTATTTTCAGGGAAACATGGTACATATATAAATTAACACATATGTAATGGGAGTTGTTTGGGAATTTGTCTTGCCGTTATTCCTTTAAATACGCTTTCTGCTGCTATCTGTCTCCCATTACAGATGTGTTGGAATATTTGGTAGTGTCCCATAGGTCTTTTAGGCTCTGTTTATTTTTCTTCATTTATTTTCTCTCTGTTCCTCAGAATAGCTGATCTCAACTGATCTTAATCCTAATCTTTAAATTCACTGTCTCTTTATTTTACCTGCTAACATTTACTGTTGAGCCTTCTGGTGAATTTCTCATTTCAGTTATTGTGCTCTTTAGCTACAGAATTTCTGTTTGGTTCCCTTTTGTATAATTTTATTAATTATTAAACTTTATTAAAACTTTATATTTAGATATTTAGATACTGTTCTCTTACTTTCCATTAGTTCTTTTAAAACAGTATTCCTGTGCTTCCCCCGGGATGGATTCTATTGACTGGCTCTTTTTTGGGTAAAAGTTGGGCATGTAACATAACGTGCCTGCTCTGGGAATAACATGCTCCCCCTTCCTCTGGTTCTGTTGTTGCTGTTTGTTTAGTAAAGCTCCTGAACACATTTTATGAAGTCTGTATTTTTTTATCATACATGATTGCTGAAGTCCCTGTTGTTACATTTAGCCAACTAATGAACATACAAAAAGTGCTTAAATATCAGGACCTGGTAAGTCTCCAGTCTTTTCCGAGGGGCCAGGCTGAGTGATTTTACTGTTCCTATAGATTCTGCCTTTGACCTACATTTGGCTGGTTGCAGTTCTAAACTGGTTTTTATTTTAGGGGTAGTTTTTCCAACTATAGGCTTTCTATTTATTCCTTCCATCAAGAAGCATTTTGTAAACCTTTATTTCTCATAAAGCATTTGGCCAGATAACTTTATACAGCTTAGCTAAAATGGTCGTGAGTAATAATCCTAAATAAGAATTATTTTTTAATGTAGTAAGGATTTTT
>NW_003852556.1:1660443-1668090 GCF_000181295.1 Otolemur garnettii | reverse complement strand
AGATTTTCATGCCGAGATCTTTCCCTGGTTTGTTCAGAGTCTGAAGTATTCATTCACCCTTACTCCTCATAATGGACTAATTCATTCTTGTCAGACATGTAAGGTTTGAGAGGATTTACTCTGGCATAGTTGAGGCCATAATTCTTTTTGTAGAAGTCACTTTCTAAATCAGCTTGACTATTTAGCTCAGTTTGTTTTTGAAAATCAGGACCTAAAGGGATTCATTGCCACTCCTAAGACACGCCCTCATTCAAATGCACACAGAAGAGCAGACTTCACAAAACAAAACAAATGTACGTCCAGCACTCGGCTTCTTTGGATCATTTGTCCCCTGATTGTAAGTATTTGTGGAGGTAATGAAGTGTCAGCTAGTAAGGCACAAAACTCAAATCACAGTGAAAAAGGAGGAAAGGCCTTTGCATTTGCCTCCACACACACAGAACGCAAAATAGTGATTCAGACACCAGCAATTTTTGATGAGGCAGGGAAACAAACAGACAAATAAATACACTGTTTGGTTCATTTTTTAGGGCCTTCCAGAATGGCAGCAAATAGCCTCAAGTACCAGCACACCTCAGGCCCTTGCTGTCATCTGGGGTTTCTGTGGAGGGGAAACTGGCTGGTTGGGGTTCGAAGACAGAATAATTAGAATAAGAACATGTCACCCCCCAGAGGGGCCGCCTGCCTGTGGCGCTCTGGAGAAGGCGTGTTTAAGAATTCCCATAGAGGCGCCGGGAGGGAAAGCGCCCCCATGCTGAGCCGCCAGCACCCACCCAGTCTTCAGCTTGGCCTGTGTAATTTCGTGCCACTGTTTTGAATATGCTAACAAGGCGTGTTATTCTTAGCCATGTCAGTGAGGAGATCGGATGTCTGTACTCTTGTGTTGCTTATAGAAGTGACTTGTTTCCTAACGACCCCTGTCACAGCCAGAGAATGTCCATTTCTGGAGTGCCTCACCAGCTATCCCAGGGAGAAGGGACTGAAGATGTGCCCGGAGGTGGCCGGGAGGCCATGGGGGAGACAGATGATGAAGGAGCTAAGTCAGTATGACCTGGTGATTGGTTGGGAGCAGGAAGTTAGGAAAAAGGGTCATAAGGGCTATGCAGGGCTCTGCTCCACATGGCCATTCGCTGAGATGGGAACCGAGTGAGGGGCTCCAGGGCTCTCCATGGGAGTCCTCAGAGGGCAGCGGCATTGGGGTGGCTGGAGATCAGGACGCTCTCACCTGGCATGTGGGTTTGGGAGCCATCACCAGGGTAGCTCCCTGACACTGAGCATGGGTAGGCAACCCCAGTGGGATCTATACAGGGGAAGGGTCTGGTTTAGCCCCCAAAGCCTGAGTGACAAGTGTGATGTGAGAAGAGAAGTGACCACACTTCTAAGTGTGGCTAAGGAGGAACCTATGGGCAGAGCTCTGAGGTACAAGAGCTGCCCTCAAAGTGACATCTGGGGGAGGCAGTTTGTGGCCGGAGGAGAAGCTGGGCTAGGGTGGGATGAGAGGAAAGCATCTGGCTGGAGAAGACTGCATGGGACGCAGCTCAGGGACTAGGCAGGGGGGTATGGGGGTGTATGGGGCTCGGTGTGTCCTGATGGGCCTGCACCTTCTCCTCACGTCCAGGACTTCTGGTACACTCTGGCTGCATACCCTACTTCCTTTCAGCCACCTGGGAAGGGGCTACCGAGGTGCTGGGACTCCCTGTGGGGTAGCTCATGGGAAATTGCCTGGCTCTCTGACCACTGGGAGCGTTGGTCTCTTCATCTCTAAAGCAAAGGCGATACCAGTGCTGGCCCATGGGTGGGTGTGCCAGGAGGTGTGACACCAGTGCTGGCCTGTGGGTATTCCAGGTGTGACAGTGCCCGACGTGCTCAGAACAGCAAACACTAAAGAGGAAGCATCAGTTGGCACGGTGCAACTCCCTGCCCAGTTGACAGCCACTTCTGTGACAACAGGGAATGGCTGAGCCCTGGAACCCTGGAGAGAAAAGAGACCCAGGAAAGGATGATTCTGGCCTCTCTGTGTGAAACGGAAACATTTTCATTGTGAGCTCAGAAGTAAACCCTGGGAGAAGGAACAAATTAGAGTGACCAGTCCCTGGAGGATGCAGGAGCTACACAGGAGGCTGAGGCTTAGGGACTTCAGACGGAGTCAAAGAAGCCCAAGGGAGAAGGCAGCAGGACAAGGGGGATGGGCAGGGGGCACGAGCCCCTCTGGGAGACAGGTGCTCCACATATCTCCGGAGGTGCAGGTTACCTGGGCATGAGCATTCACCTGAGCTCACGAATGACCACGCTTGAGAGCTGGCCATTTCCACAGGTGTCTACTAGACCTCCAGTTAGCATTGAAAGGAAAAAAAGAAAAATAGCTAGAAACTGAGATCCAGAGGAAGCAAGTGGCAGAAAGAAAGGCTGTATTTAATCACGTCTGTGTCAAAGGCAAACATGGATGATGTACGTGTGTACACGTACACATGCAAGTACACGTGTGCACATACAGGTCACATGCACCCACATACTTACACGGATACATGTGTGCACGTGTGTGGGCATGAGTACATACCTACAGAGCACGCACATGTGTGTGTGAGGACATGGTGCGTATGTAACGTGTCCATACGTGGACAGACATGCAGACAGGTGCACATACAGAGCACAGAGTGTAGGAGAGAGGGACACAGAGAGAGAGCCTGGAAAAGTTAGAACACTTCTCATATTTCAATCTGAATCCATGGTAGATTTTCATTTTAGTGGCTAAAGCCATAATATAACCAGTCTGCTGGAACTGGAATTTTTAGGGACAGCCCAGCTGATAGAGATACAGTAGTGATGGCAACAGCACTGACCACAGCAGCTCAGTGACTGTTGAGCAGCAGTGACCTCAGTAGCTCAGAGTGGGCGCCTGCCCAGCCACTGCCCTGCACTGGCGCTTACCAGAGCTTCCCGTGGAATCCCAGGGCAGCTCCACCACTTTCAGGTGGCCTAACCCAAGCTCAGGAGGGTTGAATGACTTGCATAAAATCACATAAAGTCACAGTTAATAGACCGTTGGGTGAGCTCAAGCCTATTTCTGGATGGCCCCAAGCTGAAGGGGATTTCAGAGGATCCTATAAAGCTTCAAAGCCAGCCTCAGCCCCTTGTGCCTGTGGTGGGACAGCACTGCCAGGTACGCAGTCACGGGGACTTCTCCTCTCCAATGTGGACATGAAGCCTCATGCTGCATGTCCCCAGAGCTGCAAGGCAGATCCTGGTCCCACTTCACTTGCCAGCCCGGGTAGTGGCCTTGCTGACACACCCCATCATGGCCTGGGAGTCAGGAAGCACGGAGATTTGGAGGGCTGGGCCCTGACTTCAGATCACCCATGAAGGCTGAGTCCCAGGCTGGTCATTTGATCACTGGCCCAAAGCTGTTGAGCGGTAACCTCAGTGGGGTGAGCCTGTACCCTGGGACCCAGAGCTGCCCAGAGGGCCTCATGCAGGCAGGACACACCTTCAGACCCCGCCGGGACCATGAGCATTTGAGCACCTGATTCCATTCTGCTGCCCCCCAGTCCCAGAATAAGGCTGTGGTGGTGGCTGCAGATCACGGTCAGCCCCGGTGGGAGGATGCCTATCTCCTGGGCTCCTCACCCTGGAGAAAGAAGGGCTCAGTCCAGACAAACCCAGGGGCACCTCCCAAGGCCCCAGGCAGGTCTTCTGCCTCCTTGGTAGAGGAAAGCCCAAGGATCACAGGGGTCAAGGGAGCAGGGATCCCACATAGGGGGCAAATGGTCACTCCCTCCAGCAGAGTTAAGCCTGTGACGTCACTGACAGTGACCTGGGCAGTCAGAAAGGAGTGTCCTAGAGCCCTGTGCAGAGCTCGCTCCCTGCATGGAGGGAGTGAGGGGGTCCTGTGGCTGGGCCCAGACAGTCAAGGCCATGCACAGTGTTCAGATTCAGCTCATCCATTGGCACAGTTTGAGAAAGAGTAGGCTACGATGTTTTTAACACCTCGGGAAGACCTGGAAGAGCTATGCAGGCAATCTCAATAAACCCGTTAGAAGACTTTGTCATGGTCACTGAGACATGCTGGTGACCTGGCCTGTCGGGGTGGCTGGGAAGGAAGACACCCCATAGCAGAGGCTCGGTCCCTGGGTCTGGCAGTGGCCAGGCCAGAGCGCAGGGAGGGACATGAGTGTATGAGGAGGCGATCAGGGTTGTGTTTCCGATGCTTGTTCCCAGATGCCAGTGAACTAGGGCAGCCCCAGGCAGGTGAGAGTCCCAGGGATGTCACTGTAGCTCCGTCAGACACTACAGAAAACTCATCTAAAACACTGAGATTTGTTTTACTGAAGTCCAGTTTTTAAGTGACATCAAAAATGTGTTACAAAAGCCAAATAGACACATTTAAAAGATAATTTCCATAGGTGAGATTGCTGGATTTAAAAACCAAAACCAGGACAATTTAAGACAGGAGCGAACTGGCTTCCACGAGGGAATTGGACGGGACAGACTGCCACAGAGCACATCCCATCGGCACCATCACGCTGTTGGCTTATGTGAGGTGCTCATCACTCTGGGGGCCTGGCTGGTGCTCAGGAACCCTCTGCTTCCCTGAATAGTCACAGGAGGCAGTGCATGGTGGACAGTTAGAGACACGAGCTCCTCAAAGCCGACCTCCACCGCAGCACTGCTCTGAAGGCAGCACGTCATTTTCACTCAGCTGTGTCTGTCCCTAGGAGATGATTGGGAACTCAGTGGCAGCCCAGCCTGCCAGGTGCTCACTGAAGGTGTGTCTCTAGGCTCAGGAATGGAATCCAGGGCCGGGGGCTTCTGCCAGGCCAGTCATTAGGCACCAGCAGCCCGTCTTGGGCACCTGGCCACTTCTCAGGTTTCAGGGTGTCACTACAAACTTCATCAGGCCCCTCACCGAGGCTCGAGGCGCCCAGTCCATGCAGTAACAGAGAATGCAGAGAAAAGGCTGAGCTGGCATCCCTGGGGGGAAGATAGGCTGTGACCCGGTGCCCACTCAAGCGCCCTGACTCCACTTCCTGGGTGACCCAGATGGACTCCTGAGTGATCTGTCTTATGAGGGAGAAAAACTGGAGATGGGTGAGGGGTGACGCCCTCCGCCAGACGCCTGCCCTGCCAGGGGACAAATGCAGCCCTGGTCCTTGAGCCGTGACAGAAGGCGTGACCTGCCAGTGCCCGCCCCGTCAGTTCACCCAGAAAGCCAACCTTCTTAAGCCGGCGCAGCTCCTCTGCTCCCGAGCGTGACGTGTGTTCCTTGCTGGAGCAGCAGCCTCCTAATAGGCTTCTGTCTGCCGCCTGCTCCAGGGCGCTGGCGAGGTATAGCTTCTAATCGCTGCTTTCCAGCACACTGCGCCTGCTGACTGCGGAAAGTGTGGGTTTGCTGCGTGATGGCCCTGTAATGGCTGTGATTACGCCCTCCGCGTCCTCCTCCCAGCGCCAGCCTTTCAGCTGAGCAGCACATTACGCCTGGATAGGACGCAAAGAGCAGCTTAATACCAGGTTCTCTGGGGCTGTAATCAGTGGTTCAGGATCGAGCAGATAGAACCGTGGCAAGTGTTTCCATGTGGTCCGTGCGTTGAAACATCAATCTCATCCATGGCACTTTTTTGAGTTAAAGTTCAACTTATACATCTGCCTGTATCAATGGAAAATCAATGAAAATAAAGAATTCCTTGCATTCAACTGAGCACAAGGAAAAGCACAGGCTGCTACCACGTATCCCCAGAAAGCACGTATCCTCAGAGGGGCAGAGAGGGAGAAGGCCCCTGGGTACAGCTGCCCACCTGGGGCTGTGCGTCCGGCAGGACGACTTCATCACTCCCGTGAACTTCACTGACATGCCTGGTCTGCTAGGGGCTCCTGCTTTCACCAGTTTGAGTGGAGAGGTAAGCGTTATCCAGTGTGGCCTGTGTGATCTTGTACCTTCAACAGGAAAGACACCCCCAGTCACCAAGCAACAGACTCTCTTCCCCCATCTCTGAGATAAGTCCCCTGGGGGTCCTCTCCCCTCGCCATCTTTGATTATGTGCTCTGGTAGGCCTGCTATGGAGGGAGTGCCATTGTCACAGAATGCACCCACTTCTGGGGTGTGGGTTCGGGGATCGCAGAGTTTGGGCCCTGCCATGTTGAACACAGAGTCTTATCACCTGCAGTCCCTGCTTCCATATCAGATGTGTGTATAACTGGGTTAGACCGACATGGTCTTGGCACTAACTGCCAGTGCTGGACCAGACTCGATGTCAGAAGGCAAAAAAGGCTAAGTCACCAAGAACCTGGTATTTGCTTCAGGCGCCAGCGACACATTCAGAGGGCCCCAGGGCACCCACAGCCTGACCGACCAGCCATACGCTCAGTAGCTCTCACAACCTCTGAAGGTCAGTAACTCATAGACTGTCTTGTGGAACGAGGAAACTCTGTATGTGCAATCCCAGCTTTATCCCAGAGGAGACGGCTCGGGACATGAAGAGGCTCACAGGGTGAAGGCCAGGACAGTCCTGAGCACAGAGCTCCAGGCCCCTCTTGGGGAATTAGGACACATCTTCTCCCCACCCAGCATCCCCGTATGCACCACCCAGGGGGCTCCACTGAGCCTTGAGCTCGGAGGTTTTATTGGGTTTCGCTACATAGGATCGTTGACTGGGTCACTGGCCATGTGACCAAGCTGCATCTCAGGAGGTCAGCAGATGTCACAGGAGTGGTCTTCATGGTGTGTCTTGTCCCCATCCCACCATAAGGTATGTAGGGGCCCCCAGGAAGGATAGGTTCCAGAGGCCCAGAAGGAACCTGCCAGGAACCCACGACAGACCCGTGACAGTCACAGTGAGCTCTGATGGGAGTGATGTGATGAACAAGAAAACACACGTAAAGCGAGAATCTCAAGTCTCCAGGGTCCTCGGGATCAAGGCCCATCGTACCATCAGCTAAGGTGCCAGACACCCCAGACAACAGAGTCCACCTGATAAATCCCCTATAAACATAGTTGTAAATTACAGTGATAGTCCTGGGCACTCTCGGGAGCCTCCTAGACGGACCTCACCTCACAGACTGAACAAAAATCCTTCACTTAACACAAGTCTAATTACTCATGCTCTTCCCCAGAGCACGTTTCTCTCCTCTCAATATAATTTTTTAAAAAGGTGTTTTCCAGTTGGCAACCTGACTCTGACACTGGTCTCCTCATGTGTCCTCACCGTGCGTTTCTGCAGCTGTGCTGGTGTGCCTGTGTGACAGTGTCTGGGCCACAGAAGTGCTGGGTTCCCAAGGGCCACACTAGCTTTGTGCCAGTTCAGGGAAAAAGCAGCTCATGTTGACTGAGTTACCAAAACCAGGTTAATAGGACTTTAGAGAAGCAAAAATGTGACAAAGAAAGCTCAGGTGTGTGAACACAAGGAAAAGGAGGTGCCCAAGCTATTAATGGGGGAGGATAGCAAGATTGGGTGGTCCACTAAGGGCAGGGCCTGGAAGGAGTTGGACAAAACCCCTGACCTTGAGCGGGGAGCTGAGGAGGCCAGGAAGGGGCTGAGCAGAATGCATCCCCGGGAGGATCTGTCTCCAGATAGCATCTGGACTTGCACCTGCTTCCCCACGGGCCCAGCTCAGGGAGCAGCCCCAGGGAAGGGGGCCCAGGGATAGACAGCATGT
>NW_003852556.1:1649259-1659817 GCF_000181295.1 Otolemur garnettii | reverse complement strand
GGGGGGGAGACTCCTGTGAGCATTGTGAGGACGGACTTCCCCAGCCCCTCCGCGAATGTTTCTGTTGGAAGGTCCCTTGTTTCACTCCTGCTGTAGTCTCTGCAGCACTGGGAAACGATGCCACCCACATGTATCTGTGTGACAAGACCCAGACCACCACCTGCAGTCGCTCACCTGCCAGAAACTGTGGAACCACTCACCTCTGTGCCAGATCAGCACTTCCCCACTGCCTGCCATTGTCCTCAGGCCACCATCCCCAGCTCTGGACCATCCCCCCATCGCTACCCCTAGGCTACTTGGCCTGCTGTGGTGGCTACTTGTGACTGCCCAACAGTCAGAGCCACATGGTCATGCTTCTCCCCTCCCTCTGAGAGCATTTTCAGTGCCTTTTGTCTGTGGCCCACTCACAGTTGAGCTCACAGGTTTGCCACAGGAGCACTTGGAATGTCCTGCTATCAGACACCCTGTGGGCTTCTGGGGACTGGGGCCAGCTGTGCTGCAATGTGAGGCCTCGGGAGGCAGAAGGTGCCAGAGGTCAGCTTCTCACAGTTGCTGGCAAGCTGGAGGTGTCTACCCCTCTTGGGAGCTGGCTCCTTGTGAAGCCTGACCCTGTCTCATCACAAGGCTCTGCGGGGCCCCGAGGACTGCCAGTGCGACTCAGCTCTCCCCACCTGCCCTCACCGTGTGTCCCCATGTGGGCTCCATGGCCTGGTGAGTCTCTCTCCTCACCCCGGCCCACAGCGATGCCATGTTATAGTTACAGCCCAGTCGCCTTCGAGGTGTGGGAACCAGGGGAGTCCGCATGGCTTGATCTGCAGACCAGAGGGAGGGCTTCCGGCCAGGGTGCTGCTGGGACCGTGGCCTGACACCAAGGCTGCTGCTCCTCCTCGGCCTCCAGACGTCCAGCTGAAGCCTTTCATTTTTTCTCTCCTCTTTCTGGTGAATGCGGAAACCATTAATTCCTGTTCTTCTCACAAACTTTACACCCACTGAGGCGGGTCCCCTAGGGGACCTGTTCAACCCGGCACCTGCCTGAGGGGGGCAAGCTCCAGCATCATCCCTCACCAGTAACAAAGGAGTGGTGGGACCTCCGTGGAGGCTACTGCCAAGGTGGGCTGGACATTTCGGCCCTCTGATCCCCCTCATGCCAGGAACTTTCTCTGCTCCTCTGGACCCAAAACCCTTCCTCAGAACCAGAGGCCAAAGTGCAGGGATCTGCCTAGGGCAGGATTATGCCCTGCTGTGCCTGCAGGAGGCCTGAGAATGCCATGGAGACTTGCTCACCACAGAGAGGGAGTGTCCCCTCACCCTCCTCTTGTGGCACACAGCCACAATCACCCCTGCTCCTAGAAAGGCCATCTGTGGGGACCCAGTGTCTAAGATCTCGTGCCTAGAGGAGCATAGTGAACCAGCATCCTTCAGCAGGAGTCCCGCTGTCAGGAAGAATTAGATACCTGGGCCGCTGAGTCTGCTGCCTTCCCTGAGGGTAGGCAGTCACCTCGGAATGTTAGTGTAGAAAGCAGAGCTTATGTGAATGGAGCATGAACCTATCCCTAACCCTAACCCTCAAGGCACTGTGTTGACAGCTGAGATGCTATCAGGACATGATCAAGCTGTCCTTGGTACAGGGTATCAAGGGACCTGCAACCCCCACTATGCTCAAATCTATAGCTTCCCAGAACCACTAGTTTCTAGGGACGGCAGCCTCTCTGTACTCCTGCTGGGGCACGGGGATTGCCTACAACTGCTGGGGGCTGGGGGTTTGTCCCAAGGCCACAGGCACAAGTAGCAGGTGTGTAGGGCCCATTGGACACACCTGTGAGAACTCTGACCAGTGCCCAGCTCCTGCCCTCCACAAGGTCACCTGGTGTATTCTTTGCAGACTCTGTACCCCTCCATGGCTGCAGTGTGACCTGTGAGGTGTTCCCACCTGTATCCACACTGCTCCTGGGCCACCCTGCTGCTGACCCTTCTGTAGGACCTGCCCAGGAGAGCCTCTTGTCTGCTAGACTGCACCAGGCCCTGCTGCCTCTTGTCTTGAGGGACCAACAGAGATATTCTGTCTGCAGCCTGTCCAAGTTAGGAATACTGCTTGAAATAGCAAAGAAATACCAAAGAGGTCTGTCTTGTCAGTACCTCTGAGGAAGGGCCTGATGTGTGGTCAAGACATTGAAGAAAATGATGACGAAAATGAGGTCTCTGGCAAAACGACAAGAGGTGTGACTATCAGGGGTGTGGGGCGCGTCACACAGGCATAGCAGCTGAGAGCCTTGCAGACCCCTGATGGTGGCTCTGCACGCTCACCTGTGCCTGGCCCTTGTCTGGCTCACTGGCAGTCCCATCGGTCACTTGATGAAGCTTCTGATGCTGAAACTGAACTCGAGAGCTCAGACTACAGACTTGCCCGTCACTGGGCCTCAGAGACTTTCCAGGATGTGGGGAAGGGGACCAGGAGGAACACAGGGCCAGGAGTTGGGTGCCCATCTTCCCTCTGTGCCCAGGCTCAGCTCCACATGGGACAAGTGTGCCAGGTTCCACAATGGCCCCCTGACCAGACTGTCAGGAGATGTTTCCCCATCTTCCTGCCTCTCAGCCATCGCCCTGCCCTCCTGGCCGCCCCTCCTTGTGGTCCCATTAAGTACAGAGCTGGGAGTACTCAGTCAGAGTTTAGTTCCCAACCCTCAGCATGGGGCCCTGAGGCCAGGTGGCCCAGGATGTGTCCTGCCCACCCCAGCTAGGAAAGTGGTGGGAAAACGGGCTGGGAAATTGAGCCGTAATTTATATGAACCTGTTATGCTGCCAAGAGGAGTAATTCGAGAATAAAATGCTCCTTTCTCAGTAAAGGCTGGAGGGCATTTCCCCTGGTTACGCCCCTTCTGAAGTGGCTCTTGCCTGATTGTGAGGGCACCTTCCATCAGACACACAGCCTGTCATACACGGCCAGCTTATGGGCTGCCCAGAGCTCCTGGGAGGTTGCCTGCTGAGTGTCGATGTCTGCAGGTGGCAGGGTCGCAGGGCCTCACATCACGGCAAGGACACCTGTGGGCCTGCAGTGCAAGCTTAGGAGTGACTTGAGCCAAAGTGGACCCCTGCTCAGCACGACTCATCCATTCTCCAGTTGCAGGGATCACAAATGCTGCAATGTGGAGTCTGTAAGACTGAAAACTAAAGTGAATGCATTTCAAAAAAGCTAGAAAATATATCATATGTACTTTCTATGTCTGATCACATAGGAGGGGGCTGGTCCTGGCACTTCCCTTTGGGGCGGGCTGGGATCAGCTCCTGTCCCTTCACCTTGTGACTCAGTCCGAGCACGTGACCTTAGGTCACCTGCCCGCTGCATGGTACCCTGGCAAGGAGCATCAGGCATGCCACACTCTGCTCTCTTGTTCTTTTCTATTTGTTCTTTCTCCTTTTTCACCTGCTGAATACTCACTTTCTTTTCTTTTAAAAATGTTTTTTCTAAGTATTTTATAAATTAGACTAGCTGGTGTTTGCAGGGAGGCCGCAGTGGCCTCTGGGAGGGGACTTCCTACGCCCACCTCCGGGCCTTTGCAGTCACCTGCCCCACTAAGGCAACAGGAGGAGGACATGTCCAGATCACGGGTCACCACCTATGCCGGGCTTCGAAACAAACAGCTAGAAAAGGCTCTGTCCCAGTCAGACACCCTCTTAATTGGGGGGACTAGGTTAGGGACATCTTTGCCTACCAAGCAGGAGACTGAAGAAGTCCAGCCGCTGGCCAAGGTCTTCCCTCTGGGAGGAAGGCAAGGATCAGGAGATAAATTCTCCCATCCACAACCTTCTCTAGCCAGAAAAACCATTTTCTCCTGGGAGGGAGATTTTAAGGAACTGCACAGTTCAGGGGGTGATGGGGGGAGTGAGATGTAGCCTCTCACCATGGGGCTCTCCCAGGGTGCCAGCCTACAGCCCCCACCCCAGCCGCCCTCAGAGATCCCACCTCTCACTGCCGTCCCTGCAGGGTCAGCCCAGCCTCAGAGCAGGACAGAGGCTCAGAGGCCTCTGCGCTGCTCCAACAGGGCCTGGCCTTGTGTCTCCACCTTGGGTCAGCTGTGCAGCTCTCCATGGGCCACACAGCCAGGGATGGTCAGAACTTAGGGCTTCTGAGTGTCATAGTAAGGGCAGCAGCTGTCCCGTTAGACCATCGTGCTCCCTCAGTGTGCCTATGAGGCTGAGGAGATTCTGCCAGGCAGCCCAGGCAGGCCTCACCTTACAACCAGGTAACACAGCTTTGCTGGCCCAGCCAGTCACCCAGCCTCTCCCATCCCAATTCTATCCACACGTGGAGCATGGAGAAACATTTGTCCTTCATCAGAGAAACATGCAGGGAGCTGGACGGGGACCTGGCACCAGGCAAGGGACTGCTGAGTGCAGTGTGACAGATGGCTGGCATCGGCCCTACTGTTCCGGAGCAGCGTGGGGCCAGTGTGGCGTCATAGCTTCTGACTCAGGGTGCCTCTTGCCCTCTGAGTTGTGTGTTCATTTACTTGGCTTTTGGCCCTGCTGCAAAGACTTCTGGAAGCCATAGGTGGTTTCTCCCGTGTCTGCCTGTAGCTCATAGCCAATTTTAGCTCCCTGGGGGGTGCCCCTCAGGTCGGGGAGGACTAGAAATGGGAAAACAAATCAACCAGGTTGGTGTGGGGACCTGAGCCGTGAGCACTGGGAGACGACCGGCTCCCTGACACTGAATCTCATCAATCTACGTCTTAGGGCTATGGGAAGTGCAGACCAGTCTGGTCCACGTGGAAAGGCCCGAGTCACCATGTGGAGCTGGGAGGATGCACTGGGCCTGACACCAGGGCTAACGGGAATCTAGTGGGTTATCCTGAGAGCAGGACCATGGGGACACCGCTGACCAGTACCAGATATGTCCCCTTATGACATTTAACTGACTTTTGAAGACAAGAACTGTGTGATGAGTGATGTAGTGCTGACTCTGGGTGTCAAGTCACCTACCTGCGTGTCAGGCTCCTCACTGAGGCCCAGCAGGCATCTGACCACCCATGCTGCCCTGGGGCTCAGGCCACCAAGGATAAGGAAGCTTCCAATGGATGTTTAAAAGGAGGATTGTTTTTGACTGCCGGTCACCCCCTATTTAGTTCATATTCTAATGACTTGGTGTCAGTTTTAAGCAGGTTTAGTACAGGCCCTGGGAAGGATAAGGGAGCCACTATCAGATGTCTGTGCCATCGTTTCACTGTCCAGAGCTGAGACTTGTCTGAATGACAGGCCATACCTTCTTGCACCTGCCCCAATGGCCAAGACCAGGTCTGTATTTTCAGTGGCCTCCCCTTACCCCCTCATGTCCTGCTTGCATGGGAACCTAGACCCACTTAGAGGGTACAGGCCCCCCTATCTCTCACACACCTCACTGTGTGTCTATGGCCAGGATAAAGGCCACATTATACTTGCCTTGAGATCTTCCCAAGCCAGGCCTGTCTTTAGAAATTTGATAGCTCTTTACTGAGTCCTGCAGCCAACCCCAAACTATGTGGAAAAGAGTCTTGATCTGACCGTTGGTCCTCCCAGGCCCTGTCCAAGGAGGTAAAGTCACGTTCAAATACTCATCAGCCCTCATTGGGGTCAGCCCACCCCAGCCAGCAGGTGACCAGCAGCCACCATGGTGCTCTGCTCTGTGGGCCCCAAGAGAAAACCATCCATGTGCCATAGATTCGCTCCTGTTCCAGCCCACTGGGGCTAGAGCCACCCTGTCCCAGAGAAGGCTCATCCCCATCACCTGTAGTCACTCTGGCCTGAACTCCAACGGGAGCCATCCCACCAGTTGACTTCCTCTGGGGGTGAGGTATGGCACAGCCCTGGGGAATGTGTTTCTGCATTAGCAGGAAAGATATTCTTGAAGACCTTTACTCATTACAGCACATCATGTCTCCTTTATAAGAAACTTCAGGGGTAATATTTCTGGATTAAGCTCTAAACTCAGGTACTTCCTCGGCAAATGGTTTACTCTGGTTTCATTGGTTTTTCTCCACGCATCTGGTCACACATCTCTCTGCAAGAGTTGCTAGAAAGTTTGGAACCAATCTTGTGGGCAGCTTCCAATGAGGGCCTCAGTCCTCCCCACTCTGCCCCCAGCCAGTAAGGGTCCCAGTCTCCCCACACTGCTCCCAGCCAGCGAGGGTCTCAGTCCTCCCCACTTGCACCCAGCTAGGGCTCCTGTCCTCCCCACACTGCTCCCAGCCACCAAGGACTCCAGTCCTCCCTACTTGGCACCCAGCAAGGGCACAAGTCCTCCCCACAGGCTCTGTGTATTTATTTGTGTCTTGGACTTTCCAGGTTCCTAATTATTTTCTCATCTCCCTTTGGACTGCGTCCTCATTCTTCTTTGTGAGCCATCATAAATCTGTACTGTAAATGTTTTTTACTAGAATAAGTCAAAGGCGTAAACGTACACTCTATCAAGTAGGAAAACAGTCCAGCAGCATTTCTGGGGCCCAGCCCAGTCTCTGAGGAAGTCAGTTTTGGACACCTCATACTGTCCCAAGGAAAACCCCACAGGACGCTGCAGACCTGGCATCAGAAGGTGGCATTGAGGGCTGGATGCAGGTGGGTGTCCCTCATGCTCATGGGCAGCCCCAGTCCTCAGAAACTGTGTGCGGTGGCATCACCAAACTGTGAGGGGCTCCCTGTGGCTCCCCCAACCCACACAGTGTGGCCCTGGGCTGGACTGAGCTGACCCTACATCACACTCCTGCTCCCCCTACTCTCAGTGCTAGGGAACTGGGCAGTCCAGCACCTGAGAACCTTGCACTCATCAGCATTTTCATGGCAGTAACTTGCCCTGAGTCTTAGTGTCCTTATCAGACATCACATTTGCTGATTTGTGATTTATTTAATGCTAAGGACATCGACTTTTTGATAAGAAGCCTTAAAAACAAATAAGAACATAAAAATAAAAGCAAACATGTCTGGTAGACAAGCAAATCAACCAACACTGGAAGCTCAGTAGCAAACCAGCAAAGACATGTAGACTCAGAAGAAATCAGCACAGATGTTTACAACAGTTCACACTGACTCCTGCAGTACATGCATCTGAACAGATGTTCACCCCAGTTCACACTGACTCCTGTGCTACATTCATCTGCACAGCTGTTTACACCAGTTCACGCTGACTCCTGCAGTACATTCAACTGCACAGATGTTTACACCAGGTCACACTGACTCCCACTGTACATTCATCTGCATAGATGTTCACCCCAGTTCACACTAATTCCTGCAATACATTCATCTGCACAGATGTTTACACCAGGTCACACTGATTCCCACTGTACATTCATCTGCATAGATGTTCACACCAGTTCTCTCTGACTCCCATGGTATGTTTATCTGCACAGATGTTCACCCCAGTTCATACTGACTCCCATGGTATGGTCATCTGCATGGATGTTTACCTCAGTTCACACTGACTCCTATGGTACATTCATCTGCACAGATGTTCACCCCAGTTCACACTGACTCCCATAGTATGTTCATCTGCACAGATGTTCACCCCAGTTCACACTGACTCTCACAGTACATTCATCTGCACAGATGTTCACCCCAGTTCACACTGACTCCCATGGTATGATCATCTGCACAGATGTTTGCCTCAGTTCACACTGACTCCTATGGTACATTCATCTGCACAGATGTTCACCCCAGTTCACACTGACTCCATGTTCACCTCATGTTCTTACTGTTCTGTTTTTGGAGCCAGCCATGCTTATTGGCTCTTAGGTTGTTAACTTTGGAAGAATACACAAATCAGTGTAAAGAGGATTACTGCCATCTTTGGGGCCAATTATAATTTCTGTGGATTTAATGGTTTTTAAAAGCCATGTATCAGGTGAGACTATTGCATTGACCTCACCATGTAGAAAAGACTTTTCTCAGGATCAGGGATGTGTCTTTTCCTGAAGGAGCTATGAGGAATGCCTGATGCACGACCATCGTCACAATGGTGACACTGATGACAGCACCACTGGCTGAGAGTCAGCTGCACCAGGGACCCTGGGCTGTGCTGGTCTTGGCCAACAGCCCTGTTCCCACCATGCACTGAAGTGACCAAGGCCCCGTGATCATAAAGCCATGTCCCTCCTTGGGTGGGAGGAGCCCTCTGAGACAGAGAATGTCCAAACAGTACCCCAAATGAAGCTCCAGGGACCAGGCATCATCTTGTCACCACCGTCTGGCTCACTCCCGTTCTCCCCCAATCCCCAGTGGCCAGATTTGAGATTTGTTTCTTCTGTTTAATAGATGTTCCATGCCCTGGTTACTAACAGTTAAAAACTCATGAGTTACAATTTCCTGCTTTTTCCATCCCTGAGAGAGGTGACGCAAAGTGTTTTAGCACGGCCTCAGTTTCTCTAGGGTTTCCCCTCTGGTCCCACAGGCATGTCACGTCTCCCTTCATCCTTAGGTTGTCAGCAAAGTGCTGACACCTGCCAAGGGGAAAGCAGCCCACACAGCTTCAGTGCCCAGGCGCAGGGGGCACTCAGCTTCCAGAGCCTCATGCGGTTCCTGCCCCACACTTGATCCCTGCCTCCTGCCCAGTCCCCATCTGCATTAGAGTTGGACAGTGTGCACACTAGATGGGAGGGTCTACCTGAGGCCTGAGGCCCATGCCCCAGGCGCAGGCAGGGCTGGCCCTGCATCCAGGCTGAGGTGCCTCCAAGCCTCACAAGTGGGCTCGCCCAGGCACAGGGTTCCCACGGAGCCAGCGGTGTTGGGTGTCGAGTTCCCAGGGCCAGGAGCCCTGTCGGGTCCCACATGGGCAATGCAATCATTCAAACGAGCTGAAATCCATCATATAATGAGTCCCATATGATACTCATCTTTGAGGGGAAATGAATAAATCATTGTGCCCGACAGGAGACTTACACACTGATTGACCCTGGAAGAAGCATGGTGACACTTTGATGAGCAGTGTTGTGAGACAGCAGCAATTTAAGAATGAATGCGACTTTCTGTCCTGCCCCCTGAGTCCCTGGCACCTGCTGAAACTAGACCTAGGCACAGGGCACAGCCCTGCAGAGAAAGAAAGGCAGCAGGAACAAAGCCGTCTGCACTCAGAGTTCGGCCGGCAGGGCTGGCGAAGTGCTGTCACCCCACAAAAGGCACCTGCAAGGCCAAGAGCCTGAGAAGCCCCTCCTTTGGGAAGCAGACCCCAGCTGGGGCCCCATGTGCTGAGGCTGGGGGAGCCAGGCGGCCCCATGGCTCTGTCCATTCGTCAGTGGGATCCCATTATTTTTTTTTAAGAGACAGAATCTCACTTTTGTCGTGCTTGGCAGAGTGCCATGGTGTCATAGCTCACAGCAACCTCCAGCTCTTGGGCGTAAGCGATTCTCTTGCCTCAGTCTCCTGAGTAGCTGGGACTACAGGCTCCCGCCACAACACCTGGCTATTTTTTGTTGTTGTTGCAGTTTGGCCAGGGCCAGGTTCAAACTCGCCACCCTCGGTACATGGGGACGGCACCCTACTTACCGAGCCACTGGCACCACCCTAGGACTCCCATTTTTAATGGAGATTCCCCACCGCTCTGTGGGAAGAGTGCGTGGCACTGTGTTGGCTGAAGCAGGGATGTGGGATGTGAGTCATTCCTGCCCAGGGGCAGAGAGTTTACAGGACATGTCACTCCTCAGGGCCTGGGTGCAGGGATGCAGCTCATGAGGGCTAAGATGGTGAAGGACCATGGCAGTGCTGAGCGTCAGAGGATGACCGGTCACCACTGTGGGCACAGGCGCCTCTGGTCCTCCATGGGCCTGGACGTTCCAAGCCAGTGTTCTGCTTACTTGTGGCACAGGGAGGGGAGTAGAGACGGCTTCACAGCGCCGGTCTGTGCTGCATGTCCAGCCTGTTCATCCACAATGGCGCTAACCCAGTGCAAACTTCTGTCAGACAGAAATGCCTCAGCTTTCCAAGAAACGGAGGCCGGCTGGGCCAGCGGTCTGCTTCCTACACACAGGGCTTGTACCAAGAACAGGCCAGACATGTTTGGGCCTTCCTCGTCCAAGAGAGTTTAGTGGATGTAAAGTCAGCTTTCTCTATTGTTATAGAGCTGAAATATAGACACAAAATGTTAACACAAAGAGATAATGGCTCGGGTCAAATGTTCACCAGCCTCCTGAGGACACACAAGGCTGTCTAAGGAGCCAGGGAGCAGCTTCAGAACTACACAGTGAAGCAGGAGACACCACAGCTCATAGCTCTGCATCCCGACTCCACCCAAAGGGGACCCAGGGAAGACAGCACCCCCCAGGTGCGGCAGACAGGTCCCCTGGGCCTCGTCATCCTGACCCTGCACTATTTAGGGTCTCGCTGGAGCATCACCCTCTAAGAAAACATAAGGAGGACCTGCATCACCCAGCAGGCAGCATCCTTCATAGACAGACTCGGTGCCCTGGACCTGCATCACCCAGCAGGCAGCATCCTTCATAAACAGACTCGGTGCCCTGGACCTGCATCACCCAGAAGGCATCAGCATCCTCCACAGACAGACTCGGTGCCCTGGACCTGCATCACCCAGAAGGCATCAGCATCC
>NW_003852556.1:1637503-1649239 GCF_000181295.1 Otolemur garnettii | reverse complement strand
GGTGCCCTGGACCTGCATCACCCAGAAGGCATCAGCATCCTCCACAGACAGACTCGGTGCCCTGGACCTGCATCACCCAGCAGGCATCAGCATCCTCCACAGACAGAGTTGGTGCCCTGGATCTGCATCACCCAGAAGGCATCAGCATCCTCCACAGACAGACTCGGTGCCCTGGACCTGCATCACCCAGCAGGCAGCATCCTCCACAAACAGCCAGTCCCAGGCAGACTCGATGCCCTGAACCCTGGTGCCCTGGACCTGCATCTCCCAGAAGGCAGCATTCTCCACAGACAGACAGCCTGTCCCAGACAGACTCGGTGCCCTGGACCTGCATCACCCGGAAGGCAGCATCCTCCACAGACGGCCCATCCCAGGCAGACTCAATGCCCTGGGACCCTGGTGCCTCCTCACTGGTGCTCTCTGGCCTGCACCCAGATGAGTTTCCTCCTCATGTCTGTTTCCCTCACCCTTTGTTGTCCTAGTTTTGGCTCATTTGCTGAGGCTCCTTAATACCACAACTGATCAGCTTGAACAAGAGAAATGTGTTCCCTCCTGGGGTGGCAGGTGAGAGGTCCTGAGTCAGCTGCTGGCAGGTTGGCTCTTTCTGAGACTGAGAGGGAAACCCTGGCCCCTGCCTCCCCTTGCTCCTGGAGGTGGCCAGCAAACCTTGGGGTCCCTGGCACCGGGAAGACCCTAGGGGTACAGCCTCCCCCAGGGCACCCTTGCTCCTTCTCTCTTCAACCCAATCTTAGCCATGACTGGTGTCATCTATGACCAGCTCTGCCAGACTTGTCAGCATCAGCACACTGTCTTCACGTGAAATCTTACGGGAATCTAGATACACAGCAGAGGAGGACGAAGGTGCTGAGGGAGGCGGGTGCTACAGACCCAGGGTACCCCCAGTGTCCCCCTTCCCTGGCACTCAAGACAGCCCTGTGGCGGGCATCTCTGTAGGCCCTGGGGGGCCTCAAGCAGCCCGGAGAACCCGCACACAACACCAAGATGTTTACACAGATTCATTTAGGAGAACAGGTGCATCTGCTGCTCGGTCACTGTACTTGGAAGCGACTGGGTTGCGGCAACACAACAGGCCTTCTCTGAGAGAGCTGTCTACACCACTTCTGCCCAAGCAGACACGCTGAATGTTGTCGTTTGGTCATATTCAGGAATCTGGCGGCACTTAAGGCCTCATTTGGAATAAAGGATTGTGTCAGCATTTCTGTTCTGAATTCCTATTTTCAATGATTTATAATGAAGCATCTTTTTGAAATGGTTTCAGCTGTGTGAGCTATATGCAGCCAGGAGAATAGATCGCAGGGCTTTTTCCACTAACTATGAAATTGTTTGATTTTTACAAAACATATTTAGCAAATTGTTAAAAGTATTGGCTAAACACAGCATTTCATAAATGAAATGTTGAAGTGATCAAGATGTTGAACTTTAAAATCATTTGCTTTCGCTGAACAGTGCCTTTTTTTTTTACAAAGTTCAATAAGAATTTTTAACGTAATTTTATACAACATTATAAGTGCATTGCTACATGTTGTAAATATCACGCCATTACACATTCTAATTACCTGATTACATTCATTTACATTAAATTTGTAATTAAATGTAATTTCATGCTTACTGAGTGAAAATCCTTTTGAAACACAGCGATCATGCTCTCCATTGCAGTGTGAGAGGCCGACGGCAGACCTGACCTGGGATGTCTGCAGAAGCAATTAGTAAATCCCATCAATTAAATCAGGGTTTCTTAAACACAATTGCAGATGGTGAAATCATGCATCTCGATGCATAATTAAGATGGCATTAGAACCAAGATTCTTGTTTCTGTAGCTTTGGTTCTGGAGGATCCAGGGCTAATGTAGAAAAACAAGGTACTTCTTTGGCTTAAAAATTAGGAGATTAATGACAGCTATGATATGGGAAGTAGGCAAGTCAGTCACCTGCCTGTATTCTAACCAAGGGTTTTTAAGTTCTGAGAAGCCTTTACTTGCAACATTTTATAATCTCTTTCCAAATTCTATCTCTCACCATCACCATAGCAACCACATCTTATGGCAAGCCTGGGCACATTATCAGATCAACTAGGAGGAGTCCTATCCCTGAATTTGGCCTTGAATGACTAATTTTTTCTTCTTCTTATGAACGTTTGGCATCGGGAGACAGTTTAGCTGCCAAATGTTTGCAATGAAAGGCTTCTTGATGGATCTTGGCTACCCTTGACATCTCGATGCTAAGGATATTGTTGGAGTCCTCCCTGTGTCGAGCACAGAAAAACCAGGACAAACCAGAACTATTTACATCGTGAATGCTGACTGTGGAAGAGTGGGGGAAAGGCAGTGTGCCAGGAGGCAAGGTGGAGAGACTTTCTCCCCGGGAGGCCAAAAGCTCTTCCCTCTGGACCACACAGGCTGCAGCAGAGTCCTCGGTCACAACAGGAGCCTGGCTCTGCAGCATGACACAAAAGCCAGACACACACAGCAAACCGAAAACAAGCATGGGTCTGGAGGAAAGGATGAGGGTGCACCGTGGTGCTCAGACTGAGGACTCACCATACTTAAACTGAGGGCTTGTGAGCACACAGATTGCCAGGCTGTGCCCCAGAGCTGTGGCTCAGGAAGGTGGGTGGGGCCTGAGAACTTGCATTTCTCATAAGCCACTGCAGCTGGTCTGGGCTCACACAGAGACAACTTCCCCTGGCTGGGTGAAGCCTCCTCCCAGTGAGGTCATCTGAGGCCTCCAGAACAGCACTGGGGCCTAAGATGTGGACCGTCTGTTCCCCTGTGGCCACCTCACGGCCTTGGGGGTGCATGGGCTGAGCTGATCCCAATGGAGAGGGTGCCCATCTGTCTGGGCGGGCGGCTCCTTGTTCAGAAAGAGCAGTGAGGTCACCAGGGCAAGGAGACCAGCCTCCCTGCGGAGCCCAGCAGCCAACTCCTAGAACAGGTGGCAAGGTCACTGGGCGAGGCTACGCCCAGCAAGCCTGACCCTGTGGGCACTCACTCAGGGCTCGTTACACAGGCGGAGCCAAGCAAGGCCCTGTCCTTGTGGAACCCACGCGTGAAAGATGCCTAGGATTGATTCCAGATCCAGGAAACTTTCTTCCATGGTAGAGGGCTGCACATTGGAATAATAATTTAGAATATTGTTTCTCATGTAACTTTATAATAAGAAATCAGGGCAGGGAGCAATTGTACTTTCTCCTCATGTTGTTGCGAAATGGAAGTCACTGGTTTGGTCTTTACCTCAGAGGTGCAAGTTCTTTTGAAATTAAAGACATTCTGTCAGTATTCAAAATAAGCAGAAATAGGAAATATTTCTGAAAACAGAAGGGGGTGGTGGGAGGCCGGTGTAGCTCCTACTGTGGCATCATAGGCAGAGAGCTGTGGACAAGGCCACAAGAGTCTTGTCTCAAAACCAGCGACTTCTGGCCATTCCAGTAGTCACAGCAGCCTCCAGTCTGCACATCGCACTCGCAGTGCCGAGCAGCTCCTGGGCATAAGGAGGCTGCCCGGCCAGCCCAGCACATGCCCGTCTGTGTCCAGGCCCCAGGAGGGGAGTCAACCCACTGCCATTTGCTTGTCCAACGTCCCCCACTGCAGAGAGGGACGCAGGCACTGGGAGGCACCTTGTTCTATCAAAGCATCTGTCGCTAAAAGCTCCCTAAATCACTGCATGGCCAGGTTGACCCCACTTGTACAGCTCACTGCAGCCTCCAACTCCTGGGCTCATGCAGTCCTCCCGGATCACAGGTGCCCACCACACCCAGCTTATGCATTTTTTTTTTTTTTTTAGAGATAGGGAAGTCTCTCTATGTTCCTCAGGCTGGTCTTAAACTCCTGGCCTTAAGTGATCCTCCCACCTCAGTCTCCCAAATTGATGTGATTATATAACTATTGGTTTTTATGGTACCTTTAGCCAAACTCATTAGTTCATTTAGATTTAATGAATGGTTTTTTTTTTTTTTTTGCACCTCCTTGAATCAGACGCTGTTGTTTAAAATATTTTGTAAATGGACTTTTATGAATACAAGAGATGAAAGAAAAATTCTGGCTAAGTTTGAGGTCAGCTCCAGCTGGAAGCCTTGCCCCGGTGTAGCTGTGGACTCTGCTGGGAGGCGCCTGTGCCCTTCCACCTGCAGCTCAGCCTCCAGGCCTGGTTTGTCCTCCGGGTTTCTTAGCATGTTCCCGATCTTATCTTTTAGAAAATTCCCCTGGAGCGTTCATTCTGCCTCTCAATCTCAACACGTCTAATTCATTCTTGAGTTGATTCAGTTCCTTTCTGCATGGATCCAATAGGCAGAGGAAGGAGGGCAGGACTCAGAGGGTGTGGACAAGGGAGAGAGTGTCACGTTCATAAATGGTATGAAGCACCACCATAGCCCTGGTGTGCAGTGAGCACCTGAAGGTGACGCCCGCCCAGGTGGTGTCAGAGAAACAGAAGGGAAGCAACCCCTGCACCACATGGGCAGGGACAGTGGGAGAAGTCCCGGGACAGCTGAGGCCAGCAGAGTCTCCATCCACGGCCCTGGGCACAGAGCTGAGCAGGGGCCACATCGCGGGGACAGGGATTGGTTGACTGATGTCTTGGAGGTCCCTGAGAAAGCAATTCACCTAAGTAGGTCACTGAGCAAAATTTTCCAAACCTCGTAAAGAAAAAAATAGACCTACCTTTCCGGAATAGGGTTGCACTTTCAGAATACAAACAGGTGTTTTCAATAACCAGCGACTGTGAGCTGGCAGGGCTGGCTAGTTTCTGGGTAGTGGTCAGGGGAAACCTGCTGAGTGCCCATCCTCCACCTCAGGGGGGCTGTGTGTTGGGGCCCCAGGGCACCTGTGCCAACCAACCCTGCACCTCCAGCCCCAGCCTGCAGGTTCCCTGTCCCCATGCCCCTGTCCACATCCAGCCCGGAGCAGCGAGACTGTCATTCCTTCCTTCAGTGGACAGAGCTCCTTCTCTAATTTCTTTTTAAAGTAAGTGATTGGATCCTCTTGTATTTTTATTTATGAAAAGGAAAACTATACTTATTATTTTTGTGTCCCTAGCTCAAAGCCCTTTAGAAAAAAATTTCTTGTTTTTCCTTGGTTAAGTGTCCCTGTTATTAGTTTTGGGGGCCGTGGCCATTAGCAGTATAGGTATGCCATCATTATTTTCTCTAAAGTACAAGATCTCAAGGGAGACACCCTCAGTAGTGGTGGGGTAGTGGTGACTGCGGTTACCGTTGGTGCCGGCGCTATTCCTGGCTCATGGTGAGTGGAGTTTCCCCCTTTAGCCCTCACTGCCCACTGTGTGGGTGGTACTTCAAGAAGCCTGTTCTACAGATGGGGCAACTAGGGGTCATCAAATGTAGGTGATGCTCCCAAGATCACATAGACTGAAGAAGACTCCACTGGTATTCATACTTTTTTGTTTGAATATGTGTGAATAATATATTTGCCCCTCTGTGCTGCTGACTTTAAGTGTTAAGGGGGAACATCCAGGGCCACATTTGGCATAGACAGGGGAATTCTCTGTGGAATCAAGGTCTCTTACCAGTCTGGAACCATCACTGTGCTTACAGGCCCCCTAGTCCAACCTCAGAACATCCCAAACCCTTTAGCTCCTGGGTGAGCTGGGATAGCTGTGGAGAAAGAGACCACGTCCTTGGAGAAGGCCTGGAGACCCAGCTTGCTGGGCCGCCCTGCACCATCTGCCCCCACCCGTCCACACCATGGCCTTGCCCTCCTCACCTTGCTTCCCGACGCACTGTGCTGTGGGCTGACCGCGGCTCCAGCAGCAGACAGAACCGTCTGAGATGTGCCGCTGGCATTTCTGAAGCTGAGCAGGTGCAAGAGGATTTTAAAAAGGCGCAGCCGCCTTTCAGGAAGTCAGATGGCATTGTGCAGCAGACAAGGAACACGGTGGATTCCAAAGCCCCGAATCAGGTCCTTTCACTTGTGTAGAATATATCAATTTGGAATGCGCAATTTGAAATTGCTGGTTTAGAATTTGATCCATGCGATTGTAGCATAGTTTTCCAAGGGCTGAAATATCCGACTCCCAGCCCAGAGGTGATGAGCTACCTCCAGGGTTATTTCTTCTTGAATGATCACCGAGTGTCTTCTCATGTTCAGTAGGAAGTGCTCTTTCTACTCCTCTGCTGTGAAAAACACTCTTGAGTTCCTTTGTTTTTCTGAACTATCTACCTAATTACTTCATACAGCTCTTTAAAATTCTTCAGAATGGATTTTTATTTGTGTTTTCACTTTCTTTGTTATTGATTTCTGCTTAACTGTACTTCCTTGTAAACAAAATGGTGAAAACATCCAGAGATCCTCAATGTCAGTCCTGCTCTCTCTCAAGCTCAGAGGCCACAGCTCTTGGACACAGGCCACCCCCCCTTGTAGCTACACAAGCCTCCTGGGGGGGGGGTTGGTATCACAGCCCCCATGGGAGCACCCCATGACTGCTGTGGCCCACCCAGATGGTCCAGGAAGCAGTAGGTGAAAGCTGCTTAGCGGGGGATGTGAAGGCAGCAGAGATGGAGGGGAAGCCAGAGCAGGAGGCTTGTGCCGTCCTGAGCTCTGGGTTGCTCCCAGCTGCCCAGCCTGTGTGATGTGACAGCCACACATTTGCAGTTGTCCCTCCCTGGCCACAGGTGTTTGTCCTCTATACCCATGACGTGGCAGCATCCAAACCCAGCCCACCATCAGGGCAGGTTCTGAGCAGAGGTGCGGCTCCTTTCACGCAGCTCTGGCCCGTCTCAGCTGCGCGGTCCTGGCACAGTCGTGGGAGGTCAGCTGTCCTGTTCATTGCTATTTCCTCCTGCACAGCCTTTAACATAGATGGGACTTGCATAGAAGGCTTTGTCTTAGAAAGAACGAAGAAAGGAGGAGAAGGGGAGAGGGAGGGAAGAAAAGAAGAGTGAGGCAAAGAAAATGTAGCTTCATGATTATTTCAGTCTGTAAAATAAGATTAAAGAAGCGACACCAGGTGAAGCACACAGGTTAAAACACAGCCCTGGTGTGCTTCCGTTGTCACCACTGCCTGTGACTTTCAGTCACAGTCCTGAGAGGCTGAAACAGCTCTGAGCACCAGGCTTTTCTTTCTGCCTCTCCGACTCTCCCGCCTTAGACTTGCATGCTCCTTGTAGACCCTGATTTTTCTCCCTGAAGCAAACACTGTCCAGTTTTTTAACAAGTGGATAGAATAGGGCTCAAGAGACTTCTCGGAAGTCGTAGGATTAACTCTGTGAAGTGTTCTCTTGCTCAGCCTGTGTGCCTGCCCTGCTGACTGGCCTCCCAGGACACCGTGTGGACAGTCTGCTGCACCCGCCTTCCTGCTCTTTTCTGTTTATTCTCCTGTCTCATCATTTTTAAAACAGAAACAAAATCATGTTCTTCATACAACCTGCCTTTGTTTACATTGTGGCTCTTTTTCTGCATCAGCACATGTGATCTACTTGGTTCTTTAGCTTTTAAAGGGATGCATTGTATCCCTTGTCCAAATGGTTTTGTAATTTTTTTTTAAACCTATCTGATCCTAAGGATCATTCCAGTCATTTCCTTTTTTTTTTTTTTTTTGCAATAAACATTCCCAATGTTTACAAAAATGCCAAGAGGAACATTCTCTCACAGATGTCTGCTGAGGGAGCATTGCTGCAGCCTGAATTCCTGGACACGGGGTGCCCGTGCTGCCGCAGAGCTGTACCCCGTGTGCACCAGGCGCTGCTCTTACTCACCCCACTGGGCACCCGTCAATGAAGGAGACTTTCCCGTCTCCACAGTGTGGAAAACAGGGCCAGGGAGTCCCCACAACTTTTTGATTTTCTGACCTAAAAACTGTGCCTGTGATTGATTGTTTCCTGAATGTTCCTTTAAGTTGGGGAGAGATAGTATGCTAGAGTAGGAGCCACAGTCTCTAAGTTTTACAGAAGTAGACACTTGTCACGATGCTCTTTCTTCTGGGCCTGGCTCTCCCACTACTCAGCTCTGGGGCTCATCTTGAGTCCTTTCTTTTATGTCTTGGTGAAAGAGTGATACCTGAATTCTAGGCTCCCCTTAATTCCATCAGTAGACTCTGGGTTTCCCTGAGGTACACGTTAGAGGATTTAACCAGGGTCAGCCGGCAGCCAGAGCTTGCACATTTCTGTCTGCTGAGCAGTCCCCCTGCGGGAGAGCGGGGCCCCGCAGCCTGCAGCCTCCCTGGCTCCCAGTCTGTGTGCCGCCACCAGGCAGAGGACATCTGAAACCAAGCCCAGGGTCACCACGTCAGCCTCGGTCCCCTCACCCTATGCTGGCCTGCCTCATGGGGTTATGTGAGGGTCAAATGGATTGATATTTGTAAATGCTCAGAAAACATCTTTCACAGAGTAACACTATGGAAGCGTTTGCTAAATGAAGAAATAACAGGGAAGCTTTGCATTGTTATTTTTATGATTACTTGGAACTTAGAAACACAAGATGGAGTCTGCATTACCTCCCCAGTCAGTTCAATGAGTGTTAAATCACTCTTTTTTCAGATTAAATGTGCAAGAACATTGGGATCAACCAGACATAACTCATAGCTGAATAAACTGTGAGTCTACGTGGGGGGTGGGGAGCATTTATTCTTCTGTTGGGAAAATGGACGATGGTCAGTAATACCTTAATAAGAACCAAAAACAGTGATCTGAGGGGGTTCACTCTTACCATTCACAGACAGTAGAGGAAACAGTGTCATAAACCCCATGTACCTTCCACTCAGCAATGACCAGCATCCCACTGTCATGTCTTTATCACTCTCGCCTCCTTGGAGTGTTTTAAAGGAGCACTCTCCAAATGCCTGTTTGCACCTGCAACCCCGGGGTGTGATGTTGACGCAGAGGTCTGGGGCTAACCTGAGACTCCACCTTCCTGACAAGCGCCCACTGACCTCCAGGTCACTGGTCCAGACCATGCTTGCAAGACAGCAAAGCAAAACCTGGCCATCACACCAATTGCAAACACAAGGCAACTTTTTTAAGCATAAAAGGAGATAATGAACTCAAACTAGTGTCTTCCACCTCCTCTTTCCATATCTTTAGCATTTTATAATGAGAATTAACATTCAGAGTGATGACTCACCCAACTGAAAACTCCAGAATCAGCAGCGAAAGAGCACAATTGTGTTTCCTTTTCTACATCCACAAGGACAGGAAAACATTCTCACATATTTTACAAAGATTTCTAACAGCATTTCTCAAAATAAAAATAATCATATTGGGGTTAATTGTACTAATCAAGAAAAAAAATCTAAAAATCTGAAATCTACCCAAATACTCCATTTTCTGGGCATTTCTATCCATAGGAATTTTCAGACAGACACAGCCTCAGAACCGTGGTGCTGTGGCTGGGCCCTGCTGTGGACTGGGGGCTGCCACCTCCCCTCAGCTGCCAGGGGCACCTGGCCTGAGACCCCTCTCCAGACGCTCCCACTGTAGTGGCAACTGTTTTCTCCTGTAGCTGGATAGTAACTGTTGCCCAAGGGATGTCTTCATTCTAATGGTTATAAGTTTATTCTAACCTGTGCCAGGAAAGCCCCTAAAACTAGCACAAGTGTCATTACTTAGTTAAGTACTGAAAAATGAGCCAATTTGAAGTTAACTTAAAAACAATGAAGTAAATGACACCTAGTGGGGCAGAGGGTGGGGGGGTCTGTGGTGAGAGTGTGGGCCGATGATCCATGTGGGGCACTGGGGGCCGTTGTGTCCCCTCCATTAGAGGGCGCCTTCTCACTCAGCACCCAACTTCCCGAATGCACACATGTGTGTGACGCCTGCACACGCCTTTCCTGCAGCTCACTGAGCAGATGCAGGATGACAGCTAGAAGGTCATGCTTGTTTGCATTCTCTGGTTCAATGAGAGTTAACCTTGATCTTGTTTTTCTTTCAAAAATTGATGAAAAAACCTTTGAAAAATACTTTCATCATCTATGTTTGTTTATATGATTTTTTCTGACTATAGAACTAACTCACGCTGTTGCTAAAAAAAAAAGTAATTAGATAGAAATGTACATGGCTAAAAAGAAACCAAAACAAAAAACAAACAAAAATGTAACAACTGCAGCCTGGGAAATCAAAATTCATCCCAGCCTTTCCCTCGCTCATCACGCACGCATATGTATACACATGTGCACTGTGTAGTTGTGCACCTCGATGCAGCCATCTCCTCTGGGCACAATTGTCCCACATACAAATGTCAGATACTTCAGCTTAGTTCAGGAACACCATGCCCAGCGATAGGGTCCAAGTCTCAGTTACCATGGTGTGCAATCTGTGAACACTTGCATGGAAGACAAGCTTCACCACCAGCTCTTCAGTCAGGAGTCACAGACACGCACAGTGACCCTGCGGCCACTTGTGGGCCCGTACGAAAAGTACTTAGATGAGTTGCGTCCTCATCTCCCAGGGATGAGCTCCAGTGCCATTTCACCAGAACAGGTCCTCAAAAGAGGGATGAGGTCGGCAAAGATGGGAGTGCACCAGGAACTGCAGAGTGGCAGTGGTGGGAGTAAAACTCAAACTGACTGAAGATGGGGCTTGAGGACACAAGGAGTCTGTGGGGCGTGGCCTCTGGGAAGCCTGGAGGAACATGGAGAGGGCAGTATGTCCACAGGAAGTGCTCAATCAGCAACTGAAGCAGCCCCAGTGCAGGAGACGGCCTCTGTGTCCTCGGAGCGTCTGGCCAGTTTCTCAGCCTCAGCACAGTGCCATCCTGGGCTGGGTGAGCCCTCGTGCTTTACAGAAGACTTGGCAGCATCTCCAGGCCTCTGCCTGCTAAGTGCCAGGAGTGCCCTTCCTGTGAGGACAGTGAAAAATGTCTGCAGACACTGCCAAGTGTCCCCAGGAGACAAACTGTCCCCAGTAGAGAATCACTGGCCTAAGGTTACCTCCTTTGCTCTGAATAGTTATTTTATTTTCTACAGCAAATTCTCAGCACAGATTGGGGTAGGGCCGCCTGGGGTCATAGACTCAAATAGCCACAGGGGCATAAAAGTCCATCCCAGGAAAACAGAGCAAAATGAACAAGGAAAACAAAAGTATTTTTGAGATAATGGAAGATATTTGAATCAAATGGAATATTAGCTGACATTAGGGAATCACTGACACTATACTGAAGAGTTTTGATAACTGAAATGTTATGACGCCTCTGATTTACTTCAAAATACTTTAGAGAAACCAAATACCTCCAGATGACAGGAGCTGGATGGGACACAGAAGTGTCTGGATCTTGTCTGTCCGTAGCAACTGGGCTCTGATAGGAGACCCAGGAGGCCATGTCTAGAGGTGACCGATGTCTGTGTGGGGTTGGGGGTCAGGGTGCCCCATGGGGTCTTCCCATCCAGGCTGTGCCTGTGGAGAGCATCCGGCCAGCAGAGCCTCAACCTGGGCGCAGATCCTGGTTCTTCCTCTCCTGCTTATAGGGCGTTAGGCCAGTTGCTCCCCTCTGAGCCTCAGTTTCCACCTATGTGACATGGGCTAGTCCCCACCATGCTGTGGCAGTGTCTGTCACTTGGCCATACTCTCAGGAAGGGACCCTTGAGGCCAAGGAAGCTGAAACTGGTAAGCCAATGTAATCCACGCGGGCTGGGGAAGGGAGCCACGCCAAGCCCTAAGAAACACCACCGCTCAGGGGACAGGCAAACAACAGAACAATTTGGTGTGACCTTGACCAGGTTAGGAGAAGATCAGTGTCTAGAGCCCCAGAGGAAGGCCAAGTGTCCCCAGGAGAC
>NW_003852556.1:1637134-1637364 GCF_000181295.1 Otolemur garnettii | reverse complement strand
CCCCCAGGTTTCGTTACAGACCCAACCCGGGGAGGAATCTGTGGCTCTCACCCAGGCACCCAGTTCTGACATCACAAGGAAAGGGCATCACTCAAGTCTGTCCTGCCCACGTCCTTCTTAACCCCCTTGGTGAGGGACAGGTTCCCACCCCAATATCTCAGAGCTGCCAGAAGCTCAGCACCGGCCCTGATGGGCGAGAAGATGCAGGGTCTGGGCAGCGCCTCACTGTG
>NW_003852556.1:1634202-1636649 GCF_000181295.1 Otolemur garnettii | reverse complement strand
GCCCCACGTTCAGTCCACACATCACGGTGAAGACTACAGAGTGCACCCTGCCTGGCTAGGAGCTGTCTACACTCAGGTCGGCCTCCATTGCCAAGTTGAATCTCATTCACTTATTTGTAAATAGGTACAATTGCACATGTCCCAAAGCCACAGGGCACAAGGGTGCACAGGAACATCCCAGCCCACCACCCTCAGCCGCCTCTGCCACCCCCTCTGGATCTGCCCGTCCTGTGCAGGGTGGGGGTACACGAGTACAGAGAGAGCAATTTGTTTCAGGGAGACGAGTGCCGTGATGCCCCCGCCCCATTTCCATCCAGACCCACCCACAACCCACAAGTCACGAAAGCCCTCAGGGTTTATCCAAATGGAGCCACACTGGCCCGACTCGCAGGTGGTACAGCCACAGAAGACCAGCCTGGCCTCACCTGTGTCCTGCCCAGCCCAGCGATGAAGAGCCTCTTTCTGTTTGCTCTGCTGACTATGGAGTTGTTCCCCGCCCTGTGTCAGGGGCCATTTGCTGATGTGACCTAAGCATTTCTGCAGCATCTGCTCGTATTTCCGTGTGTTCGTAGCAGTTGTGTGGGAGGCAGACTGAGTCCTGTGTGACACACCTGCAGTGTGTCCCACTGTAGATGGCCACACAGGGCCCAACACAGGGTTCTTACTTGCTTTGAAAGAATAATTAAAGCTGCTTTCTGTTCAGAGGACTGTGGCTGCGTGCTGAGAGTGACCTGTGAAAACTCTTTTATGATAACCCGAGTGGGTCCTGCTTCCTTCTCACCAACCCAGCAGAGCACTCTCCTAACAAGGGGGCTGGTCACGCCCACGAGTCTAGAATCAAAGGCCACCAAACATGTGTCCCCCCCTCTGCTTTTCATTTTTCTCTGGACTGTCCATCCGTTCTCCTGCTTCCCTCGCCACTAACACTGTCTCCAGGAAGGCAGCACGTTCTGTCTGACCTGCTCACCTCAGATAAGTTTTTGTTAAAGGTCTGATGTGAGGGAATGTAATAAAATCGCTGGGATTCACAAAGCAGGGCGGAAGGGCATGCATGAATGAGTCGGAGCTCAAGGCTGCATCGCTCACCCTCAAATCCAGCAAGCACTGAGCTGGGCGCGAATGTTCGGTGTCATCATCACTCAGCTCTGATGAGTGTCAGGGAGGTCAGGTGGTTTCTGGAGCCATCTCTGATGTTCAGCTTTTCTGTAAGAGGATGAAAGAAGAGAGAGGAGTAAAATCACCGCCTCACTCTTAATCTCATCACTGCTGACACGTGACTGCGGGCGAGTGTCCTCTGTGTGGGTTTGCCTGGGTCTTGTCCGCCCAGTGGGGGTTTGAGGGTGCCCCTCGGGAGCCGACTCCCAGACCTCCCCCAGCCTCCATGCAGCACATCCTGGGAGCACAAGGCCTAGTGGAGCTGCTTCCTACTGTCCTCCCTGCGGAGGGGATGAGCCTCTGTGCCCACCTCCCACCTTCTCCACCCAGGGACCTGCAAGGCCTGATCTTCCATCTCCTGAGGATAGAGATCTGGAGGAGTCTAATACCCAAAATGAAATTACAATAATTGCAAGGCCTTATTTTATAAATAGTTTGAACCTTCCCCTTAGAAATGAAAGCAGGGCTCATGGGGCCCAATCTGAGGCTGAAGCGACCACATGCTGAGGACATGGCCGCCCCCACCACAGGACCTGCAGGTGTGTCCCTGTGTGGGAACAGTCACAGCACATGATTCTTAAAGATGAGCTTATTTGTGTGGGTCGAACCTGTGTGGAGGAGGGAACTGGGCCCCAGACATGCCCAGGGAGAATGCCGGTACAGGCTAGGGTGCCCGCGGGTGCCCGCAACAGCGCAGGACATGGCTCTGCCCACGCCTGGTGTCACACTTGAGCCTCCAGCTGCTGCTCAGAAGCCCCCATCATGTGCCGCCCACCCCGGGCAGGTCTGAACCCTCCTCAGGCCATGTGATGGCTTTGGTATAGTTTTCATCACCTGTGGAAACACAAGGCGTGGACAGAGAGGAGATTTCAAGGGGGAAAGCACCTTGACACCAGCACAGGAAGGTAACGTCACAAGGAGGACGCCAAATCCTGAGAGGTGGAATTTCAGATCCACGTGGTTCTCCTCCATCTGTGGAGGGCGGGAGAAGGGAAGTGCAGAGGAGCCCTGCTCCGGAGCACACTCTGCGCAAAGCTGAGGGCCAGTTTCCTGTCTTTATTATGGAAAAATACACATGAATCTCCCTCCTTAACTGAGTTTAAATTCACAGTTCATGGCATGAAATGTGTTCACTCTGTCAGGCCACCAACACCACCGTCCATCTCCTAAACTGAAACTGTCCCCATAAACACTGACTCCCCATCCAACCCCGGGCTCCGGCACCCCCCACTCTGAGACCCGACCTCTCTCGCCCCTGGTGTGAGTGAGTCACACACTGTCCTCCAGAGGTG
>NW_003852556.1:1625520-1633768 GCF_000181295.1 Otolemur garnettii | reverse complement strand
GGGCCCAAGCCTCTGTCAGGTGCTGACACACATGTAGGCCAAGGAGGTGGGAATGCCAGGTCCCTACTGCTGCAGGCAGAGAAGCCTCTACAGGCCGGGTGGGCAGAGCTCAGACAGGTGGGGTGGGGTGGGGGTGGCTTTGTTTCGTGGTGTGTCTTCCTCATCGTTCCTCTTAGCCTAAAGTCGGCAAGGTCAGACTCCCCTTCTGCAGCCTCGTGTGTGCCTGTTAGTGCCCTCTGTGGTCCCCTGCGGCTCCTGGACGGCACCTGACAGGCGTTACTTTGCCGTCTCTCTTCCTGGCTGGCTGTGCTCTTAGACGCAGAGCTGGATGTTCTGCCTGGGACGATGCTATCCATTACACTGTCAGCAAAGCGGATGCCGCGCGTGGGCCAAGTGTCAACAGAAGGTGAGGGAGAAAATCAGCCACAATCTAAAGCTAATTACCCTGCCTGGAAGTTAATTAAATACTTGTTAGGAGCAGCAGGGTAGATCCTAATTAAACTTGTCTAATAACAGTGCCCTGACATTTCCTGACACTGGGAATTCCTCCCGGGCTTAAGTAATTCTATAGAGGGCAATAATACCTGTCACGTCGCCGTGTGCCGGGGAGGGGGGTGCAGAGAGACGCAGGCCCGGTGTTTCCTGCACTCATTTGCCCACGTTGAGCCACCACATGTGTTTACTTTGCACACATATTGACTTGGGGGAGCCTGGGTCGCTCCTAATGATTTTGTCATTTTTCCCTTTTGCAAAAGGAAAAGAAAAAAACAAAACTACCCCAATGTTCCGTGGAAGCCCTGATGCTCCATGAAAGTGGTCAGCAGCACTGTCCTGTGTGGTGTGGTATCAGGAGCATGATTAATGCTTGTTTATTGTTATGTCTCTTATGTTATGTAAATAAAGCTGTGGGCCTCTCCTTCCCATTTCTGGGTGGTGGGAGCTGGCAGAGGGAGGGCTGGGGGCCCTCCAGCCTGCTGCACGTGCTCTGGGAACATGGGTGCACTGGGCCCTGCTGGGCAGTGCCCACCTGGAGTCACAAGTTTGGGGCAGGAGCCACCCCCTCCTCCCTCTGCTCAGGCTGTCCTGAGGGGTGCAGGGAGTAAGAACCCCCCTGAGTGTGGCCAGACACCAGCCAGTGGGAAGGTGAGGGGGCCACGGCTCCCAACGCTAGGGAAGGGGGTGTTTCTGCTCTTTAAGCATGAGTGGGAAGAAGTGGGGGTCGTGGAAAGGGGCCTGGGTCCTGCGTGTGCTAGACGTGGAGCCAGAACATCAGGGGCACCTCACTGTGCCAGAGATAGGAGCTTCCGCTGACCCAGGGCCTTCCTCTTGCTGGGAAGCACCCAGGCTTGTCTCTTTTTAGAAAACACATTAGCACTGACACAATTTCAATGCCTAATTTTTTTAAACCCTGACTTTCAGCCAGGTTCTACTGTTCAGCTGATGGGCTGTGGCACTATTTTATATAACGGGGGGACGTCCCTTTGGGTTGGCTGTGCCAATTGTGTGAGGAGACCCTGTCCTTCCCAGAAGGCCCACGCAGCACACTCGCAGCTGTGGGGGAGCCCTGGAGGGTGGACTGAGAGAGGGGCATGATGTCCACCCCAGGCCTCGAGTCACTCAGGAGGCGTGGGAAGGTGGCGCCACTCTGTTTTCATTTGCACACAGCGCTGCGTTGGACCGCACTGTGAGCTCCAGACCTGTCTCATCTGCCTTCAGAGGCTGGGACATGAAAGGGTTAAAGCAAGGAGCACTTTCTTATTTTTCACCTTCTCACCAAACAGTGTGAATTAATGAAAAGATGTAAGCACTCAGATCTTTTCTGGCAAGAATGCTTGTTGAAATAATCAATTAACCTTGGAAGATCAAATTGACAGGGCTTAAGTGCAAAGTTATTTAAGGTGCCAGATTATCTAGCCAGATGATTGCATTTGTTGCAATGCAAGAAAGCACCAAGAATGCTTTTGAGAAATTTCAAGGCTTCAGAAAGATTTAATGTTATTTCCCCGCAGAATTAATCTGCCCATTAGAACATACTTTAACCTCTTACAAGTAATATCCTGGATAACTTCAATTTACCTCTTTCTTTTATTCATACAGTGAAAATGATCCAAAGACAGCAAACATATAAATTAGTTTCAAGCTTTTGCTTGCATTTATTTTAAACGGGGTTGTTATTTTTTTATGAATTAAATCAAACCTCAATTTGAATCACATTTTTATTTTAATTCTGATATTCTAAGTTCACCAAATTGCCCCTTGGACATCCTTAATTTTGTGGTGGACTATACTTGCTGTTATAGAATCAAGATGAGGTCATTTTATTCTGGCAATGCCTCTGTGATGAAAGCTATCATTTTAATAACTCCTGGGTTAGTCTGATCATTTTAACAGAAATTAATTGTATCCTGCCCAGGGAAAAAGTGCCCGCTAAGAAATGCCTTCAGTGGTTACAGCCTTGGCTCAATGGCACTGTCCTGGCTAAGGAGATGTGACATCAGCCAGGGATACCAGCCACACTCAGGCATGAGGCAAAGACTGTTTTCTGTTGGATTCACGCTTATAAAATGATGTTAGGAGCAGTCAGTTTTTACATGGTGTTTTAACTTACCCCCTTTAAAAAGTCACTGACGAGCTCTAAGTATTGCTATAATTTGGAACAGTAACTCTGCATAGGAGAGCACAATTCAGACTGTGTGTGCTCCGACCCTGGCTCCATGACAGCTTCTTATGAAGGCAGCCGGCTTATTGGTGATTCCTTTAAATAAAGGAATTATTTTCCTAAGCAATTTGTTTTGATTGTGTTACGTTCTAGCTCGTCCTCCTCCGCTGTGCTGGAAGAAAAGCTAATCTGCTGGTTTACTATCTCGCCTCACATAAAAGACAAGTGGAAAATGAAATTTTCGAAAAGCTAAACTCCTAATTTTTGTGACAAAATGTGAATGAAAATGATGAACTTATTCATAAGAGATGAGAATTTTGAAATGAATGATTTATGGGTATAAGCATTAAAATATATTAATTTAGCACAGAGGCAAAGGATTTAAATGTTATTTGGTAGCTGAGCGAAGAGGACGTGCACAGCCACGCTGAGGTCTAAGGACGTGCTTACCGCAGTGCTGTCAGAGGGAGGCTGAGCAGGCAGCTCTAGGGGCAAATGAGCCCGGTGGCTGTGGGTACCAGCAGAACGCAGCCAGGGGTTCCCATCTCGGTAGCATCTACCATTGCAAGTGCACCCCCAAACCCCATTTGGAGCAGTTCGGGTGGGGCTCATCCTTCCGTGTTCTGCATCTGTGAGAGCACCTCTCCTGCTGCAGTTCTGGGCTCCCCACTGGCACTAGTGACATCTGGGTTGGGTAGTTCTTTGTTTGGGGGCTGCCCTGGCCTCCACCTCCTAGATGCCACCCCCTCTGTCCCCAAGTTGGGACAATCAAAACTGTCCTCAGGTATTCCCAAATGTCTCCTGGGAAGAAAATAGCCTCTAAACTGAGAACCCCTGCTGGAACCTACGGAAGCCCAGGCCCCTGGGGGGTGAGCTGCTAGGAAGCTATTGAAGCATTGGGTCAGGGCCCATGCCAGAGCTCTGAGCCTAATATGCGTTTATATTTTATGTTTGCAATTTGTATTAAAGGGAACATCCAAAATTCTAATAGTTCAGGCCCCATAAAATCAGGACCTATGTGAGGTCTCAGCACAGTTTCTCTTAACCGAGTCATTTTTCAGAACCAGAACCTGCCTAGCACGGCCTCATGCCTCCCTGGTATTGATCAGTTTGCATATGTCCTTGGTTCCTGTGTATGAGGTGGCTGTCCCTCATGGAGCCCAGAAGATGTGAGCACAAGAATCAAGCCCACCCCCACCCCCATTTGCTTCCTGTGCTCAGAGAACTCCTTTGCAGGATAAAATCTATGCAGTCAAGGAAGTGGCAGGATCCTGTTTTCCTGAATGTAAGGATTTCACATAAATAAGGGTTGCCAACAAAAAGCTCTACTTTTTTTTTTTTTAATAAAGCTACCTTCAGATTAAAAATTCCTGGAGAGATAATCCCAGTCCCTTCCAACATTTTCTTAACTCATAATGAGCAGAGTTGAAACTATATACTTATATATTCTGTTGGATAAATGGATGAATAGACAGATGGATGATGGATGGAGGGAGGGAGAGAGGAATGGATAGATGGTGGACAGATGGGTGGATGGTTGGCTGGATGAACATTTGAAAGAATGGCTGGATGGACGGATGGGTGAATAGTGGATATTTGGACGGATGAAAAATGGGTGGATAAAACAATAAAGATTCTGCCTTTTCCTCTTTATTTTCTTCTAAAAGAGGACAAGCACACAAAAAACTGTCATCAGTGGTCAGCTATTGTCAGAGGAACAAATCAGGGCTTTGAAAGAGCTCTGCATCTCATTCTGTACTTTTCTGTGATGTTTGCACCCACCTTGCTGTGAGTGTGAATTGTTTTTGTAGAGTTGGGATTATCTGGTTGACACGATAATATGCCATTTGTTTTCTTCTTTATACGTTCAATATATTTATGACTGAACTTTGAGAAACAGACCCCCCAGAGCTTCCTGATGTGTGATGTGGTTCACGTGCTCACCTCGTTTTTGATGAGCCTGGTGGGCTCATCTCCGTCCTCATCAGTGCTTACCTATGCCCATTCCTGGATTTCTCTGAGACACTGGGTTTCCCCTGGTCTCTGGCTGAGTCTTGTCACCCTCCCTGTGCTTGTCGTGCTGGGTCCAAGCCTGCCCTTCTCAACCTCCTGCCTCTTTCTCTACACATAGCTTTGGCTACACTGCCTACCCTGGTGACCTCCAAGCTCTGTCTCAGGCCAGACCTTTCTCCTGAGCTGGGGACCCACCCGCATAGGACATATGGGGCCGGCATGAGAAGCACGAGGTGAGGCCTTGTGGGCACACATCCACCCCACATTAACCACGCTCTCCTCCTGCCACAAAGGGAAGTCCCTCTTGTCAGGACAGGCCCCTCCATACATCTGCTTGCTCCAGCCAGGAAACACAGCACTCACGGCTCAGCCCCAAAGAGTAGCTCACTGCGGACAGGGCTCACTGAGGAATTGGATGTTGGTCCTGGTTTCCCTGCCCTTCCTTGGGCACAGAGGGTTGGGGTCAGGGCTACACGTATAGCATCATGGAATGTGATCCTTACAGTCTTCTTTACATACAGCCCACACAAGGAGGGACCCTGGGGTTTAGGTTTGTAAACAAGTGACAGCATCTGTGCCACGAGTCCCTTGAAGCTTCTGCTACATTCCCTTTGCACGATCATCTTCATGACTGAATAGCATGTGATGAGGTTGGAGATGGTGGGCATGGTGTTGTCGTCCCAGTTGTTTCTGGGGGTCTCATGTGTGGCCGGGGTTCACCGTCTGCACCCTCTGGTCTGGCTCACCCATTGGCAATAAAGTCCGAGAAGCCACAGAAGGTGGGACTCTCAGTGCCACTAGCACTCCCGAAGGTGGACTCAGAACCAGGCATTGTGGAGGGTCGGGGTCTGGTGTTGCAGCCTGGCCTCCTGGGTGCTCCCTCAGGCACTGCCAGGGGACCCTTCCAGGTTATGCCTGTAACCTCTAGGGTTAGGAACCATGTGAGAACAGGGTACCCCAAGGACTCCTGTGCAGCCTCTGGGGGTGGGGCAGGGGAACTGGGAGAGGCTTGTTGGCCCCCTGCAGGGATGGGACTCTTAGCACCTGATTGGCTGTGTGGCTTTGATGAACTGCATGGCCTCTCTGAGCCCCTGTGTCACCTCAGTTGGCTGAGCCTGATGTGTCCCCTTGGGTCATTCTGACAAGTAAGTGGCACACCAGAGAGAGCTCTGGGAGCCTACTTGCCCCAGGAGAGACTCTTGGTGACTGTGCTTCCCACATAGAGCTCAGCAGCCTTCTCTGTTCTCCGTGGCTGTGTCCACATTTGCCGTGGACCAAGCAACTTAAGGCGGGCTCCTGCACCACCCGCCAGTCCTGAGGCTGCTGTGTGAGGCCCTGCTGGGCGTCCGCAGCTGTCACACATGGTGCTGAGGGGCTTGTCTTTGCACTGGGGACGTCTCAGTTCTGTGCATCCTCAGTATCTCTCACCAGTACAGCAACACTGATCAACACTGGCCAGTCTGAAATTACCAGGCTCACTGAGTACAGTTCCCCAGGCCAAATTCCCCAAATAATCTCTGTCTCATGGCTTTTTTAGTTCTTTAACCTCACTTTCTAATCCACAGTTAACAACAATCAGGCATATGTACAGGCCTGTTGCCTATGGCAAAACAAGGTGCCTCAGGCCCCGTTATCCTCTGCAGGTCCAGAGAGCAGGTTGAGGAGCAGAGCATGGCTGTGCAGGGACAGAAAGTGTCTGAGTCTTCAGACAGACCTGAGTGCAGAGCTCCCACCAGCCAGGCTGCTGACCAGACAGCCCCCCAGCTGCTCAGAAAATCTCGTCCTTTCTGAGTGCACCTATGCTCCTATGTGCCGTTGCATCCAGACATCAGTTTTTGGCTTTAAATGTATCCCTGAGCTGGGTGGGCCACACACATGGGTATAGCCTTGTTTAGGGGCTGAGCTGGGTGGGCCATGCACATGGGTATAGCCTTGTATGGGGGCTGAACTGGGATGCTATCTGCTCATCAGTTTGGCCCACAGGGGTTCCGGGGGTCTCAGTCTGGTGGGCCCTCAGTCCTGGGCCCAAGCCCCTCAGACTTGGGGAAGATGGCACAAATGGAGAGTATCCCCAGCTCTTCCCTCATGTGAGGTAGGTTGAGGCCACAGGCCCTGGGTTTACCTCTGTGACCACATTCTCTGAGGTGAGAATGTTGAGAGACTTGGCGAGGGTCACGTAGCAGGTGGGGAGCAGAGTGAAGATTTGAACTGAAGGGTCAGGCTCCCTCGTCCACCCTGGGACCTTGTCAGTAAACGTCAAGACCAGCGTGGTGTTTGCTGAACGGCTGAGCCCAGGTGCATCTGCTGTCTGGGCATAGCTGTAATTCACAGTGTGAGCCACCCTGGACCAGCCTGGTGAAGACCCACTGTGTGTCCTTCTGCCTGGGACCTGCCCGCCCAGATTCTCCTTGCTCTGCCAGCTTCAGCTTATCTCTTCTCTGAGCCTCACTTGCCGTGATTAGTCCTAACAGTTAGAACTCAGCCTGGGCAGACTGAGCTCTAGAGATCTGAGTCTGTGTCCCACTTGCTCCTGCAGGTGCCCCCCTGAGGCTGTGGACTCAAGGACATGTCCAGAACAGCAGCAGGGGCTGTGGCCTGCTCTGCCTATGGGGGTGAAGGGCAGCTCTGCCCTTGTCCACACTGAGCTCGTGTGTGGGGACAGTGCCACAGTCACATGCCGCCACGATGTGTCCCCTAAAGGAACAGCAGGGTACCTGCTGCGGTAGGAGGAGAAGCTGACCCATGGCTGACCCACGGCGTCCAGGCCTGGGTGTGCTGGGGAAGCTCCTCCGTCACAAGTGCACACTGGCAGCGTCGATCAGGCCCTTATTTTATTTTACCTGACTTGTCTTTATTTTGAGCCCCCAGCCTTGTTTCCCAGTGAGGAAATCTTGAACCTGAGTCTTCTTGGGCAATTCCAAAATCTTTTGTAAGGTTGTCCCTGTTTTTTGGAGGGGTTTGCTGGAGCAGGGCCTGCAGGCCGGCTGCCTAGTCCAGGTGCTGGGCTCTGGCACGAGCACTTTTCCAAGGGGTCCCTGGAATTGCCGGCCCAGCATCATCAGGGCTGTGATGTAGGCCACATTTGTGAGTTTGAATTTTCTAGTAGACACATTTTTTAAAGTAAAAAGAAATTAAGTAAAAGGGATTTGAGTAATGTATCTTATTTAATACAATATATTAAAAATGCATTCTTTTCAATCAAGTGATTGGACCCCTCAATATTTCTCAAGTGACTTGAAAACTCATATCCACACAAAAACCTACACAAATTACTCACAACAGCTTTGTTCATGATTCTTCAAACTTGGAAGCAACCAAGGTGTCCTTGGTAGGTAAACAGAGACAAAGGGGGCACGTCAGACACCAGGGCGCTGTTCAGTGCTGTGATGAAAGGTGTTCTCAAGCCAGGGTGAGCCGTGGAGGGGCCTGAGTGTGTGTTCTCAAGGGAAAGAGGCCGACTGGACGTGGCTCCGTGCTCTGTGATGTCAGCTGCCAGCAGCCCTCTCTACCTATGGGTCCCACATCTGGGAATTCAAATACCCAGAGATCAAATATACTCTTTTCTTCTTTTTTTTT